>NW_026870603.1:357500-715000 GCF_963576545.1 Limanda limanda | reverse complement strand
CTTCCGAAGGTC
The DNA here is from genome assembly GCF_963576545.1 of Limanda limanda. Classification (NCBI taxonomy): domain Eukaryota; kingdom Metazoa; phylum Chordata; class Actinopteri; order Pleuronectiformes; family Pleuronectidae; genus Limanda; species Limanda limanda. Next base: position 714,988 of record NW_026870603.1, on the reverse strand, counting down.
GTACAAGCTCGGGGATGGTACCAATCGATCCGCAGGACCCAAATTAGTCCAGATGCAACCACTTTCCAAGTCTCTCCGACCTTCACAAAAAAAGTTATTCAAGAATATCTCTTTCTCCTATGTGCTTTCATCCCTAACCCTAACCCTAACCCTTCCGAAAGTCGGAGAAGCTCAAGGATGGTACCGATCGATGCGCGCTACCCCATTTAGTGGGGGTAGAGCCTACTTGCAAGTCTCTCCGACCTTCACAAAAAAAGTTATTCAAGAATATCTCTTTCTCCTATGTGCTTTCATCCCTAACCCTAACCCTAACCCTTCCGAAAGTCGGAGAAGCTCAAGGATGGTACCGATCGATGCGCGCTACCCCATTTAGTGGGGGTAGAGCCTACTTGCAAGTCTCTCCGACCTTCACAAAAAAAGTTATTCAAGAATATCTCCTTCTCCTATGTGCTTTCATCCCTAACCCTAACCCTAACCCTTCCGAAAGTCGGAGAAGCTCAAGGATGGTACTGATCGATGCGCGCTACCCCATTTAGTGGGGGTAGAGCCTACTTGCAAGTCTCTCCGACCTTCACAAAAAAAGTTATTCAAGAATATCTCTTTCTCCTATGTGCTTTCATCCCTAACCCTAACCCTAACCCTTCCGAAAGTCGGAGAAGCTCAAGGATGGTACCGATCGATGCGCGCTACCCCATTTAGTGGGGGTAGAGCCTACTTGCAAGTCTCTCCGACCTTCACAAAAAAAGTTATTCAAGAATATCTCTTTCTCCTATGTGCTTTCATCCCTAACCCTAACCCTAACCCTTCCGAAAGTCGGAGAAGCTCAAGGATGGTACCGATCGATGCGCGCAACCCCATTTAGTGGGGGTAGAGCCTACTTGCAAGTCTCTCCGACCTTCACAAAAAAAGTTATTCAAGAATATCTCCTCAGATTTGGGGGAATTTCGCCGGTCGACCTCTTCCGAAGGTCGTACAAGCTCGGGGATGGTACCAATCGATCCGCAGGACCCAAATTAGTCCAGATGCAACCACTTTCCAAGTCTCTCCGACCTTCACAAAAAAAGTTATTCAAGAATATCTCTTTCTCCTATGTGCTTTCATCCCTAACCCTAACCCTAACCCTTCCGAAAGTCGGAGAAGCTCAAGGATGGTACCGATCGATGCGTGCTACCCCATTTAGTGGGAGTAGAGCCTACTTGCAAGTCTCTCCGACCTTCACAAAAAAAGTTATTCAAGAATATCTCTTTCTCCTATGTGCTTTCATCCCTAACCCTAACCCTAACCCTTCCAAAAGTCGGAGAAGCTCAAGGATGGTACCGATCGATGTGCGCTACCCCATTTAGTGGGGGTAGAGCCTACTTGCAAGTCTCTCCGACCTTCACAAAAAAAGTTATTCAAGAATATCTCTTTCTCCTATGTGCTTTCATCCCTAACCCTAACCCTAACCCTTCCGAAAGTCGGAGAAGCTCAAGGATGGTACCGATCGATGCGCGCTACCCCATTTAGTGGGGGTAGAGCCTACTTGCAAGTCTCTCCGACCTTCACAAAAAAAGTTATTCAAGAATATCTCCTCAGATTTGGGGGAATTTCGTCGGTCGACCTCTTCCGAAGGTCGTACAAGCTCGGGGATGGTACCAATCGATCCGCAGGACCCAAATTAGTCCAGATGCAACCACTTTCCAAGTCTCTCCGACCTTCACAAAAAAAGTTATTCAAGAATATCTCTTTCTCCTATGTGCTTTCATCCCTAACCCTAACCCTAACCCTTCCGAAAGTCGGAGAAGCTCAAGGATGGTACCGATCGATGCGCGCTACGCCATTTAGTGGGGGTAGAGCCTACTTGCAAGTCTCTCCGACCTTCACAAAAAAAGTTATTCAAGAATATCTCTTTCTCCTATGTGCTTTCATCCCTAACCCTAACCCTAACCCTTCCGAAAGTCGGAGAAGCTCAAAGATGGTACCGATCGATGCGCGCTACCCCATTTAGTGGGGGTAGAGCCTACTTGCAAGTCTCTCCGACCTTCACAAAAAAAGTTATTCAAGAATATCTCTTTCTCCTATGTGCTTTCATCCCTAACCCTAACCCTTCCGAAAGTCGGAGAAGCTCAAGGATGGTACCGATCGATGCGCGCTACCCCATTTAGTGGGGGTAGAGCCTACTTGCAAGTCTCTCCGACATTCACAAAAAAAGTTATTCAAGAATATCTCTTTCTCCTATGTGCTTTCATCCCTAACCCTAACCCTAACCCTTCCGAAAGTCGGAGAAGCTCAAGGATGGTACCGATCGATGTGCGCTACCCCATTTAGTGGGGGTAGAGCCTACTTGCAAGTCTCTCCGACCTTCACAAAAAAAGTTAATTAAGAATATCTCTTTCTCCTATGTGCTTTCATCCCTAACCCTAACCCTAACCCTTCCGAAAGTCGGAGAAGCTCAAGGATGGTACCGATCGATGCGCGCTACCCCATTTAGTGGGGGTAGAGCCTACTTGCAAGTCTCTCCGACCTTCACAAAAAAAGTTATTCAAGAATATCTCTTTCTCCTATGTGCTTTCATCCCTAACCCTAACCCTAACCCTTCCAAAAGTCGGAGAAGCTCAAGGATGGTACCGATCGATGCGCGCTACCCCATTTAGTGGGGGTAGAGCCTACTTGCAAGTCTCTCCGACCTTCACAAAAAAAGTTATTCAAGAATATCTCTTTCTCCTATGTGCTTTCATCCCTAACCCTAACCCTAACCCTTCCGAAAGTCGGAGAAGCTCAAGGATGGTACCGATCGATGCGCGCTACCCCATTTAGTGGGGGTAGAGCCTACTTGCAAGTCTCTCCGACCTTCACAAAAAAAGTTATTCAAGAATATCTCCTCAGATTTGGGGGAATTTCGTCGGTCGACCTCTTCCGAAGGTCGTACAAGCTCGGGGATGGTACCAATCGATCCGCAGGACCCAAATTAGTCCAGATGCAACCACTTTCCAAGTCTCTCCGACCTTCACAAAAAAAGTTATTCAAGAATATCTCTTTCTCCTATGTGCTTTCATCCCTAACCCTAACCCTTCCGAAAGTCGGAGAAGCTCAAGGATGGTACCGATCGATGCGCGCTACGCCATTTAGTGGGGGTAGAGCCTACTTGCAAGTCTCTCCGACCTTCACAAAAAAAGTTATTCAAGAATATCTCCTCAGATTTGGGGGAATTTCGTCGGTCGACCTCTTCCGAAGGTCGTACAAGCTCGGGGATGGTACCAATCGATCCGCAGGACCCAAATTAGTCCAGATGCAACCACTTTCCAAGTCTCTCCGACCTTCACAAAAAAAGTTATTCAAGAATATCTCTTTCTCCTATGTGCTTTCATCCCTAACCCTAACCCTAACCCTTCCGAAAGTCGGAGAAGCTCAAGGATGGTACCGATCGATGCGCGCTACCCCATTTAGTGGGGGTAGAGCCTACTTGCAAGTCTCTCCGACCTTCACAAAAAAAGTTATTCAAGAATATCTCTTTCTCCTATGTGCTTTCATCCCTAACCCTAACCCTAACCCTTCCGAAAGTCGGAGAAGCTCAAGGATGGTACCGATCGATGCGCGCTACCCCATTTAGTGGGGGTAGAGCCTACTTGCAAGTCTCTCCGACCTTCACAAAAAAAGTTATTCAAGAATATCTCTTTCTCCTATGTGCTTTCATCCCTAACCCTAACCCTAACCCTTCCGAAAGTCGGAGAAGCTCAAGGATGGTACCGATCGATGCGCGCTACCCCATTTAGTGGGGGTAGAGCCTACTTGCAAGTCTCTCCGACCTTCACAAAAAAAGTTATTCAAGAATATCTCTTTCTCCTATGTGCTTTCATCCCTAACCCTAACCCTTCCGAAAGTCGGAGAAGCTCAAGGATGGTACTGATCGATGCGCGCTACCCCATTTAGTGGGGGTAGAGCCTACTTGCAAGTCTCTCCGACCTTCACAAAAAAAGTTATTCAAGAATATCTCTTTCTCCTATGTGCTTTCATCCCTAACCCTAACCCTAACCCTTCCGAAAGTCGGAGAAGCTCAAGGATGGTACCGATCGATGCGCGCTACCCCATTTAGTGGGGGTAGAGCCTACTTGCAAGTCTCTCCAACCTTCACAAAAAAAGTTATTCAAGAATATCTCTTTCTCCTATGTGCTTTCATCCCTAACCCTAACCCTAACCCTTCCGAAAGTCGGAGAAGCTCAAAGATGGTACAGATCGATGCGCGCAACCCCATTTAGTGGGGGTAGAGCCTACTTGCAAGTCTCTCCGACCTTCACAAAAAAAGTTATTCAAGAATATCTCCTCAGATTTGGGGGAATTTCGTCGGTCGACCTCTTCCGAAGGTCGTACAAGCTCGGGGATGGTACTAATCGATCCGCAGGACCCAAATTAGTCCAGATGCAACCACTTTCCAAGTCTCTCCGACCTTCACAAAAAAAGTTATTCAAGAATATCTCTTTCTCCTATGTGCTTTCATCCCTAACCCTAACCCTAACCCTTCCGAAAGTCGGAGAAGCTCAAGGATGGTACCGATCGATGCGCGCTACCCCATTTAGTGGGAGTAGAGCCTACTTGCAAGTCTCTCCGACCTTCACAAAAAAAGTTATTCAAGAATATCTCTTTCTCCTATGTGCTTTCATCCCTAACCCTAACCCTAACCCTTCCGAAAGTCGGAGAAGCTCAAAGATGGTACCGATCGATGCGCGCAACCCCATTTAGTGGGGGTAGAGCCTACTTGCAAGTCTCTCCGACCTTCACAAAAAAAGTTATTCAAGAATATCTCCTCAGATTTGGGGGAATTTCGTCGGTCGACCTCTTCCGAAGGTCGTACAAGCTCGGGGATGGTACTAATCGATCCGCAGGACCCAAATTAGTCCAGATGCAACCACTTTCCAAGTCTCTCCGACCTTCACAAAAAAAGTTATTCAAGAATATCTCTTTCTCCTATGTGCTTTCATCCCTAACCCTAACCCTAACCCTTCCGAAAGTCGGAGAAGCTCAAGGATGGTACCGATCGATGCGCGCTACCCCATTTAGTGGGAGTAGAGCCTACTTGCAAGTCTCTCCGACCTTCACAAAAAAAGTTATTCAAGAATATCTCTTTCTCCTATGTGCTTTCATCCCTAACCCTAACCCTAACCCTTCCGAAAGTCGGAGAAGCTCAAGGATGGTACCGATCGATGCGCGCTACCCCATTTAGTGGGGGTAGAGACTACTTGCAAGTCTCTCCGACCTTCACAAAAAAAGTTATTCAAGAATATCTCCTCAGATTTGGGGGAATTTCGTCGGTCGACCTCTTCCGAAGGTCGTACAAGCTCGGGGATGGTACCAATCGATCCGCAGGACCCAAATTAGTCCAGATGCAACCACTTTCCAAGTCTCTCCGACCTTCACAAAAAAAGTTATTCAAGAATATCTCTTTCTCCTATGTGCTTTCATCCCTAACCCTAACCCTAACCCTTCCGAAAGTCGGAGAAGCTCAAGGATGGTACCGATCGATGCGCGCTACCCCATTTAGTGGGGGTAGAGCCTACTTGCAAGTCTCTCCGACCTTCACAAAAAAAGTTATTCAAGAATATCTCTTTCTCCTATGTGCTTTCATCCCTAACCCTAACCCTAACCCTTCCGAAAGTCGGAGAAGCTCAAGGATGGTACCGATCGATGTGCGCTACCCCATTTAGTGGGGGTAGAGCCTACTTGCAAGTCTCTCCGACCTTCACAAAAAAAGTTATTCAAGAATATCTCCTCAGATTTGGGGGAATTTCGTCGGTCGACCTCTTCCGAAGGTCGTACAAGCTCGGGGATGGTACCAATCGATCCGCAGGACCCAAATTAGTCCAGATGCAACCACTTTTCAAGTCTCTCCGACCTTCACAAAAAAAGTTATTCAAGAATATCTCTTTCTCCTATGTGCTTTCATCCCTAACCCTAACCCTAACCCTTCCGAAAGTCGGAGAAGCTCAAGGATGGTACCGATCGATGCGCGCTACGCCATTTAGTGGGGGTAGAGCCTACTTGCAAGTCTCTCCGACCTTCACAAAAAAAGTTATTCAAGAATATCTCCTCAGATTTGGGGGAATTTCGTCGGTCGACCTCTTCCGAAGGTCGTACAAGCTCGGGGATGGTACCAATCGATCCGCAGGACCCAAATTAGTCCAGATGCAACCACTTTCCAAGTCTCTCCGACCTTCACAAAAAAAGTTATTCAAGAATATCTCTTTCTCCTATGTGCTTTCATCCCTAACCCTAACCCTAACCCTTCCGAAAGTCGGAGAAGCTCAAGGATGGTACCGATCGATGCGCGCTACCCCATTTAGTGGGGGTAGAGCCTACTTGCAAGTCTCTCCGACCTTCACAAAAAAAGTTATTCAAGAATATCTCTTTCTCCTATGTGCTTTCATCCCTAACCCTAACCCTAACCCTTCCGAAAGTCGGAGAAGCTCAAGGATGGTACCGATCGATGCGCGCTACCCCATTTAGTGGGGGTAGAGCCTACTTGCAAGTCTCTCCGACCTTCACAAAAAAAGTTATTCAAGAATATCTCTTTCTCCTATGTGCTTTCATCCCTAACCCTAACCCTAACCCTTCCGAAAGTCGGAGAAGCTCAAGGATGGTACCGATCGATGCGCGCTACCCCATTTAGTGGGGGTAGAGCCTACTTGCAAGTCTCTCCGACCTTCACAAAAAAAGTTATTCAAGAATATCTCTTTCTCCTATGTGCTTTCATCCCTAACCCTAACCCTTCCGAAAGTCGGAGAAGCTCAAGGATGGTACTGATCGATGCGCGCTACCCCATTTAGTGGGGGTAGAGCCTACTTGCAAGTCTCTCCGACCTTCACAAAAAAAGTTATTCAAGAATATCTCTTTCTCCTATGTGCTTTCATCCCTAACCCTAACCCTAACCCTTCCGAAAGTCGGAGAAGCTCAAGGATGGTACCGATCGATGCGCGCTACCCCATTTAGTGGGGGTAGAGCCTACTTGCAAGTCTCTCCAACCTTCACAAAAAAAGTTATTCAAGAATATCTCTTTCTCCTATGTGCTTTCATCCCTAACCCTAACCCTAACCCTTCCGAAAGTCGGAGAAGCTCAAAGATGGTACAGATCGATGCGCGCAACCCCATTTAGTGGGGGTAGAGCCTACTTGCAAGTCTCTCCGACCTTCACAAAAAAAGTTATTCAAGAATATCTCCTCAGATTTGGGGGAATTTCGTCGGTCGACCTCTTCCGAAGGTCGTACAAGCTCGGGGATGGTACTAATCGATCCGCAGGACCCAAATTAGTCCAGATGCAACCACTTTCCAAGTCTCTCCGACCTTCACAAAAAAAGTTATTCAAGAATATCTCTTTCTCCTATGTGCTTTCATCCCTAACCCTAACCCTAACCCTTCCGAAAGTCGGAGAAGCTCAAGGATGGTACCGATCGATGCGCGCTACCCCATTTAGTGGGAGTAGAGCCTACTTGCAAGTCTCTCCGACCTTCACAAAAAAAGTTATTCAAGAATATCTCTTTCTCCTATGTGCTTTCATCCCTAACCCTAACCCTAACCCTTCCGAAAGTCGGAGAAGCTCAAAGATGGTACCGATCGATGCGCGCAACCCCATTTAGTGGGGGTAGAGCCTACTTGCAAGTCTCTCCGACCTTCACAAAAAAAGTTATTCAAGAATATCTCCTCAGATTTGGGGGAATTTCGTCGGTCGACCTCTTCCGAAGGTCGTACAAGCTCGGGGATGGTACTAATCGATCCGCAGGACCCAAATTAGTCCAGATGCAACCACTTTCCAAGTCTCTCCGACCTTCACAAAAAAAGTTATTCAAGAATATCTCTTTCTCCTATGTGCTTTCATCCCTAACCCTAACCCTAACCCTTCCGAAAGTCGGAGAAGCTCAAGGATGGTACCGATCGATGCGCGCTACCCCATTTAGTGGGAGTAGAGCCTACTTGCAAGTCTCTCCGACCTTCACAAAAAAAGTTATTCAAGAATATCTCTTTCTCCTATGTGCTTTCATCCCTAACCCTAACCCTAACCCTTCCGAAAGTCGGAGAAGCTCAAGGATGGTACCGATCGATGCGCGCTACCCCATTTAGTGGGGGTAGAGACTACTTGCAAGTCTCTCCGACCTTCACAAAAAAAGTTATTCAAGAATATCTCCTCAGATTTGGGGGAATTTCGTCGGTCGACCTCTTCCGAAGGTCGTACAAGCTCGGGGATGGTACCAATCGATCCGCAGGACCCAAATTAGTCCAGATGCAACCACTTTCCAAGTCTCTCCGACCTTCACAAAAAAAGTTATTCAAGAATATCTCTTTCTCCTATGTGCTTTCATCCCTAACCCTAACCCTAACCCTTCCGAAAGTCGGAGAAGCTCAAGGATGGTACCGATCGATGCGCGCTACCCCATTTAGTGGGGGTAGAGCCTACTTGCAAGTCTCTCCGACCTTCACAAAAAAAGTTATTCAAGAATATCTCTTTCTCCTATGTGCTTTCATCCCTAACCCTAACCCTAACCCTTCCGAAAGTCGGAGAAGCTCAAGGATGGTACCGATCGATGTGCGCTACCCCATTTAGTGGGGGTAGAGCCTACTTGCAAGTCTCTCCGACCTTCACAAAAAAAGTTATTCAAGAATATCTCCTCAGATTTGGGGGAATTTCGTCGGTCGACCTCTTCCGAAGGTCGTACAAGCTCGGGGATGGTACCAATCGATCCGCAGGACCCAAATTAGTCCAGATGCAACCACTTTTCAAGTCTCTCCGACCTTCACAAAAAAAGTTATTCAAGAATATCTCTTTCTCCTATGTGCTTTCATCCCTAACCCTAACCCTAACCCTTCCGAAAGTCGGAGAAGCTCAAGGATGGTACCGATCGATGCGCGCTACCCCATTTAGTGGGGGTAGAGCCTACTTGCAAGTCTCTCCGACCTTCACAAAAAAAGTTATTCAAGAATATCTCTTTCTCCTATGTGCTTTCATCCCTAACCCTAACCCTAACCCTTCCGAAAGTCGGAGAAGCTCAAGGATGGTACCGATCGATGTGCGCTACCCCATTTAGTGGGGGTAGAGCCTACTTGCAAGTCTCTCCGACCTTCACAAAAAAAGTTATTCAAGAATATCTCCTCAGATTTGGGGGAATTTCGTCGGTCGACCTCTTCCGAAGGTCGTACAAGCTCGGGGATGGTACCAATCGATCCGCAGGACCCAAATTAGTCCAGATGCAACCACTTTTCAAGTCTCTCCGACCTTCACAAAAAAAGTTATTCAAGAATATCTCTTTCTCCTATGTGCTTTCATCCCTAACCCTAACCCTAACCCTTCCGAAAGTCGGAGAAGCTCAAGGATGGTACCGATCGATGCGCGCTACCCCATTTAGTGGGGGTAGAGCCTACTTGCAAGTCTCTCCGACCTTCACAAAAAAAGTTTTTCAAGAATATCTCTTTCTCCTATGTGCTTTCATCCCTAACCCTAACCCTAACCCTTCCGAAAGTCGGAGAAGCTCAAGGATGGTACCGATCGATGCGCGCTACCCCATTTAGTGGGGGTAGAGCCTACTTGCAAGTCTCTCCGACCTTCACAAAAAAAGTTATTCAAGAATATCTCTTTCTCCTATGTGCTTTCATCCCTAACCCTAACCCTAACCCTTCCAAAAGTCGGAGAAGCTCAAAGATGGTACCGATCGATGCGCGCTACCCCATTTAGTGGGGGTAGAGCCTACTTGCAAGTCTCTCCGACCTTCACAAAAAAAGTTATTCAAGAATATCTCTTTCTCCTATGTGCTTTCATCCCTAACCCTAACCCTAACCCTTCCGAAAGTCGGAGAAGCTCAAGGATGGTACCGATCGATGTGCGCTACCCCATTTAGTGGGGGTAGAGCCTACTTGCAAGTCTCTCCGACCTTCACAAAAAAAGTTATTCAAGAATATCTCCTCAGATTTGGGGGAATTTCGTCGGTCGACCTCTTCCGAAGGTCGTACAAGCTCGGGGATGGTACCAATCGATCTGCAGGACCCAAATTAGTCCAGATGCAACCACTTTCCAAGTCTCTCCGACCTTCACAAAAAAAGTTATTCAAGAATATCTCTTTCTCCTATGTGCTTTCATCCCTAACCCTAACCCTAACCCTTCCGAAAGTCGGAGAAGCTCAAGGATAGTACCGATCGATGCGCGCTACCCCATTTAGTGGGGGTAGAGCTTACTTGCAAGTCTCTCCGACCTTCACAAAAAAAGTTATTCAAGAATATCTCTTTCTCCTATGTGCTTTCATCCCTAACCCTAACCCTAACCCTTCCGAAAGTCGGAGAAGCTCAAAGATGGTACCGATCGATGCGCGTTACCCCATTTAGTGGGGGTAGAGCCTACTTGCAAGTCTCTCCGACCTTCACAAAAAAAGTTATTCAAGAATATCTCTTTCTCCTATGTGCTTTCATCCCTAACCCTAACCCTAACCCTTCCGAAAGTCGGAGAAGCTCAAGGATGGTACCGATCGATGCGCGCTACCCCATTTAGTGGGGGTAGAGCCTACTTGCAAGTCTCTCCGACCTTCACAAAAAAAGTTATTCAAGAATATCTCTTTCTCCTATGTGCTTTCATCCCTAACCCTAACCCTAACCCTTCCGAAAGTCGGAGAAGCTCAAGGATGGTACCGATCGATGCGCGCTACCCCATTTAGTGGGGGTAGAGCCTACTTGCAAGTCTCTCCGACCTTCACAAAAAAAGTTATTCAAGAATATCTCTTTCTCCTATGTGCTTTCATCCCTAACCCTAACCCTAACCCTTCCGAAAGTCGGAGAAGCTCAAGGATGGTACCGATCGATGCGCGCTACCCCATTTAGTGGGGGTAGAGCCTACTTGCAAGTCTCTCCGACCTTCACAAAAAAAGTTATTCAAGAATATCTCTTTCTCCTATGTGCTTTCATCCCTAACCCTAACCCTTCCGAAAGTCGGAGAAGCTCAAGGATGGTACTGATCGATGCGCGCTACCCCATTTAGTGGGGGTAGAGCCTACTTGCAAGTCTCTCCGACCTTCACAAAAAAAGTTATTCAAGAATATCTCTTTCTCCTATGTGCTTTCATCCCTAACCCTAACCCTAACCCTTCCGAAAGTCGGAGAAGCTCAAGGATGGTACCGATCGATGCGCGCTACCCCATTTAGTGGGGGTAGAGCCTACTTGCAAGTCTCTCCAACCTTCACAAAAAAAGTTATTCAAGAATATCTCTTTCTCCTATGTGCTTTCATCCCTAACCCTAACCCTAACCCTTCCGAAAGTCGGAGAAGCTCAAAGATGGTACAGATCGATGCGCGCAACCCCATTTAGTGGGGGTAGAGCCTACTTGCAAGTCTCTCCGACCTTCACAAAAAAAGTTATTCAAGAATATCTCCTCAGATTTGGGGGAATTTCGTCGGTCGACCTCTTCCGAAGGTCGTACAAGCTCGGGGATGGTACTAATCGATCCGCAGGACCCAAATTAGTCCAGATGCAACCACTTTCCAAGTCTCTCCGACCTTCACAAAAAAAGTTATTCAAGAATATCTCTTTCTCCTATGTGCTTTCATCCCTAACCCTAACCCTAACCCTTCCGAAAGTCGGAGAAGCTCAAGGATGGTACCGATCGATGCGCGCTACCCCATTTAGTGGGAGTAGAGCCTACTTGCAAGTCTCTCCGACCTTCACAAAAAAAGTTATTCAAGAATATCTCTTTCTCCTATGTGCTTTCATCCCTAACCCTAACCCTAACCCTTCCGAAAGTCGGAGAAGCTCAAAGATGGTACCGATCGATGCGCGCAACCCCATTTAGTGGGGGTAGAGCCTACTTGCAAGTCTCTCCGACCTTCACAAAAAAAGTTATTCAAGAATATCTCCTCAGATTTGGGGGAATTTCGTCGGTCGACCTCTTCCGAAGGTCGTACAAGCTCGGGGATGGTACTAATCGATCCGCAGGACCCAAATTAGTCCAGATGCAACCACTTTCCAAGTCTCTCCGACCTTCACAAAAAAAGTTATTCAAGAATATCTCTTTCTCCTATGTGCTTTCATCCCTAACCCTAACCCTAACCCTTCCGAAAGTCGGAGAAGCTCAAGGATGGTACCGATCGATGCGCGCTACCCCATTTAGTGGGAGTAGAGCCTACTTGCAAGTCTCTCCGACCTTCACAAAAAAAGTTATTCAAGAATATCTCTTTCTCCTATGTGCTTTCATCCCTAACCCTAACCCTAACCCTTCCGAAAGTCGGAGAAGCTCAAGGATGGTACCGATCGATGCGCGCTACCCCATTTAGTGGGGGTAGAGACTACTTGCAAGTCTCTCCGACCTTCACAAAAAAAGTTATTCAAGAATATCTCCTCAGATTTGGGGGAATTTCGTCGGTCGACCTCTTCCGAAGGTCGTACAAGCTCGGGGATGGTACCAATCGATCCGCAGGACCCAAATTAGTCCAGATGCAACCACTTTCCAAGTCTCTCCGACCTTCACAAAAAAAGTTATTCAAGAATATCTCTTTCTCCTATGTGCTTTCATCCCTAACCCTAACCCTAACCCTTCCGAAAGTCGGAGAAGCTCAAGGATGGTACCGATCGATGCGCGCTACCCCATTTAGTGGGGGTAGAGCCTACTTGCAAGTCTCTCCGACCTTCACAAAAAAAGTTATTCAAGAATATCTCTTTCTCCTATGTGCTTTCATCCCTAACCCTAACCCTAACCCTTCCGAAAGTCGGAGAAGCTCAAGGATGGTACCGATCGATGTGCGCTACCCCATTTAGTGGGGGTAGAGCCTACTTGCAAGTCTCTCCGACCTTCACAAAAAAAGTTATTCAAGAATATCTCCTCAGATTTGGGGGAATTTCGTCAGTCGACCTCTTCCGAAGGTCGTACAAGCTCGGGGATGGTACCAATCGATCCGCAGGACCCAAATTAGTCCAGATGCAACCACTTTCCAAGTCTCTCCGACCTTCACAAAAAAAGTTATTCAAGAATATCTCTTTCTCCTATGTGCTTTCATCCCTAACCCTAACCCTAACCCTTCCGAAAGTCGGAGAAGCTCAAGGATGGTACCGATCGATGCGCGCTACCCCATTTAGTGGGGGTAGAGCCTACTTGCAAGTCTCTCCGACCTTCACAAAAAAAGTTATTCAAGAATATCTCTTTCTCCTATGTGCTTTCATCCCTAACCCTAACCCTAACCCTTCCGAAAGTCGGAGAAGCTCAAGGATGGTACCGATCGATGTGCGCTACCCCATTTAGTGGGGGTAGAGCCTACTTGCAAGTCTCTCCGACCTTCACAAAAAAAGTTATTCAAGAATATCTCTTTCTCCTATGTGCTTTCATCCCTAACCCTAACCCTAATCCTTCCAAAAGTCGGAGAAGCTCAAGGATGGTACCGATCGATGCGCGCTACCCCATTTAGTGGGGGTAAAGCCTACTTGCAAGTCTCTCCGACCTTCACAAAAAAAGTTATTCAAGAATATCTCTTTCTCCTATGTGCTTTCATCCCTAACCCTAACCCTAACCCTTCCGAAAGTCGGAGAAGCTCAAGGATGGTACCGATCGATGTGCGCTACCCCATTTAGTGGGGGTAGAGCCTACTTGCAAGTCTCTCCGACCTTCACAAAAAAAGTTATTCAAGAATATCTCCTCAGATTTGGGGGAATTTCGTCGGTCGACCTCTTCCGAAGGTCGTACAAGCTCGGGGATGGTACCAATCGATCCGCAGGACCCAAATTAGTCCAGATGCAACCACTTTCCAAGTCTCTCCGACCTTCACAAAAAAAGTTATTCAAGAATATCTCTTTCTCCTATGTGCTTTCATCCCTAACCCTAACCCTTCCGAAAGTCGGAGAAGCTCAAGGATGGTACCGATCGATGCGCGCTACCCCATTTAGTGGGGGTAGAGCCTACTTGCAAGTCTCTCCGACCTTCACAAAAAAAGTTATTCAAGAATATCTCTTTCTCCTATGTGCTTTCATCCCTAACCCTAACCCTAACCCTTCCGAAAGTCGGAGAAGCTCAAGGATGGTACCGATCGATGCGCGCTACCCCATTTAGTGGGGGTAGAGCCTACTTGCAAGTCTCTCCGACCTTCACAAAAAAAGTTATTCAAGAATATCTCCTCAGATTTGGGGGAATTTCGTCGGTCGACCTCTTCCGAAGGTCGTACAAGCTCGGGGATGGTACCAATCGATCCGCAGGACCCAAATTAGTCCAGATGCAACCACTTTCCAAGTCTCTCCGACCTTCACAAAAAAAGTTATTCAAGAATATCTCTTTCTCCTATGTGCTTTCATCCCTAACCCTAACCCTAACCCTTCCGAAAGTCGGAGAAGCTCAAGGATGGTACCGATCGATGTGCGCTACGCCATTTAGTGGGGGTAGAGCCTACTTGCAAGTCTCTCCGACCTTCACAAAAAAAGTTATTCAAGAATATCTCTTTCTCCTATGTGCTTTCATCCCTAACCCTAACCCTAACCCTTCCGAAAGTCGGAGAAGCTCAAGGATGGTACCGATCGATGTGTGCTACCCCATTTAGTGGGGGTAGAGCCTACTTGCAAGTCTCTCCGACCTTCACAAAAAAAGTTATTCAAGAATATCTCTTTCTCCTATGTGCTTTCATCCCTAACCCTAACCCTAACCCTTCCGAAAGTCGGAGAAGCTCAAGGATGGTACCGATCGATGCGCGCAACCCCATTTAGTGGGGGTAGAGCCTACTTGCAAGTCTCTCCGACCTTCACAAAAAAAGTTATTCAAGAATATCTCCTCAGATTTGGGGGAATTTCGTCGGTCGACCTCTTCCGAAGGTCGTACAAGCTCGGGGATGGTACCAATCGATCCGCAGGACCCAAATTAGTCCAGATGCAACCACTTTCCAAGTCTCTCCGACCTTCACAAAAAAAGTTATTCAAGAATATCTCTTTCTCCTATGTGCTTTCATCCCTAACCCTAACCCTTCCGAAAGTCGGAGAAGCTCAAGGATGGTACCGATCGATGCGCGCTACCCCATTTAGTGGGGGTAGAGCCTACTTGCAAGTCTCTCCGACCTTCACAAAAAAAGTTATTCAAGAATATCTCTTTCTCCTATGTGCTTTCATCCCTAACCCTAACCCTAACCCTTCCGAAAGTCGGAGAAGCTCAAGGATGGTACCGATCGATGTGCGCTACCCCATTTAGTGGGGGTAGAGCCTACTTGCAAGTCTCTCCGACCTTCACAAAAAAAGTTAATTAAGAATATCTCTTTCTCCTATGTGCTTTCATCCCTAACCCTAACCCTAACCCTTCCGAAAGTCGGAGAAGCTCAAGGATGGTACCGATCGATGCGCGCTACCCCATTTAGTGGGGGTAGAGCCTACTTGCAAGTCTCTCCGACCTTCACAAAAAAAGTTATTCAAGAATATCTCTTTCTCCTATGTGCTTTCATCCCTAACCCTAACCCTAACCCTTCCAAAAGTCGGAGAAGCTCAAGGATGGTACCGATCGATGCCCGCTACCCCATTTAGTGGGGGTAGAGCCTACTTGCAAGTCTCTCCGACCTTCACAAAAAAAGTTATTCAAGAATATCTCTTTCTCCTATGTGCTTTCATCCCTAACCCTAACCCTAACCCTTCCGAAAGTCGGAGAAGCTCAAGGATGGTACCGATCGATGCGCGCTACCCCATTTAGTGGGGGTAGAGCCTACTTGCAAGTCTCTCCAACCTTCACAAAAAAAGTTATTCAAGAATATCTCTTTCTCCTATGTGCTTTCATCCCTAACCCTAACCCTAACCCTTCCGAAAGTCGGAGAAGCTCAAGGATGGTACCGATCGATGCGCGCTACCCCATTTAGTGGGGGTAGAGCCTACTTGCAAGTCTCTCCGACCTTCACAAAAAAAGTTATTCAAGAATATCTCCTCAGATTTTGGGGGAATTTCGTCGGTCGACCTCTTCCGAAGGTCGTACAAGCTCGGGGATGGTACCAATCGATCCGCAGGACCCAAATTAGTCCAGATGCAACCACTTTCCAAGTCTCTCCGACCTTCACAAAAAAAGTTATTCAAGAATATCTCTTTCTCCTATGTGCTTTCATCCCTAACCCTAACCCTAACCCTTCCGAAAGTCGGAGAAGCTCAAGGATGGTACCGATCGATGCGCGCTACCCCATTTAGTGGGGGTAGAGCCTACTTGCAAGTCTCTCCGACCTTCACAAAAAAAGTTATTCAAGAATATCTCTTTCTCCTATGTGCTTTCATCCCTAACCCTAACCCTAACCCTTCCGAAAGTCGGAGAAGCTCAAGGATGGTACCGATCGATGCGCGCTACCCCATTTAGTGGGGGTAGAGCCTACTTGCAAGTCTCTCCGACCTTCACAAAAAAAGTTATTCAAGAATATCTCCTTCTCCTATGTGCTTTCATCCCTAACCCTAACCCTAACCCTTCCGAAAGTCGGAGAAGCTCAAGGATGGTACTGATCGATGCGCGCTACCCCATTTAGTGGGGGTAGAGCCTACTTGCAAGTCTCTCCGACCTTCACAAAAAAAGTTATTCAAGAATATCTCTTTCTCCTATGTGCTTTCATCCCTAACCCTAACCCTAACCCTTCCGAAAGTCGGAGAAGCTCAAGGATGGTACCGATCGATGCGCGCTACCCCATTTAGTGGGGGTAGAGCCTACTTGCAAGTCTCTCCAACCTTCACAAAAAAAGTTATTCAAGAATATCTCTTTCTCCTATGTGCTTTCATCCCTAACCCTAACCCTAACCCTTCCGAAAGTCGGAGAAGCTCAAAGATGGTACCGATCGATGCGCGCAACCCCATTTAGTGGGGGTAGAGCCTACTTGCAAGTCTCTCCGACCTTCACAAAAAAAGTTATTCAAGAATATCTCCTCAGATTTGGGGGAATTTCGTCGGTCGACCTCTTCCGAAGGTCGTACAAGCTCGGGGATGGTACTAATCGATCTGCAGGACCCAAATTAGTCCAGATGCAACCACTTTCCAAGTCTCTCCGACCTTCACAA
The DNA here is from genome assembly GCF_963576545.1 of Limanda limanda. Classification (NCBI taxonomy): domain Eukaryota; kingdom Metazoa; phylum Chordata; class Actinopteri; order Pleuronectiformes; family Pleuronectidae; genus Limanda; species Limanda limanda. Next base: position 698,018 of record NW_026870603.1, on the reverse strand, counting down.
AAAAAGTTATTCAAGAATATCTCTTTCTCCTATGTGCTTTCATCCCTAACCCTAACCCTAACCCTTCCGAAAGTCGGAGAAGCTCAAGGATGGTACCGATCGATGCGCGCTACCCCATTTAGTGGGAGTAGAGCCTACTTGCAAGTCTCTCCGACCTTCACAAAAAAAGTTATTCAAGAATATCTCTTTCTCCTATGTGCTTTCATCCCTAACCCTAACCCTAACCCTTCCGAAAGTCGGAGAAGCTCAAAGATGGTACCGATCGATGTGCGCAACCCCATTTAGTGGGGGTAGAGCCTACTTGCAAGTCTCTCCGACCTTCACAAAAAAAGTTATTCAAGAATATCTCCTCAGATTTGGGGGAATTTCGTCGGTCGACCTCTTCCGAAGGTCGTACAAGCTCGGGGATGGTACTAATCGATCCGCAGGACCCAAATTAGTCCAGATGCAACCACTTTCCAAGTCTCTCCGACCTTCACAAAAAAAGTTATTCAAGAATATCTCTTTCTCCTATGTGCTTTCATCCCTAACCCTAACCCTAACCCTTCCGAAAGTCGGAGAAGCTCAAGGATGGTACCGATCGATGCGCGCTACCCCATTTAGTGGGAGTAGAGCCTACTTGCAAGTCTCTCCGACCTTCACAAAAAAAGTTATTCAAGAATATCTCTTTCTCCTATGTGCTTTCATCCCTAACCCTAACCCTAACCCTTCCGAAAGTCGGAGAAGCTCAAAGATGGTACCGATCGATGTGCGCAACCCCATTTAGTGGGGGTAGAGCCTACTTGCAAGTCTCTCCGACCTTCACAAAAAAAGTTATTCAAGAATATCTCCTCAGATTTGGGGGAATTTCGTCGGTCGACCTCTTCCGAAGGTCGTACAAGCTCGGGGATGGTACTAATCGATCCGCAGGACCCAAATTAGTCCAGATGCAACCACTTTCCAAGTCTCTCCGACCTTCACAAAAAAAGTTATTCAAGAATATCTCTTTCTCCTATGTGCTTTCATCCCTAACCCTAACCCTAACCCTTCCGAAAGTCGGAGAAGCTCAAGGATGGTACCGATCGATGCGCGCTACCCCATTTAGTGGGAGTAGAGCCTACTTGCAAGTCTCTCCGACCTTCACAAAAAAAGTTATTCAAGAATATCTCTTTCTCCTATGTGCTTTCATCCCTAACCCTAACCCTAACCCTTCCGAAAGTCGGAGAAGCTCAAGGATGGTACCGATCGATGCGCGCTACCCCATTTAGTGGGGGTAGAGACTACTTGCAAGTCTCTCCGACCTTCACAAAAAAAGTTATTCAAGAATATCTCCTCAGATTTGGGGGAATTTCGTCGGTCGACCTCTTCCGAAGGTCGTACAAGCTCGGGGATGGTACCAATCGATCCGCAGGACCCAAATTAGTCCAGATGCAACCACTTTCCAAGTCTCTCCGACCTTCACAAAAAAAGTTATTCAAGAATATCTCTTTCTCCTATGTGCTTTCATCCCTAACCCTAACCCTAACCCTTCCGAAAGTCGGAGAAGCTCAAGGATGGTACCGATCGATGCGCGCTACCCCATTTAGTGGGGGTAGAGCCTACTTGCAAGTCTCTCCGACCTTCACAAAAAAAGTTATTCAAGAATATCTCTTTCTCCTATGTGCTTTCATCCCTAACCCTAACCCTAACCCTTCCGAAAGTCGGAGAAGCTCAAGGATGGTACCGATCGATGTGCGCTACCCCATTTAGTGGGGGTAGAGCCTACTTGCAAGTCTCTCCGACCTTCACAAAAAAAGTTATTCAAGAATATCTCCTCAGATTTGGGGGAATTTCGTCAGTCGACCTCTTCCGAAGGTCGTACAAGCTCGGGGATGGTACCAATCGATCCGCAGGACCCAAATTAGTCCAGATGCAACCACTTTCCAAGTCTCTCCGACCTTCACAAAAAAAGTTATTCAAGAATATCTCTTTCTCCTATGTGCTTTCATCCCTAACCCTAACCCTAACCCTTCCGAAAGTCGGAGAAGCTCAAGGATGGTACCGATCGATGCGCGTTACCCCATTTAGTGGGGGTAGAGCCTACTTGCAAGTCTCTCCGACCTTCACAAAAAAAGTTATTCAAGAATATCTCTTTCTCCTATGTGCTTTCATCCCTAACCCTAACCCTAACCCTTCCGAAAGTCGGAGAAGCTCAAGGATGGTACCGATCGATGTGCGCTACCCCATTTAGTGGGGGTAGAGCCTACTTGCAAGTCTCTCCGACCTTCACAAAAAAAGTTATTCAAGAATATCTCTTTCTCCTATGTGCTTTCATCCCTAACCCTAACCCTAATCCTTCCAAAAGTCGGAGAAGCTCAAGGATGGTACCGATCGATGCGCGCTACCCCATTTAGTGGGGGTAGAGCCTACTTGCAAGTCTCTCCGACCTTCACAAAAAAAGTTATTCAAGAATATCTCTTTCTCCTATGTGCTTTCATCCCTAACCCTAACCCTAACCCTTCCGAAAGTCTGAGAAGCTCAAGGATGGTACCGATCGATGTGCGCTACCCCATTTAGTGGGGGTAGAGCCTACTTGCAAGTCTCTCCGACCTTCACAAAAAAAGTTATTCAAGAATATCTCCTCAGATTTGGGGGAATTTCGTCGGTCGACCTCTTCCGAAGGTCGTACAAGCTCGGGGATGGTACCAATCGATCCGCAGGACCCAAATTAGTCCAGATGCAACCACTTTCCAAGTCTCTCCGACCTTCACAAAAAAAGTTATTCAAGAATATCTCTTTCTCCTATGTGCTTTCATCCCTAACCCTAACCCTTCCGAAAGTCGGAGAAGCTCAAGGATGGTACCGATCGATGCGCGCTACCCCATTTAGTGGGGGTAGAGCCTACTTGCAAGTCTCTCCGACCTTCACAAAAAAAGTTATTCAAGAATATCTCTTTCTCCTATGTGCTTTCATCCCTAACCCTAACCCTAACCCTTCCGAAAGTCGGAGAAGCTCAAGGATGGTACCGATCGATGTGCGCTACCCCATTTAGTGGGGGTAGAGCCTACTTGCAAGTCTCTCCGACCTTCACAAAAAAAGTTAATTAAGAATATCTCTTTCTCCTATGTGCTTTCATCCCTAACCCTAACCCTAACCCTTCCGAAAGTCGGAGAAGCTCAAGGATGGTACCGATCGATGCGCGCTACCCCATTTAGTGGGGGTAGAGCCTACTTGCAAGTCTCTCCGACCTTCACAAAAAAAGTTATTCAAGAATATCTCTTTCTCCTATGTGCTTTCATCCCTAACCCTAACCCTAACCCTTCCGAAAGTCGGAGAAGCTCAAGGATGGTACCGATCGATGTGCGCTACCCCATTTAGTGGGGGTAGAGCCTACTTGCAAGTCTCTCCGACCTTCACAAAAAAAGTTAATTAAGAATATCTCTTTCTCCTATGTGCTTTCATCCCTAACCCTAACCCTAACCCTTCCGAAAGTCGGAGAAGCTCAAGGATGGTACCGATCGATGCGCGCTACCCCATTTAGTGGGGGTAGAGCCTACTTGCAAGTCTCTCCGACCTTCACAAAAAAAGTTATTCAAGAATATCTCTTTCTCCTATGTGCTTTCATCCCTAACCCTAACCCTAACCCTTCCAAAAGTCGGAGAAGCTCAAGGATGGTACCGATCGATGCGCGCTACCCCATTTAGTGGGGGTAGAGCCTACTTGCAAGTCTCTCCGACCTTCACAAAAAAAGTTATTCAAGAATATCTCCTCAGATTTGGGGGAATTTCGTCGGTCGACCTCTTCCGAAGGTCGTACAAGCTCGGGGATGGTACCAATCGATCCGCAGGACCCAAATTAGTCCAGATGCAACCACTTTCCAAGTCTCTCCGACCTTCACAAAAAAAGTTATTCAAGAATATCTCTTTCTCCTATGTGCTTTCATCCCTAACCCTAACCCTTCCGAAAGTCGGAGAAGCTCAAGGATGGTACCGATCGATGCGCGCTACCCCATTTAGTGGGGGTAGAGCCTACTTGCAAGTCTCTCCGACCTTCACAAAAAAAGTTATTCAAGAATATCTCTTTCTCCTATGTGCTTTCATCCCTAACCCTAACCCTAACCCTTCCGAAAGTCGGAGAAGCTCAAGGATGGTACCGATCGATGTGCGCTACCCCATTTAGTGGGGGTAGAGCCTACTTGCAAGTCTCTCCGACCTTCACAAAAAAAGTTAATTAAGAATATCTCTTTCTCCTATGTGCTTTCATCCCTAACCCTAACCCTAACCCTTCCGAAAGTCGGAGAAGCTCAAGGATGGTACCGATCGATGCGCGCTACCCCATTTAGTGGGGGTAGAGCCTACTTGCAAGTCTCTCCGACCTTCACAAAAAAAGTTATTCAAGAATATCTCTTTCTCCTATGTGCTTTCATCCCTAACCCTAACCCTAACCCTTCCGAAAGTCTGAGAAGCTCAAGGATGGTACCGATCGATGTGCGCTACCCCATTTAGTGGGGGTAGAGCCTACTTGCAAGTCTCTCCGACCTTCACAAAAAAAGTTATTCAAGAATATCTCCTCAGATTTGGGGGAATTTCGTCGGTCGACCTCTTCCGAAGGTCGTACAAGCTCGGGGATGGTACCAATCGATCCGCAGGACCCAAATTAGTCCAGATGCAACCACTTTCCAAGTCTCTCCGACCTTCACAAAAAAAGTTATTCAAGAATATCTCTTTCTCCTATGTGCTTTCATCCCTAACCCTAACCCTTCCGAAAGTCGGAGAAGCTCAAGGATGGTACCGATCGATGCGCGCTACCCCATTTAGTGGGGGTAGAGCCTACTTGCAAGTCTCTCCGACCTTCACAAAAAAAGTTATTCAAGAATATCTCTTTCTCCTATGTGCTTTCATCCCTAACCCTAACCCTAACCCTTCCGAAAGTCGGAGAAGCTCAAGGATGGTACCGATCGATGTGCGCTACCCCATTTAGTGGGGGTAGAGCCTACTTGCAAGTCTCTCCGACCTTCACAAAAAAAGTTAATTAAGAATATCTCTTTCTCCTATGTGCTTTCATCCCTAACCCTAACCCTAACCCTTCCGAAAGTCGGAGAAGCTCAAGGATGGTACCGATCGATGCGCGCTACCCCATTTAGTGGGGGTAGAGCCTACTTGCAAGTCTCTCCGACCTTCACAAAAAAAGTTATTCAAGAATATCTCTTTCTCCTATGTGCTTTCATCCCTAACCCTAACCCTAACCCTTCCGAAAGTCGGAGAAGCTCAAGGATGGTACCGATCGATGTGCGCTACCCCATTTAGTGGGGGTAGAGCCTACTTGCAAGTCTCTCCGACCTTCACAAAAAAAGTTAATTAAGAATATCTCTTTCTCCTATGTGCTTTCATCCCTAACCCTAACCCTAACCCTTCCGAAAGTCGGAGAAGCTCAAGGATGGTACCGATCGATGCGCGCTACCCCATTTAGTGGGGGTAGAGCCTACTTGCAAGTCTCTCCGACCTTCACAAAAAAAGTTATTCAAGAATATCTCTTTCTCCTATGTGCTTTCATCCCTAACCCTAACCCTAACCCTTCCAAAAGTCGGAGAAGCTCAAGGATGGTACCGATCGATGCGCGCTACCCCATTTAGTGGGGGTAGAGCCTACTTGCAAGTCTCTCCGACCTTCACAAAAAAAGTTATTCAAGAATATCTCCTCAGATTTGGGGGAATTTCGTCGGTCGACCTCTTCCGAAGGTCGTACAAGCTCGGGGATGGTACCAATCGATCCGCAGGACCCAAATTAGTCCAGATGCAACCACTTTCCAAGTCTCTCCGACCTTCACAAAAAAAGTTATTCAAGAATATCTCTTTCTCCTATGTGCTTTCATCCCTAACCCTAACCCTTCCGAAAGTCGGAGAAGCTCAAGGATGGTACCGATCGATGCGCGCTACCCCATTTAGTGGGGGTAGAGCCTACTTGCAAGTCTCTCCGACCTTCACAAAAAAAGTTATTCAAGAATATCTCTTTCTCCTATGTGCTTTCATCCCTAACCCTAACCCTAACCCTTCCGAAAGTCGGAGAAGCTCAAGGATGGTACCGATCGATGTGCGCTACCCCATTTAGTGGGGGTAGAGCCTACTTGCAAGTCTCTCCGACCTTCACAAAAAAAGTTAATTAAGAATATCTCTTTCTCCTATGTGCTTTCATCCCTAACCCTAACCCTAACCCTTCCGAAAGTCGGAGAAGCTCAAGGATGGTACCGATCGATGCGCGCTACCCCATTTAGTGGGGGTAGAGCCTACTTGCAAGTCTCTCCGACCTTCACAAAAAAAGTTATTCAAGAATATCTCTTTCTCCTATGTGCTTTCATCCCTAACCCTAACCCTAACCCTTCCAAAAGTCGGAGAAGCTCAAGGATGGTACCGATCGATGCGCGCTACCCCATTTAGTGGGGGTAGAGCCTACTTGCAAGTCTCTCCGACCTTCACAAAAAAAGTTATTCAAGAATATCTCTTTCTCCTATGTGCTTTCATCCCTAACCCTAACCCTAACCCTTCCGAAAGTCGGAGAAGCTCAAGGATGGTACCGATCGATGCGCGCTACCCCATTTAGTGGGGGTAGAGCCTACTTGCAAGTCTCTCCGACCTTCACAAAAAAAGTTATTCAAGAATATCTCCTCAGATTTGGGGGAATTTCGTCGGTCGACCTCTTCCGAAGGTCGTACAAGCTCGGGGATGGTACCAATCGATCCGCAGGACCCAAATTAGTCCAGATGCAACCACTTTCCAAGTCTCTCCGACCTTCACAAAAAAAGTTATTCAAGAATATCTCTTTCTCCTATGTGCTTTCATCCCTAACCCTAACCCTAACCCTTCCGAAAGTCGGAGAAGCTCAAGGATGGTACCGATCGATGTGCGCTACGCCATTTAGTGGGGGTAGAGCCTACTTGCAAGTCTCTCCGACCTTCACAAAAAAAGTTATTCAAGAATATCTCTTTCTCCTATGTGCTTTCATCCCTAACCCTAACCCTTCCGAAAGTCGGAGAAGCTCAAGGATGGTACCGATCGATGCGCGCTACCCCATTTAGTGGGGGTAGAGCCTACTTGCAAGTCTCTCCGACCTTCACAAAAAAAGTTATTCAAGAATATCTCCTCAGATTTTGGGGGAATTTCGTCGGTCGACCTCTTCCGAAGGTCGTACAAGCTCGGGGATGGTACCAATCGATCCGCAGGACCCAAATTAGTCCAGATGCAACCACTTTCCAAGTCTCTCCGACCTTCACAAAAAAAGTTATTCAAGAATATCTCTTTCTCCTATGTGCTTTCATCCCTAACCCTAACCCTAACCCTTCCGAAAGTCGGAGAAGCTCAAGGATGGTACCGATCGATGCGCGCTACCCCATTTAGTGGGGGTAGAGCCTACTTGCAAGTCTCTCCGACCTTCACAAAAAAAGTTATTCAAGAATATCTCTTTCTCCTATGTGCTTTCATCCCTAACCCTAACCCTAACCCTTCCGAAAGTCGGAGAAGCTCAAGGATGGTACCGATCGATGCGCGCTACCCCATTTAGTGGGGGTAGAGCCTACTTGCAAGTCTCTCCGACCTTCACAAAAAAAGTTATTCAAGAATATCTCCTTCTCCTATGTGCTTTCATCCCTAACCCTAACCCTAACCCTTCCGAAAGTCGGAGAAGCTCAAGGATGGTACTGATCGATGCGCGCTACCCCATTTAGTGGGGGTAGAGCCTACTTGCAAGTCTCTCCGACCTTCACAAAAAAAGTTATTCAAGAATATCTCTTTCTCCTATGTGCTTTCATCCCTAACCCTAACCCTTCCGAAAGTCGGAGAAGCTCAAGGATGGTACCGATCGATGCGCGCTACCCCATTTAGTGGGGGTAGAGCCTACTTGCAAGTCTCTCCGACCTTCACAAAAAAGGTTATTCAAGAATATCTCTTTCTCCTATGTGCTTTCATCCCTAACCCTAACCCTAACCCTTCCGAAAGTCGGAGAAGCTCAAGGATGGTACCGATCGATGCGCGCAACCCCATTTAGTGGGGGTAGAGCCTACTTGCAAGTCTCTCCGACCTTTACAAAAAAAGTTATTCAAGAATATCTCCTCAGATTTGGGGGAATTTCGTCGGTCGACCTCTTCCGAAGGTCGTACAAGCTCGGGGATGGTACCAATCGATCCGCAGGACCCAAATTAGTCCAGATGCAACCACTTTCCAAGTCTCTCCGACCTTCACAAAAAAAGTTATTCAAGAATATCTCTTTCTCCTATGTGCTTTCATCCCTAACCCTAACCCTAACCCTTCCGAAAGTCGGAGAAGCTCAAGGATGGTACCGATCGATGCGCGCTACCCCATTTAGTGGGAGTAGAGCCTACTTGCAAGTCTCTCCGACCTTCACAAAAAAAGTTATTCAAGAATATCTCTTTCTCCTATGTGCTTTCATCCCTAACCCTAACCCTAACCCTTCCGAAAGTCGGAGAAGCTCAAGGATGGTACCGATCGATGCGCGCTACCCCATTTAGTGGGGGTAGAGCCTACTTGCAAGTCTCTCCGACCTTCACAAAAAAAGTTATTCAAGAATATCTCTTTCTCCTATGTGCTTTCATCCCTAACCCTAACCCTAACCCTTCCGAAAGTCGGAGAAGCTCAAGGATGGTACCGATCAATGCGCGCTACCCCATTTAGTGGGGGTAGAGCCTACTTGCAAGTCTCTCCGACCTTCACAAAAAAAGTTATTCAAGAATATCTCTTTCTCCTATGTGCTTTCATCCCTAACCCTAACCCTAACCCTTCCGAAAGTCGGAGAAGCTCAAGGATGGTACCGATCGATGCGCGCAACCCCATTTAGTGGGGGTAGAGCCTACTTGCAAGTCTCTCCGACCTTCACAAAAAAAGTTATTCAAGAATATCTCCTCAGATTTGGGGGAATTTCGTCGGTCGACCTCTTCCGAAGGTCGTACAAGCTCGGGGATGGTACCAATCGATCCGCAGGACCCAAATTAGTCCAGATGCAACCACTTTCCAAGTCTCTCCGACCTTCACAAAAAAAGTTATTCAAGAATATCTCTTTCTCCTATGTGCTTTCATCCCTAACCCTAACCCTAACCCTTCCGAAAGTCGGAGAAGCTCAAGGATGGTACCGATCGATGCGCGCTACCCCATTTAGTGGGGGTAGAGCCTACTTGCAAGTCTCTCCGACCTTCACAAAAAAAGTTATTCAAGAATATCTCCTCAGATTTGGGGGAATTTCGTCGGTCGACCTCTTCCGAAGGTCGTACAAGCTCGGGGATGGTACCAATCGATCCGCAGGACCCAAATTAGTCCAGATGCAACCACTTTCCAAGTCTCTCCGACCTTCACAAAAAAGGTTATTCAAGAATATCTCTTTCTCCTATGTGCTTTCATCCCTAACCCTAACCCTAACCCTTCCGAAAGTCGGAGAAGCTCAAGGATGGTACCGATCGATGCGCGCTACCCCATTTAGTGGGAGTAGAGCCTACTTGCAAGTCTCTCCGACCTTCACAAAAAAAGTTATTCAAGAATATCTCTTTCTCCTATGTGCTTTCATCCCTAACCCTAACCCTAACCCTTCCGAAAGTCGGAGAAGCTCAAAGATGGTACCGATCGATGTGCGCAACCCCATTTAGTGGGGGTAGAGCCTACTTGCAAGTCTCTCCGACCTTCACAAAAAAAGTTATTCAAGAATATCTCCTCAGATTTGGGGGAATTTCGTCGGTCGACCTCTTCCGAAGGTCGTACAAGCTCGGGGATGGTACTAATCGATCCGCAGGACCCAAATTAGTCCAGATGCAACCACTTTCCAAGTCTCTCCGACCTTCACAAAAAAAGTTATTCAAGAATATCTCTTTCTCCTATGTGCTTTCATCCCTAACCCTAACCCTAACCCTTCCGAAAGTCGGAGAAGCTCAAGGATGGTACCGATCGATGCGCGCTACCCCATTTAGTGGGAGTAGAGCCTACTTGCAAGTCTCTCCGACCTTCACAAAAAAAGTTATTCAAGAATATCTCTTTCTCCTATGTGCTTTCATCCCTAACCCTAACCCTAACCCTTCCGAAAGTCGGAGAAGCTCAAGGATGGTACCGATCGATGCGCGCTACCCCATTTAGTGGGGGTAGAGACTACTTGCAAGTCTCTCCGACCTTCACAAAAAAAGTTATTCAAGAATATCTCCTCAGATTTGGGGGAATTTCGTCGGTCGACCTCTTCCGAAGGTCGTACAAGCTCGGGGATGGTACCAATCGATCCGCAGGACCCAAATTAGTCCAGATGCAACCACTTTCCAAGTCTCTCCGACCTTCACAAAAAAAGTTATTCAAGAATATCTCTTTCTCCTATGTGCTTTCATCCCTAACCCTAACCCTAACCCTTCCGAAAGTCGGAGAAGCTCAAGGATGGTACCGATCGATGCGCGCTACCCCATTTAGTGGGGGTAGAGCCTACTTGCAAGTCTCTCCGACCTTCACAAAAAAAGTTATTCAAGAATATCTCTTTCTCCTATGTGCTTTCATCCCTAACCCTAACCCTAACCCTTCCGAAAGTCGGAGAAGCTCAAGGATGGTACCGATCGATGTGCGCTACCCCATTTAGTGGGGGTAGAGCCTACTTGCAAGTCTCTCCGACCTTCACAAAAAAAGTTATTCAAGAATATCTCCTCAGATTTGGGGGAATTTCGTCAGTCGACCTCTTCCGAAGGTCGTACAAGCTCGGGGATGGTACCAATCGATCCGCAGGACCCAAATTAGTCCAGATGCAACCACTTTCCAAGTCTCTCCGACCTTCACAAAAAAAGTTATTCAAGAATATCTCTTTCTCCTATGTGCTTTCATCCCTAACCCTAACCCTAACCCTTCCGAAAGTCGGAGAAGCTCAAGGATGGTACCGATCGATGCGCGTTACCCCATTTAGTGGGGGTAGAGCCTACTTGCAAGTCTCTCCGACCTTCACAAAAAAAGTTATTCAAGAATATCTCTTTCTCCTATGTGCTTTCATCCCTAACCCTAACCCTAACCCTTCCGAAAGTCGGAGAAGCTCAAGGATGGTACCGATCGATGTGCGCTACCCCATTTAGTGGGGGTAGAGCCTACTTGCAAGTCTCTCCGACCTTCACAAAAAAAGTTATTCAAGAATATCTCTTTCTCCTATGTGCTTTCATCCCTAACCCTAACCCTAATCCTTCCAAAAGTCGGAGAAGCTCAAGGATGGTACCGATCGATGCGCGCTACCCCATTTAGTGGGGGTAGAGCCTACTTGCAAGTCTCTCCGACCTTCACAAAAAAAGTTATTCAAGAATATCTCTTTCTCCTATGTGCTTTCATCCCTAACCCTAACCCTAACCCTTCCGAAAGTCTGAGAAGCTCAAGGATGGTACCGATCGATGTGCGCTACCCCATTTAGTGGGGGTAGAGCCTACTTGCAAGTCTCTCCGACCTTCACAAAAAAAGTTATTCAAGAATATCTCCTCAGATTTGGGGGAATTTCGTCGGTCGACCTCTTCCGAAGGTCGTACAAGCTCGGGGATGGTACCAATCGATCCGCAGGACCCAAATTAGTCCAGATGCAACCACTTTCCAAGTCTCTCCGACCTTCACAAAAAAAGTTATTCAAGAATATCTCTTTCTCCTATGTGCTTTCATCCCTAACCCTAACCCTTCCGAAAGTCGGAGAAGCTCAAGGATGGTACCGATCGATGCGCGCTACCCCATTTAGTGGGGGTAGAGCCTACTTGCAAGTCTCTCCGACCTTCACAAAAAAAGTTATTCAAGAATATCTCTTTCTCCTATGTGCTTTCATCCCTAACCCTAACCCTAACCCTTCCGAAAGTCGGAGAAGCTCAAGGATGGTACCGATCGATGTGCGCTACCCCATTTAGTGGGGGTAGAGCCTACTTGCAAGTCTCTCCGACCTTCACAAAAAAAGTTAATTAAGAATATCTCTTTCTCCTATGTGCTTTCATCCCTAACCCTAACCCTAACCCTTCCGAAAGTCGGAGAAGCTCAAGGATGGTACCGATCGATGCGCGCTACCCCATTTAGTGGGGGTAGAGCCTACTTGCAAGTCTCTCCGACCTTCACAAAAAAAGTTATTCAAGAATATCTCTTTCTCCTATGTGCTTTCATCCCTAACCCTAACCCTAACCCTTCCAAAAGTCGGAGAAGCTCAAGGATGGTACCGATCGATGCGCGCTACCCCATTTAGTGGGGGTAGAGCCTACTTGCAAGTCTCTCCGACCTTCACAAAAAAAGTTATTCAAGAATATCTCCTCAGATTTGGGGGAATTTCGTCGGTCGACCTCTTCCGAAGGTCGTACAAGCTCGGGGATGGTACCAATCGATCCGCAGGACCCAAATTAGTCCAGATGCAACCACTTTCCAAGTCTCTCCGACCTTCACAAAAAAAGTTATTCAAGAATATCTCTTTCTCCTATGTGCTTTCATCCCTAACCCTAACCCTTCCGAAAGTCGGAGAAGCTCAAGGATGGTACCGATCGATGCGCGCTACCCCATTTAGTGGGGGTAGAGCCTACTTGCAAGTCTCTCCGACCTTCACAAAAAAAGTTATTCAAGAATATCTCTTTCTCCTATGTGCTTTCATCCCTAACCCTAACCCTAACCCTTCCGAAAGTCGGAGAAGCTCAAGGATGGTACCGATCGATGTGCGCTACCCCATTTAGTGGGGGTAGAGCCTACTTGCAAGTCTCTCCGACCTTCACAAAAAAAGTTAATTAAGAATATCTCTTTCTCCTATGTGCTTTCATCCCTAACCCTAACCCTAACCCTTCCGAAAGTCGGAGAAGCTCAAGGATGGTACCGATCGATGCGCGCTACCCCATTTAGTGGGGGTAGAGCCTACTTGCAAGTCTCTCCGACCTTCACAAAAAAAGTTATTCAAGAATATCTCTTTCTCCTATGTGCTTTCATCCCTAACCCTAACCCTAACCCTTCCAAAAGTCGGAGAAGCTCAAGGATGGTACCGATCGATGCGCGCTACCCCATTTAGTGGGGGTAGAGCCTACTTGCAAGTCTCTCCAACCTTCACAAAAAAAGTTATTCAAGAATATCTCTTTCTCCTATGTGCTTTCATCCCTAACCCTAACCCTAACCCTTCCGAAAGTCGGAGAAGCTCAAGGATGGTACCGATCGATGCGCGCTACCCCATTTAGTGGGGGTAGAGCCTACTTGCAAGTCTCTCCGACCTTCACAAAAAAAGTTATTCAAGAATATCTCCTCAGATTTGGGGGAATTTCGTCGGTCGACCTCTTCCGAAGGTCGTACAAGCTCGGGGATGGTACCAATCGATCCGCAGGACCCAAATTAGTCCAGATGCAACCACTTTCCAAGTCTCTCCGACCTTCACAAAAAAAGTTATTCAAGAATATCTCTTTCTCCTATGTGCTTTCATCCCTAACCCTAACCCTAACCCTTCCGAAAGTCGGAGAAGCTCAAGGATGGTACCGATCGATGTGCGCTACGCCATTTAGTGGGGGTAGAGCCTACTTGCAAGTCTCTCCGACCTTCACAAAAAAAGTTATTCAAGAATATCTCTTTCTCCTATGTGCTTTCATCCCTAACCCTAACCCTAACCCTTCCGAAAGTCGGAGAAGCTCAAGGATGGTACCGATCGATGCGCGCTACCCCATTTAGTGGGGGTAGAGCCTACTTGCAAGTCTCTCCGACCTTCACAAAAAAAGTTATTCAAGAATATCTCCTCAGATTTTGGGGGAATTTCGTCGGTCGACCTCTTCCGAAGGTCGTACAAGCTCGGGGATGGTACCAATCGATCCGCAGGACCCAAATTAGTCCAGATGCAACCACTTTCCAAGTCTCTCCGACCTTCACAAAAAAAGTTATTCAAGAATATCTCTTTCTCCTATGTGCTTTCATCCCTAACCCTAACCCTAACCCTTCCGAAAGTCGGAGAAGCTCAAGGATGGTACCGATCGATGCGCGCTACCCCATTTAGTGGGGGTAGAGCCTACTTGCAAGTCTCTCCGACCTTCACAAAAAAAGTTATTCAAGAATATCTCTTTCTCCTATGTGCTTTCATCCCTAACCCTAACCCTAACCCTTCCGAAAGTCGGAGAAGCTCAAGGATGGTACCGATCGATGCGCGCTACCCCATTTAGTGGGGGTAGAGCCTACTTGCAAGTCTCTCCGACCTTCACAAAAAAAGTTATTCAAGAATATCTCCTTCTCCTATGTGCTTTCATCCCTAACCCTAACCCTAACCCTTCCGAAAGTCGGAGAAGCTCAAGGATGGTACTGATCGATGCGCGCTACCCCATTTAGTGGGGGTAGAGCCTACTTGCAAGTCTCTCCGACCTTCACAAAAAAAGTTATTCAAGAATATCTCTTTCTCCTATGTGCTTTCATCCCTAACCCTAACCCTTCCGAAAGTCGGAGAAGCTCAAGGATGGTACCGATCGATGCGCGCTACCCCATTTAGTGGGGGTAGAGCCTACTTGCAAGTCTCTCCGACCTTCACAAAAAAGGTTATTCAAGAATATCTCTTTCTCCTATGTGCTTTCATCCCTAACCCTAACCCTAACCCTTCCGAAAGTCGGAGAAGCTCAAGGATGGTACCGATCGATGCGCGCAACCCCATTTAGTGGGGGTAGAGCCTACTTGCAAGTCTCTCCGACCTTTACAAAAAAAGTTATTCAAGAATATCTCCTCAGATTTGGGGGAATTTCGTCGGTCGACCTCTTCCGAAGGTCGTACAAGCTCGGGGATGGTACCAATCGATCCGCAGGACCCAAATTAGTCCAGATGCAACCACTTTCCAAGTCTCTCCGACCTTCACAAAAAAAGTTATTCAAGAATATCTCTTTCTCCTATGTGCTTTCATCCCTAACCCTAACCCTAACCCTTCCGAAAGTCGGAGAAGCTCAAGGATGGTACCGATCGATGCGCGCTACCCCATTTAGTGGGAGTAGAGCCTACTTGCAAGTCTCTCCGACCTTCACAAAAAAAGTTATTCAAGAATATCTCTTTCTCCTATGTGCTTTCATCCCTAACCCTAACCCTAACCCTTCCGAAAGTCGGAGAAGCTCAAGGATGGTACCGATCGATGCGCGCTACCCCATTTAGTGGGGGTAGAGCCTACTTGCAAGTCTCTCCGACCTTCACAAAAAAAGTTATTCAAGAATATCTCTTTCTCCTATGTGCTTTCATCCCTAACCCTAACCCTAACCCTTCCGAAAGTCGGAGAAGCTCAAGGATGGTACCGATCAATGCGCGCTACCCCATTTAGTGGGGGTAGAGCCTACTTGCAAGTCTCTCCGACCTTCACAAAAAAAGTTATTCAAGAATATCTCTTTCTCCTATGTGCTTTCATCCCTAACCCTAACCCTAACCCTTCCGAAAGTCGGAGAAGCTCAAGGATGGTACCGATCGATGCGCGCAACCCCATTTAGTGGGGGTAGAGCCTACTTGCAAGTCTCTCCGACCTTCACAAAAAAAGTTATTCAAGAATATCTCCTCAGATTTGGGGGAATTTCGTCGGTCGACCTCTTCCGAAGGTCGTACAAGCTCGGGGATGGTACCAATCGATCCGCAGGACCCAAATTAGTCCAGATGCAACCACTTTCCAAGTCTCTCCGACCTTCACAAAAAAAGTTATTCAAGAATATCTCTTTCTCCTATGTGCTTTCATCCCTAACCCTAACCCTAACCCTTCCGAAAGTCGGAGAAGCTCAAGGATGGTACCGATCGATGCGCGCTACCCCATTTAGTGGGGGTAGAGCCTACTTGCAAGTCTCTCCGACCTTCACAAAAAAAGTTATTCAAGAATATCTCCTCAGATTTGGGGGAATTTCGTCGGTCGACCTCTTCCGAAGGTCGTACAAGCTCGGGGATGGTACCAATCGATCCGCAGGACCCAAATTAGTCCAGATGCAACCACTTTCCAAGTCTCTCCGACCTTCACAAAAAAGGTTATTCAAGAATATCTCTTTCTCCTATGTGCTTTCATCCCTAACCCTAACCCTAACCCTTCCGAAAGTCGGAGAAGCTCAAGGATGGTACCGATCGATGCGCGCTACCCCATTTAGTGGGGGTAGAGCCTACTTGCAAGTCTCTCCGACCTTCACAAAAAAAGTTATTCAAGAATATCTCTTTCTCCTATGTGCTTTCATCCCTAACCCTAACCCTAACCCTTCCGAAAGTCGGAGAAGCTCAAGGATGGTACCGATCGATGCGCGCTACCCCATTTAGTGGGGGTAGAGCCTACTTGCAAGTCTCTCCGACCTTCACAAAAAAAGTTATTCAAGAATATCTCTTTCTCCTATGTGCTTTCATCCCTAACCCTAACCCTAATCCTTCCAAAAGTCGGAGAAGCTCAAGGATGGTACCGATCGATGCGCGCTACCCCATTTAGTGGGGGTAGAGCCTACTTGCAAGTCTCTCCGACCTTCACAAAAAAAGTTATTCAAGAATATCTCTTTCTCCTATGTGCTTTCATCCCTAACCCTAACCCTTCCGAAAGTCGGAGAAGCTCAAGGATGGTACCGATCGATGCGCGCTACCCCATTTAGTGGGGGTAGAGCCTACTTGCAAGTCTCTCCGACCTTCACAAAAAAAGTTATTCAAGAATATCTCCTCAGATTTGGGGGAATTTCGTCGGTCGACCTCTTCCGAAGGTCGTACAAGCTCGGGGATGGTACCAATCGATCCGCAGGACCCAAATTAGTCCAGATGCAACCACTTTCCAAGTCTCTCCGACCTTCACAAAAAAAGTTATTCAAGAATATCTCTTTCTCCTATGTGCTTTCATCCCTAACCCTAACCCTAACCCTTCCGAAAGTCGGAGAAGCTCAAGGATGGTACCGATCGATGTGCGCTACGCCATTTAGTGGGGGTAGAGCCTACTTGCAAGTCTCTCCGACCTTCACAAAAAAAGTTATTCAAGAATATCTCTTTCTCCTATGTGCTTTCATCCCTAACCCTAACCCTAACCCTTCCGAAAGTCGGAGAAGCTCAAGGATGGTACCGATCGATGCGCGCTACCCCATTTAGTGGGGGTAGAGCCTACTTGCAAGTCTCTCCGACCTTCACAAAAAAAGTTATTCAAGAATATCTCCTCAGATTTGGGGGAATTTCGTCGGTCGACCTCTTCCGAAGGTCGTACAAGCTCGGGGATGGTACCAATCGATCCGCAGGACCCAAATTAGTCCAGATGCAACCACTTTCCAAGTCTCTCCGACCTTCACAAAAAAAGTTATTCAAGAATATCTCTTTCTCCTATGTGCTTTCATCCCTAACCCTAACCCTAACCCTTCCGAAAGTCGGAGAAGCTCAAGGATGGTACCGATCGATGCGCGCTACCCCATTTAGTGGGGGTAGAGCCTACTTGCAAGTCTCTCCGACCTTCACAAAAAAAGTTATTCAAGAATATCTCTTTCTCCTATGTGCTTTCATCCCTAACCCTAACCCTAACCCTTCCGAAAGTCGGAGAAGCTCAAAGATGGTACCGATCGATGCGCGCTACCCCATTTAGTGGGGGTAGAGCCTACTTGCAAGTCTCTCCGACCTTCACAAAAAAAGTTATTCAAGAATATCTCCTTCTCCTATGTGCTTTCATCCCTAACCCTAACCCTAACCCTTCCGAAAGTCGGAGAAGCTCAAGGATGGTACTGATCGATGCGCGCTACCCCATTTAGTGGGGGTAGAGCCTACTTGCAAGTCTCTCCGACCTTCACAAAAAAAGTTATTCAAGAATATCTCTTTCTCCTATGTGCTTTCATCCCTAACCCTAACCCTAACCCTTCCGAAAGTCGGAGAAGCTCAAGGATGGTACCGATCGATGCGCGCTACCCCATTTAGTGGGGGTAGAGCCTACTTGCAAGTCTATCCGACCTTCACAAAAAAAGTTATTCAAGAATATCTCCTCAGATTTGGGGGAATTTCGTCGGTCGACCTCTTCCGAAGGTCGTACAAGCTCGGGGATGGTACCAATCGATCCGCAGGACCCAAATTAGTCCAGATGCAACCACTTTCCAAGTCTCTCCGACCTTCACAAAAAAAGTTATTCAAGAATATCTCTTTCTCCTATGTGCTTTCATCCCTAACCCTAACCCTAACCCTTCCGAAAGTCGGAGAAGCTCAAGGATGGTACCGATCGATGCGCGCTACCCCATTTAGTGGGGGTAGAGCCTACTTGCAAGTCTCTCCGACCTTCACAAAAAAAGTTATTCAAGAATATCTCTTTCTCCTATGTGCTTTCATCCCTAACCCTAACCCTAACCCTTCCGAAAGTCGGAGAAGCTCAAGGATGGTACCGATCGATGCGCGCTACCCCATTTAGTGGGGGTAGAGCCTACTTGCAAGTCTCTCCGACCTTCACAAAAAAAGTTATTCAAGAATATCTCTTTCTCCTATGTGCTTTCATCCCTAACCCTAACCCTAACCCTTCCGAAAGTCGGAGAAGCTCAAGGATGGTACTGATCGATGCACGCTACTCCATTTAGTGGGGTAGAGCCTACTTGCAAGTCTCTCCGACCTTCACAAAAAAAGTTATTCAAGAATATCTCTTTCTCCTATGTGCTTTCATCCCTAACCCTAACCCTAACCCTTCCGAAAGTCGGAGAAGCTCAAGGATGGTACCGATCAATGCGCGCTACCCCATTTAGTGGGGGTAGAGCCTACTTGCAAGTCTCTCCGACCTTCACAAAAAAAGTTATTCAAGAATATCTCTTTCTCCTATGTGCTTTCATCCCTAACCCTAACCCTAACCCTTCCGAAAGTCGGAGAAGCTCAAGGATGGTACCGATCGATGCGCGCAACCCCATTTAGTGGGGGTAGAGCCTACTTGCAAGTCTCTCCGACCTTCACAAAAAAAGTTATTCAAGAATATCTCTTTCTCCTATGTGCTTTCATCCCTAACCCTAACCCTTCCGAAAGTCGGAGAAGCTCAAGGATGGTACCGATCAATGCGCGCTACCCCATTTAGTGGGGGTAGAGCCTACTTGCAAGTCTCTCCGACCTTCACAAAAAAAGTTATTCAAGAATATCTCTTTCTCCTATGTGCTTTCATCCCTAACCCTAACCCTAACCCTTCCGAAAGTCGGAGAAGCTCAAGGATGGTACCGATCGATGCGCGCAACCCCATTTAGTGGGGGTAGAGCCTACTTGCAAGTCTCTCCGACCTTCACAAAAAAAGTTATTCAAGAATATCTCCTCAGATTTGGTGGAATTTCGTCGGTCGACCTCTTCCGAAGGTCGTACAAGCTCGGGGATGGTACCAATCGATCCGCAGGACCCAAATTAGTCCAGATGCAACCACTTTCCAAGTCTCTCCGACCTTCACAAAAAAAGTTATTCAAGAATATCTCTTTCTCCTATGTGCTTTCATCCCTAACCCTAACCCTAACCCTTCCGAAAGTCGGAGAAGCTCAAGGATGGTACCGATCGATGCGCGCTACCCCATTTAGTGGGGGTAGAGCCTACTTGCAAGTCTCTCCGACCTTCACAAAAAAAGTTATTCAAGAATATCTCCTCAGATTTGGGGGAATTTCGTCGGTCGACCTCTTCCGAAGGTCGTACAAGCTCGGGGATGGTACCAATCGATCCGCAGGACCCAAATTAGTCCAGATGCAACCACTTTCCAAGTCTCTCCGACCTTCACAAAAAAAGTTATTCAAGAATATCTCTTTCTCCTATGTGCTTTCATCCCTAACCCTAACCCTAACCCTTCCGAAAGTCGGAGAAGCTCAAGGATGGTACCGATCGATGCGCGCTACCCCATTTAGTGGGGGTAGAGCCTACTTGCAAGTCTCTCCGACCTTCACAAAAAAAGTTATTCAAGAATATCTCTTTCTCCTATGTGCTTTCATCCCTAACCCTAACCCTAACCCTTCCGAAAGTCGGAGAAGCTCAAGGATGGTACCGATCGATGCGCGCTACCCCATTTAGTGGGGGTAGAGCCTACTTGCAAGTCTCTCCGACCTTCACAAAAAAAGTTATTCAAGAATATCTCTTTCTCCTATGTGCTTTCATCCCTAACCCTAACCCTAATCCTTCCAAAAGTCGGAGAAGCTCAAGGATGGTACCGATCGATGCGCGCTACCCCATTTAGTGGGGGTAGAGCCTACTTGCAAGTCTCTCCGACCTTCACAAAAAAAGTTATTCAAGAATATCTCTTTCTCCTATGTGCTTTCATCCCTAACCCTAACCCTAACCCTTCCGAAAGTCGGAGAAGCTCAAGGATGGTACCGATCGATGTGCGCTACCCCATTTAGTGGGGGTAGAGCCTACTTGCAAGTCTCTCCGACCTTCACAAAAAAAGTTATTCAAGAATATCTCCTCAGATTTGGGGGAATTTCGTCGGTCGACCTCTTCCGAAGGTCGTACAAGCTCGGGGATGGTACCAATCGATCCGCAGGACCCAAATTAGTCCAGATGCAACCACTTTCCAAGTCTCTCCGACCTTCACAAAAAAAGTTATTCAAGAATATCTCTTTCTCCTATGTGCTTTCATCCCTAACCCTAACCCTAACCCTTCCGAAAGTCGGAGAAGCTCAAGGATGGTACCGATCGATGCGCGCAACCCCATTTAGTGGGGGTAGAGCCTACTTGCAAGTCTCTCCGACCTTCACAAAAAAAGTTATTCAAGAATATCTCTTTCTCCTATGTGCTTTCATCCCTAACCCTAACCCTAACCCTTCCGAAAGTCGGAGAAGCTCAAGGATGGTACCGATCAATGTGCGCTACCCCATTTAGTGGGGGTAGAGCCTACTTGCAAGTCTCTCCGACCTTCACAAAAAAAGTTATTCAAGAATATCTCTTTCTCCTATGTGCTTTCATCCCTAACCCTAACCCTAACCCTTCCGAAAGTCGGAGAAGCTCAAGGATGGTACCGATCGATGCGCGCAACCCCATTTAGTGGGGGTAGAGCCTACTTGCAAGTCTCTCCGACCTTCACAAAAAAAGTTATTCAAGAATATCTCCTCAGATTTGGGGGAATTTCGTTGGTCGACCTCTTCCGAAGGTCGTACAAGCTCGGGGATGGTACCAATCGATCCGCAGGACCCAAATTAGTCCAGATGCAACCACTTTCCAAGTCTCTCCGACCTTCACAAAAAAAGTTATTCAAGAATATCTCTTTCTCCTATGTGCTTTCATCCCTAACCCTAACCCTAACCCTTCCGAAAGTCGGAGAAGCTCAAGGATGGTACCGATCGATGCGCGCTACCCCATTTAGTGGGGGTAGAGCCTACTTGCAAGTCTCTCCGACCTTCACAAAAAAAGTTATTCAAGAATATCTCTTTCTCCTATGTGCTTTCATCCCTAACCCTAACCCTAACCCTTCCGAAAGTCGGAGAAGCTCAAGGATGGTACCGATCGATGCGCGCTACCCCATTTAGTGGGGGTAGAGCCTACTTGCAAGTCTCTCCGACCTTCACAAAAAAAGTTATTCAAGAATATCTCTTTCTCCTATGTGCTTTCATCCCTAACCCTAACCCTAATCCTTCCAAAAGTCGGAGAAGCTCAAAGATGGTACCGATCGATGCGCGCTACCCCATTTAGTGGGGGTAGAGCCTACTTGCAAGTCTCTCCGACCTTCACAAAAAAAGTTATTCAAGAATATCTCTTTCTCCTATGTGCTTTCATCCCTAACCCTAACCCTAACCCTTCCGAAAGTCGGAGAAGCTCAAGGATGGTACCGATCGATGTGCGCTACCCCATTTAGTGGGGGTAGAGCCTACTTGCAAGTCTCTCCGACCTTCACAAAAAAAGTTATTCAAGAATATCTCCTCAGATTTGGGGGAATTTCGTCGGTCGACCTCTTCCGAAGGTCGTACAAGCTCGGGGATGGTACCAATCGATCCGCAGGACCCAAATTAGTCCAGATGCAACCACTTTCCAAGTCTCTCCGACCTTCACAAAAAAAGTTATTCAAGAATATCTCTTTCTCCTATGTGCTTTCATCCCTAACCCTAACCCTAACCCTTCCGAAAGTCGGAGAAGCTCAAAGATGGTACCGATCGATGCGCGCAACCCCATTTAGTGGGGGTAGAGCCTACTTGCAAGTCTCTCCGACCTTCACAAAAAAAGTTATTCAAGAATATCTCTTTCTCCTATGTGCTTTCATCCCTAACCCTAACCCTAACCCTTCCGAAAGTCGGAGAAGCTCAAGGATGGTACCGATCAATGTGCGCTACCCCATTTAGTGGGGGTAGAGCCTACTTGCAAGTCTCTCCGACCTTCACAAAAAAAGTTATTCAAGAATATCTCTTTCTCCTATGTGCTTTCATCCCTAACCCTAACCCTAACCCTTCCGAAAGTCGGAGAAGCTCAAGGATGGTACCGATCGATGCGCGCAACCCCATTTAGTGGGGGTAGAGCCTACTTGCAAGTCTCTCCGACCTTCACAAAAAAAGTTATTCAAGAATATCTCCTCAGATTTGGGGGAATTTCGTCGGTCGACCTCTTCCGAAGGTCGTACAAGCTCGGGGATGGTACCAATCGATCCGCAGGACCCAAATTAGTCCAGATGCAACCACTTTCCAAGTCTCTCCGACCTTCACAAAAAAAGTTATTCAAGAATATCTCTTTCTCCTATGTGCTTTCATCCCTAACCCTAACCCTAACCCTTCCGAAAGTCGGAGAAGCTCAAGGATGGTACCGATCGATGCGCGCTACCCCATTTAGTGGGGGTAGAGCCTACTTGCAAGTCTCTCCGACCTTCACAAAAAAAGTTATTCAAGAATATCTCCTCAGATTTGGGGGAATTTCGTCGGTCGACCTCTTCCGAAGGTCGTACAAGCTCGGGGATGGTACCAATCGATCCGCAGGACCCAAATTAGTCCAGATGCAACCACTTTCCATGTCTCTCCGACCTTCACAAAAAAAGTTATTCAAGAATATCTCTTTCTCCTATGTGCTTTCATCCCTAACCCTAACCCTAACCCTTCCGAAAGTCGGAGAAGCTCAAAGATGGTACCGATCGATGCGCGCTACCCCATTTAGTGGGGGTAGAGCCTACTTGCAAGTCTCTCCGACCTTCACAAAAAAAGTTATTCAAGAATATCTCTTTCTCCTATGTGCTTTCATCCCTAACCCTAACCCTAACCCTTCCGAAAGTCGGAGAAGCTCAAAGATGGTACCGATCGATGCGCGCTACCCCATTTAGTGGGGGTAGAGCCTACTTGCAAGTCTCTCCGACCTTCACAAAAAAAGTTATTCAAGAATATCTCTTTCTCCTATGTGCTTTCATCCCTAACCCTAACCCTAATCCTTCCAAAAGTCGGAGAAGCTCAAGGATGGTACCGATCGATGCGCGCTACCCCATTTAGTGGGGGTAGAGCCTACTTGCAAGTCTCTCCGACCTTCACAAAAAAAGTTATTCAAGAATATCTCTTTCTCCTATGTGCTTTCATCCCTAACCCTAACCCTAACCCTTCCGAAAGTCGGAGAAGCTCAAGGATGGTACCGATCGATGTGCGCTACCCCATTTAGTGGGGGTAGAGCCTACTTGCAAGTCTCTCCGACCTTCACAAAAAAAGTTATTCAAGAATATCTCCTCAGATTTGGGGGAATTTCGTCGGTCGACCTCTTCCGAAGGTCGTACAAGCTCGGGGATGGTACCAATCGATCCGCAGGACCCAAATTAGTCCAGATGCAACCACTTTCCAAGTCTCTCCGACCTTCACAAAAAAAGTTATTCAAGAATATCTCTTTCTCCTATGTGCTTTCATCCCTAACCCTAACCCTTCCGAAAGTCGGAGAAGCTCAAGGATGGTACCGATCGATGCGCGCTACCCCATTTAGTGGGGGTAGAGCCTACTTGCAAGTCTCTCCGACCTTCACAAAAAAAGTTATTCAAGAATATCTCTTTCTCCTATGTGCTTTCATCCCTAACCCTAACCCTAACCCTTCCGAAAGTCGGAGAAGCTCAAGGATGGTACCGATCGATGTGCGCTACCCCATTTAGTGGGGGTAGAGCCTACTTGCAAGTCTCTCCGACCTTCACAAAAAAAGTTAATTAAGAATATCTCTTTCTCCTATGTGCTTTCATCCCTAACCCTAACCCTAACCCTTCCGAAAGTCGGAGAAGCTCAAGGATAGTACCGATCGATGCGCGCTACCCCATTTAGTGGGGGTAGAGCCTACTTGCAAGTCTCTCCGACCTTCACAAAAAAAGTTATTCAAGAATATCTCTTTCTCCTATGTGCTTTCATCCCTAACCCTAACCCTAACCCTTCCAAAAGTCGGAGAAGCTCAAGGATGGTACCGATCGATGCGCGCTACCCCATTTAGTGGGGGTAGAGCCTACTTGCAAGTCTCTCCGACCTTCACAAAAAAAGTTATTCAAGAATATCTCCTCAGATTTGGGGGAATTTCGTCGGTCGACCTCTTCCGAAGGTCGTACAAGCTCGGGGATGGTACCAATCGATCCGCAGGACCCAAATTAGTCCAGATGCAACCACTTTCCAAGTCTCTCCGACCTTCACAAAAAAAGTTATTCAAGAATATCTCTTTCTCCTATGTGCTTTCATCCCTAACCCTAACCCTAACCCTTCCGAAAGTCGGAGAAGCTCAAGGATGGTACCGATCGATGCGCGCTACCCCATTTAGTGGGGGTAGAGCCTACTTGCAAGTCTCTCCGACCTTCACAAAAAAAGTTATTCAAGAATATCTCTTTCTCCTATGTGCTTTCATCCCTAACCCTAACCCTAACCCTTCCGAAAGTCGGAGAAGCTCAAAGATGGTACCGATCGATGCGCGCTACCCCATTTAGTGGGGGTAGAGCCTACTTGCAAGTCTCTCCGACCTTCACAAAAAAAGTTATTCAAGAATATCTCCTTCTCCTATGTGCTTTCATCCCTAACCCTAACCCTAACCCTTCCGAAAGTCGGAGAAGCTCAAGGATGGTACTGATCGATGCGCGCTACCCCATTTAGTGGGGGTAGAGCCTACTTGCAAGTCTCTCCGACCTTCACAAAAAAAGTTATTCAAGAATATCTCTTTCTCCTATGTGCTTTCATCCCTAACCCTAACCCTAACCCTTCCGAAAGTCGGAGAAGCTCAAGGATGGTACCGATCGATGCGCGCTACCCCATTTAGTGGGGGTAGAGCCTACTTGCAAGTCTATCCGACCTTCACAAAAAAAGTTATTCAAGAATATCTCCTCAGATTTGGGGGAATTTCGTCGGTCGACCTCTTCCGAAGGTCGTACAAGCTCGGGGATGGTACCAATCGATCCGCAGGACCCAAATTAGTCCAGATGCAACCACTTTCCAAGTCTCTCCGACCTTCACAAAAAAAGTTATTCAAGAATATCTCTTTCTCCTATGTGCTTTCATCCCTAACCCTAACCCTAACCCTTCCGAAAGTCGGAGAAGCTCAAGGATGGTACCGATCGATGCGCGCTACCCCATTTAGTGGGGGTAGAGCCTACTTGCAAGTCTCTCCGACCTTCACAAAAAAAGTTATTCAAGAATATCTCTTTCTCCTATGTGCTTTCATCCCTAACCCTAACCCTAACCCTTCCGAAAGTCGGAGAAGCTCAAGGATGGTACCGATCGATGCGCGCTACCCCATTTAGTGGGGGTAGAGCCTACTTGCAAGTCTCTCCGACCTTCACAAAAAAAGTTATTCAAGAATATCTCTTTCTCCTATGTGCTTTCATCCCTAACCCTAACCCTAACCCTTCCGAAAGTCGGAGAAGCTCAAGGATGGTACTGATCGATGCACGCTACTCCATTTAGTGGGGTAGAGCCTACTTGCAAGTCTCTCCGACCTTCACAAAAAAAGTTATTCAAGAATATCTCTTTCTCCTATGTGCTTTCATCCCTAACCCTAACCCTAACCCTTCCGAAAGTCGGAGAAGCTCAAGGATGGTACCGATCAATGCGCGCTACCCCATTTAGTGGGGGTAGAGCCTACTTGCAAGTCTCTCCGACCTTCACAAAAAAAGTTATTCAAGAATATCTCTTTCTCCTATGTGCTTTCATCCCTAACCCTAACCCTAACCCTTCCGAAAGTCGGAGAAGCTCAAGGATGGTACCGATCGATGCGCGCAACCCCATTTAGTGGGGGTAGAGCCTACTTGCAAGTCTCTCCGACCTTCACAAAAAAAGTTATTCAAGAATATCTCTTTCTCCTATGTGCTTTCATCCCTAACCCTAACCCTTCCGAAAGTCGGAGAAGCTCAAGGATGGTACCGATCAATGCGCGCTACCCCATTTAGTGGGGGTAGAGCCTACTTGCAAGTCTCTCCGACCTTCACAAAAAAAGTTATTCAAGAATATCTCTTTCTCCTATGTGCTTTCATCCCTAACCCTAACCCTAACCCTTCCGAAAGTCGGAGAAGCTCAAGGATGGTACCGATCGATGCGCGCAACCCCATTTAGTGGGGGTAGAGCCTACTTGCAAGTCTCTCCGACCTTCACAAAAAAAGTTATTCAAGAATATCTCCTCAGATTTGGGGGAATTTCGTCGGTCGACCTCTTCCGAAGGTCGTACAAGCTCGGGGATGGTACCAATCGATCCGCAGGACCCAAATTAGTCCAGATGCAACCACTTTCCAAGTCTCTCCGACCTTCACAAAAAAAGTTATTCAAGAATATCTCTTTCTCCTATGTGCTTTCATCCCTAACCCTAACCCTAACCCTTCCGAAAGTCGGAGAAGCTCAAGGATGGTACCGATCGATGCGCGCTACCCCATTTAGTGGGGGTAGAGCCTACTTGCAAGTCTCTCCGACCTTCACAAAAAAAGTTATTCAAGAATATCTCCTCAGATTTGGGGGAATTTCGTCGGTCGACCTCTTCCGAAGGTCGTACAAGCTCGGGGATGGTACCAATCGATCCGCAGGACCCAAATTAGTCCAGATGCGACCACTTTCCAAGTCTCTCCGACCTTCACAAAAAAAGTTATTCAAGAATATCTCTTTCTCCTATGTGCTTTCATCCCTAACCCTAACCCTAACCCTTCCGAAAGTCGGAGAAGCTCAAGGATGGTACCGATCGATGCGCGCTACCCCATTTAGTGGGGGTAGAGCCTACTTGCAAGTCTCTCCGACCTTCACAAAAAAAGTTATTCAAGAATATCTCTTTCTCCTATGTGCTTTCATCCCTAACCCTAACCCTAACCCTTCCGAAAGTCGGAGAAGCTCAAGGATGGTACCGATCGATGCGCGCTACCCCATTTAGTGGGGGTAGAGCCTACTTGCAAGTCTCTCCGACCTTCACAAAAAAAGTTATTCAAGAATATCTCTTTCTCCTATGTGCTTTCATCCCTAACCCTAACCCTAATCCTTCCAAAAGTCGGAGAAGCTCAAGGATGGTACTGATCGATGCACGCTACTCCATTTAGTGGGGTAGAGCCTACTTGCAAGTCTCTCCGACCTTCACAAAAAAAGTTATTCAAGAATATCTCTTTCTCCTATGTGCTTTCATCCCTAACCCTAACCCTAACCCTTCCGAAAGTCGGAGAAGCTCAAGGATGGTACCGATCAATGCGCGCTACCCCATTTAGTGGGGGTAGAGCCTACTTGCAAGTCTCTCCGACCTTCACAAAAAAAGTTATTCAAGAATATCTCTTTCTCCTATGTGCTTTCATCCCTAACCCTAACCCTAACCCTTCCGAAAGTCGGAGAAGCTCAAGGATGGTACCGATCGATGCGCGCAACCCCATTTAGTGGGGGTAGAGCCTACTTGCAAGTCTCTCCGACCTTCACAAAAAAAGTTATTCAAGAATATCTCCTCAGATTTGGGGGAATTTCGTTGGTCGACCTCTTCCGAAGGTCGTACAAGCTCGGGGATGGTACCAATCGATCCGCAGGACCCAAATTAGTCCAGATGCAACCACTTTCCAAGTCTCTCCGACCTTCACAAAAAAAGTTATTCAAGAATATCTCTTTCTCCTATGTGCTTTCATCCCTAACCCTAACCCTAACCCTTCCGAAAGTCGGAGAAGCTCAAGGATGGTACCGATCGATGCGCGCTACCCCATTTAGTGGGGGTAGAGCCTACTTGCAAGTCTCTCCGACCTTCACAAAAAAAGTTATTCAAGAATATCTCTTTCTCCTATGTGCTTTCATCCCTAACCCTAACCCTAACCCTTCCGAAAGTCGGAGAAGCTCAAGGATGGTACCGATCGATGCGCGCTACCCCATTTAGTGGGGGTAGAGCCTACTTGCAAGTCTCTCCGACCTTCACAAAAAAAGTTATTCAAGAATATCTCTTTCTCCTATGTGCTTTCATCCCTAACCCTAACCCTAATCCTTCCAAAAGTCGGAGAAGCTCAAAGATGGTACCGATCGATGCGCGCTACCCCATTTAGTGGGGGTAGAGCCTACTTGCAAGTCTCTCCGACCTTCACAAAAAAAGTTATTCAAGAATATCTCTTTCTCCTATGTGCTTTCATCCCTAACCCTAACCCTAACCCTTCCGAAAGTCGGAGAAGCTCAAGGATGGTACCGATCGATGTGCGCTACCCCATTTAGTGGGGGTAGAGCCTACTTGCAAGTCTCTCCGACCTTCACAAAAAAAGTTATTCAAGAATATCTCCTCAGATTTGGGGGAATTTCGTCGGTCGACCTCTTCCGAAGGTCGTACAAGCTCGGGGATGGTACCAATCGATCCGCAGGACCCAAATTAGTCCAGATGCAACCACTTTCCAAGTCTCTCCGACCTTCACAAAAAAAGTTATTCAAGAATATCTCTTTCTCCTATGTGCTTTCATCCCTAACCCTAACCCTAACCCTTCCGAAAGTCGGAGAAGCTCAAAGATGGTACCGATCGATGCGCGCAACCCCATTTAGTGGGGGTAGAGCCTACTTGCAAGTCTCTCCGACCTTCACAAAAAAAGTTATTCAAGAATATCTCTTTCTCCTATGTGCTTTCATCCCTAACCCTAACCCTAACCCTTCCGAAAGTCGGAGAAGCTCAAGGATGGTACCGATCAATGTGCGCTACCCCATTTAGTGGGGGTAGAGCCTACTTGCAAGTCTCTCCGACCTTCACAAAAAAAGTTATTCAAGAATATCTCTTTCTCCTATGTGCTTTCATCCCTAACCCTAACCCTAACCCTTCCGAAAGTCGGAGAAGCTCAAGGATGGTACCGATCGATGCGCGCAACCCCATTTAGTGGGGGTAGAGCCTACTTGCAAGTCTCTCCGACCTTCACAAAAAAAGTTATTCAAGAATATCTCCTCAGATTTGGGGGAATTTCGTCGGTCGACCTCTTCCGAAGGTCGTACAAGCTCGGGGATGGTACCAATCGATCCGCAGGACCCAAATTAGTCCAGATGCAACCACTTTCCAAGTCTCTCCGACCTTCACAAAAAAAGTTATTCAAGAATATCTCTTTCTCCTATGTGCTTTCATCCCTAACCCTAACCCTAACCCTTCCGAAAGTCGGAGAAGCTCAAGGATGGTACCGATCGATGCGCGCTACCCCATTTAGTGGGGGTAGAGCCTACTTGCAAGTCTCTCCGACCTTCACAAAAAAAGTTATTCAAGAATATCTCCTCAGATTTGGGGGAATTTCGTCGGTCGACCTCTTCCGAAGGTCGTACAAGCTCGGGGATGGTACCAATCGATCCGCAGGACCCAAATTAGTCCAGATGCAACCACTTTCCAAGTCTCTCCGACCTTCACAAAAAAAGTTATTCAAGAATATCTCTTTCTCCTATGTGCTTTCATCCCTAACCCTAACCCTAACCCTTCCGAAAGTCGGAGAAGCTCAAAGATGGTACCGATCGATGCGCGCTACCCCATTTAGTGGGGGTAGAGCCTACTTGCAAGTCTCTCCGACCTTCACAAAAAAAGTTATTCAAGAATATCTCTTTCTCCTATGTGCTTTCATCCCTAACCCTAACCCTAACCCTTCCGAAAGTCGGAGAAGCTCAAAGATGGTACCGATCGATGCGCGCTACCCCATTTAGTGGGGGTAGAGCCTACTTGCAAGTCTCTCCGACCTTCACAAAAAAAGTTATTCAAGAATATCTCTTTCTCCTATGTGCTTTCATCCCTAACCCTAACCCTAATCCTTCCAAAAGTCGGAGAAGCTCAAGGATGGTACCGATCGATGCGCGCTACCCCATTTAGTGGGGGTAGAGCCTACTTGCAAGTCTCTCCGACCTTCACAAAAAAAGTTATTCAAGAATATCTCTTTCTCCTATGTGCTTTCATCCCTAACCCTAACCCTAACCCTTCCGAAAGTCGGAGAAGCTCAAGGATGGTACCGATCGATGTGCGCTACCCCATTTAGTGGGGGTAGAGCCTACTTGCAAGTCTCTCCGACCTTCACAAAAAAAGTTATTCAAGAATATCTCCTCAGATTTGGGGGAATTTCGTCGGTCGACCTCTTCCGAAGGTCGTACAAGCTCGGGGATGGTACCAATCGATCCGCAGGACCCAAATTAGTCCAGATGCAACCACTTTCCAAGTCTCTCCGACCTTCACAAAAAAAGTTATTCAAGAATATCTCTTTCTCCTATGTGCTTTCATCCCTAACCCTAACCCTTCCGAAAGTCGGAGAAGCTCAAGGATGGTACCGATCGATGCGCGCTACCCCATTTAGTGGGGGTAGAGCCTACTTGCAAGTCTCTCCGACCTTCACAAAAAAAGTTATTCAAGAATATCTCTTTCTCCTATGTGCTTTCATCCCTAACCCTAACCCTAACCCTTCCGAAAGTCGGAGAAGCTCAAGGATGGTACCGATCGATGTGCGCTACCCCATTTAGTGGGGGTAGAGCCTACTTGCAAGTCTCTCCGACCTTCACAAAAAAAGTTAATTAAGAATATCTCTTTCTCCTATGTGCTTTCATCCCTAACCCTAACCCTAACCCTTCCGAAAGTCGGAGAAGCTCAAGGATAGTACCGATCGATGCGCGCTACCCCATTTAGTGGGGGTAGAGCCTACTTGCAAGTCTCTCCGACCTTCACAAAAAAAGTTATTCAAGAATATCTCTTTCTCCTATGTGCTTTCATCCCTAACCCTAACCCTAACCCTTCCAAAAGTCGGAGAAGCTCAAGGATGGTACCGATCGATGCGCGCTACCCCATTTAGTGGGGGTAGAGCCTACTTGCAAGTCTCTCCGACCTTCACAAAAAAAGTTATTCAAGAATATCTCCTCAGATTTGGGGGAATTTCGTCGGTCGACCTCTTCCGAAGGTCGTACAAGCTCGGGGATGGTACCAATCGATCCGCAGGACCCAAATTAGTCCAGATGCAACCACTTTCCAAGTCTCTCCGACCTTCACAAAAAAAGTTATTCAAGAATATCTCTTTCTCCTATGTGCTTTCATCCCTAACCCTAACCCTAACCCTTCCGAAAGTCGGAGAAGCTCAAGGATGGTACCGATCGATGCGCGCTACCCCATTTAGTGGGGGTAGAGCCTACTTGCAAGTCTCTCCGACCTTCACAAAAAAAGTTATTCAAGAATATCTCTTTCTCCTATGTGCTTTCATCCCTAACCCTAACCCTAACCCTTCCGAAAGTCGGAGAAGCTCAAAGATGGTACCGATCGATGCGCGCTACCCCATTTAGTGGGGGTAGAGCCTACTTGCAAGTCTCTCCGACCTTCACAAAAAAAGTTATTCAAGAATATCTCCTTCTCCTATGTGCTTTCATCCCTAACCCTAACCCTAACCCTTCCGAAAGTCGGAGAAGCTCAAGGATGGTACTGATCGATGCGCGCTACCCCATTTAGTGGGGGTAGAGCCTACTTGCAAGTCTCTCCGACCTTCACAAAAAAAGTTATTCAAGAATATCTCTTTCTCCTATGTGCTTTCATCCCTAACCCTAACCCTAACCCTTCCGAAAGTCGGAGAAGCTCAAGGATGGTACCGATCGATGCGCGCTACCCCATTTAGTGGGGGTAGAGCCTACTTGCAAGTCTATCCGACCTTCACAAAAAAAGTTATTCAAGAATATCTCCTCAGATTTGGGGGAATTTCGTCGGTCGACCTCTTCCGAAGGTCGTACAAGCTCGGGGATGGTACCAATCGATCCGCAGGACCCAAATTAGTCCAGATGCAACCACTTTCCAAGTCTCTCCGACCTTCACAAAAAAAGTTATTCAAGAATATCTCTTTCTCCTATGTGCTTTCATCCCTAACCCTAACCCTAACCCTTCCGAAAGTCGGAGAAGCTCAAGGATGGTACCGATCGATGCGCGCTACCCCATTTAGTGGGGGTAGAGCCTACTTGCAAGTCTCTCCGACCTTCACAAAAAAAGTTATTCAAGAATATCTCTTTCTCCTATGTGCTTTCATCCCTAACCCTAACCCTAACCCTTCCGAAAGTCGGAGAAGCTCAAGGATGGTACCGATCGATGCGCGCTACCCCATTTAGTGGGGGTAGAGCCTACTTGCAAGTCTCTCCGACCTTCACAAAAAAAGTTATTCAAGAATATCTCTTTCTCCTATGTGCTTTCATCCCTAACCCTAACCCTAACCCTTCCGAAAGTCGGAGAAGCTCAAGGATGGTACTGATCGATGCACGCTACTCCATTTAGTGGGGTAGAGCCTACTTGCAAGTCTCTCCGACCTTCACAAAAAAAGTTATTCAAGAATATCTCTTTCTCCTATGTGCTTTCATCCCTAACCCTAACCCTAACCCTTCCGAAAGTCGGAGAAGCTCAAGGATGGTACCGATCAATGCGCGCTACCCCATTTAGTGGGGGTAGAGCCTACTTGCAAGTCTCTCCGACCTTCACAAAAAAAGTTATTCAAGAATATCTCTTTCTCCTATGTGCTTTCATCCCTAACCCTAACCCTAACCCTTCCGAAAGTCGGAGAAGCTCAAGGATGGTACCGATCGATGCGCGCAACCCCATTTAGTGGGGGTAGAGCCTACTTGCAAGTCTCTCCGACCTTCACAAAAAAAGTTATTCAAGAATATCTCTTTCTCCTATGTGCTTTCATCCCTAACCCTAACCCTTCCGAAAGTCGGAGAAGCTCAAGGATGGTACCGATCAATGCGCGCTACCCCATTTAGTGGGGGTAGAGCCTACTTGCAAGTCTCTCCGACCTTCACAAAAAAAGTTATTCAAGAATATCTCTTTCTCCTATGTGCTTTCATCCCTAACCCTAACCCTAACCCTTCCGAAAGTCGGAGAAGCTCAAGGATGGTACCGATCGATGCGCGCAACCCCATTTAGTGGGGGTAGAGCCTACTTGCAAGTCTCTCCGACCTTCACAAAAAAAGTTATTCAAGAATATCTCCTCAGATTTGGGGGAATTTCGTCGGTCGACCTCTTCCGAAGGTCGTACAAGCTCGGGGATGGTACCAATCGATCCGCAGGACCCAAATTAGTCCAGATGCAACCACTTTCCAAGTCTCTCCGACCTTCACAAAAAAAGTTATTCAAGAATATCTCTTTCTCCTATGTGCTTTCATCCCTAACCCTAACCCTAACCCTTCCGAAAGTCGGAGAAGCTCAAGGATGGTACCGATCGATGCGCGCTACCCCATTTAGTGGGGGTAGAGCCTACTTGCAAGTCTCTCCGACCTTCACAAAAAAAGTTATTCAAGAATATCTCCTCAGATTTGGGGGAATTTCGTCGGTCGACCTCTTCCGAAGGTCGTACAAGCTCGGGGATGGTACCAATCGATCCGCAGGACCCAAATTAGTCCAGATGCAACCACTTTCCAAGTCTCTCCGACCTTCACAAAAAAAGTTATTCAAGAATATCTCTTTCTCCTATGTGCTTTCATCCCTAACCCTAACCCTAACCCTTCCGAAAGTCGGAGAAGCTCAAGGATGGTACCGATCGATGCGCGCTACCCCATTTAGTGGGGGTAGAGCCTACTTGCAAGTCTCTCCGACCTTCACAAAAAAAGTTATTCAAGAATATCTCTTTCTCCTATGTGCTTTCATCCCTAACCCTAACCCTAACCCTTCCGAAAGTCGGAGAAGCTCAAGGATGGTACCGATCGATGCGCGCTACCCCATTTAGTGGGGGTAGAGCCTACTTGCAAGTCTCTCCGACCTTCACAAAAAAAGTTATTCAAGAATATCTCTTTCTCCTATGTGCTTTCATCCCTAACCCTAACCCTAACCCTTCCGAAAGTCGGAGAAGCTCAAGGATGGTACCGATCGATGTGCGCTACCCCATTTAGTGGGGGTAGAGCCTACTTGCAAGTCTCTCCGACCTTCACAAAAAAAGTTATTCAAGAATATCTCCTCAGATTTGGGGGAATTTCGTCGGTCGACCTCTTCCGAAGGTCGTACAAGCTCGGGGATGGTACCAATCGATCCGCAGGACCCAAATTAGTCCAGATGCAACCACTTTCCAAGTCTCTCCGACCTTCACAAAAAAAGTTATTCAAGAATATCTCTTTCTCCTATGTGCTTTCATCCCTAACCCTAACCCTAACCCTTCCGAAAGTCGGAGAAGCTCAAGGATGGTACCGATCGATGCGCGCAACCCCATTTAGTGGGGGTAGAGCCTACTTGCAAGTCTCTCCGACCTTCACAAAAAAAGTTATTCAAGAATATCTCTTTCTCCTATGTGCTTTCATCCCTAACCCTAACCCTAACCCTTCCGAAAGTCGGAGAAGCTCAAGGATGGTACCGATCAATGTGCGCTACCCCATTTAGTGGGGGTAGAGCCTACTTGCAAGTCTCTCCGACCTTCACAAAAAAAGTTATTCAAGAATATCTCTTTCTCCTATGTGCTTTCATCCCTAACCCTAACCCTAACCCTTCCGAAAGTCGGAGAAGCTCAAGGATGGTACCGATCGATGCGCGCAACCCCATTTAGTGGGGGTAGAGCCTACTTGCAAGTCTCTCCGACCTTCACAAAAAAAGTTATTCAAGAATATCTCCTCAGATTTGGGGGAATTTCGTTGGTCGACCTCTTCCGAAGGTCGTACAAGCTCGGGGATGGTACCAATCGATCCGCAGGACCCAAATTAGTCCAGATGCAACCACTTTCCAAGTCTCTCCGACCTTCACAAAAAAAGTTATTCAAGAATATCTCTTTCTCCTATGTGCTTTCATCCCTAACCCTAACCCTAACCCTTCCGAAAGTCGGAGAAGCTCAAGGATGGTACCGATCGATGCGCGCTACCCCATTTAGTGGGGGTAGAGCCTACTTGCAAGTCTCTCCGACCTTCACAAAAAAAGTTATTCAAGAATATCTCTTTCTCCTATGTGCTTTCATCCCTAACCCTAACCCTAACCCTTCCGAAAGTCGGAGAAGCTCAAGGATGGTACCGATCGATGCGCGCTACCCCATTTAGTGGGGGTAGAGCCTACTTGCAAGTCTCTCCGACCTTCACAAAAAAAGTTATTCAAGAATATCTCTTTCTCCTATGTGCTTTCATCCCTAACCCTAACCCTAATCCTTCCAAAAGTCGGAGAAGCTCAAAGATGGTACCGATCGATGCGCGCTACCCCATTTAGTGGGGGTAGAGCCTACTTGCAAGTCTCTCCGACCTTCACAAAAAAAGTTATTCAAGAATATCTCTTTCTCCTATGTGCTTTCATCCCTAACCCTAACCCTAACCCTTCCGAAAGTCGGAGAAGCTCAAGGATGGTACCGATCGATGTGCGCTACCCCATTTAGTGGGGGTAGAGCCTACTTGCAAGTCTCTCCGACCTTCACAAAAAAAGTTATTCAAGAATATCTCCTCAGATTTGGGGGAATTTCGTCGGTCGACCTCTTCCGAAGGTCGTACAAGCTCGGGGATGGTACCAATCGATCCGCAGGACCCAAATTAGTCCAGATGCAACCACTTTCCAAGTCTCTCCGACCTTCACAAAAAAAGTTATTCAAGAATATCTCTTTCTCCTATGTGCTTTCATCCCTAACCCTAACCCTAACCCTTCCGAAAGTCGGAGAAGCTCAAAGATGGTACCGATCGATGCGCGCAACCCCATTTAGTGGGGGTAGAGCCTACTTGCAAGTCTCTCCGACCTTCACAAAAAAAGTTATTCAAGAATATCTCTTTCTCCTATGTGCTTTCATCCCTAACCCTAACCCTAACCCTTCCGAAAGTCGGAGAAGCTCAAGGATGGTACCGATCAATGTGCGCTACCCCATTTAGTGGGGGTAGAGCCTACTTGCAAGTCTCTCCGACCTTCACAAAAAAAGTTATTCAAGAATATCTCTTTCTCCTATGTGCTTTCATCCCTAACCCTAACCCTAACCCTTCCGAAAGTCGGAGAAGCTCAAGGATGGTACCGATCGATGCGCGCAACCCCATTTAGTGGGGGTAGAGCCTACTTGCAAGTCTCTCCGACCTTCACAAAAAAAGTTATTCAAGAATATCTCCTCAGATTTGGGGGAATTTCGTCGGTCGACCTCTTCCGAAGGTCGTACAAGCTCGGGGATGGTACCAATCGATCCGCAGGACCCAAATTAGTCCAGATGCAACCACTTTCCAAGTCTCTCCGACCTTCACAAAAAAAGTTATTCAAGAATATCTCTTTCTCCTATGTGCTTTCATCCCTAACCCTAACCCTAACCCTTCCGAAAGTCGGAGAAGCTCAAGGATGGTACCGATCGATGCGCGCTACCCCATTTAGTGGGGGTAGAGCCTACTTGCAAGTCTCTCCGACCTTCACAAAAAAAGTTATTCAAGAATATCTCCTCAGATTTGGGGGAATTTCGTCGGTCGACCTCTTCCGAAGGTCGTACAAGCTCGGGGATGGTACCAATCGATCCGCAGGACCCAAATTAGTCCAGATGCAACCACTTTCCAAGTCTCTCCGACCTTCACAAAAAAAGTTATTCAAGAATATCTCTTTCTCCTATGTGCTTTCATCCCTAACCCTAACCCTAACCCTTCCGAAAGTCGGAGAAGCTCAAAGATGGTACCGATCGATGCGCGCTACCCCATTTAGTGGGGGTAGAGCCTACTTGCAAGTCTCTCCGACCTTCACAAAAAAAGTTATTCAAGAATATCTCTTTCTCCTATGTGCTTTCATCCCTAACCCTAACCCTAACCCTTCCGAAAGTCGGAGAAGCTCAAAGATGGTACCGATCGATGCGCGCTACCCCATTTAGTGGGGGTAGAGCCTACTTGCAAGTCTCTCCGACCTTCACAAAAAAAGTTATTCAAGAATATCTCTTTCTCCTATGTGCTTTCATCCCTAACCCTAACCCTAATCCTTCCAAAAGTCGGAGAAGCTCAAGGATGGTACCGATCGATGCGCGCTACCCCATTTAGTGGGGGTAGAGCCTACTTGCAAGTCTCTCCGACCTTCACAAAAAAAGTTATTCAAGAATATCTCTTTCTCCTATGTGCTTTCATCCCTAACCCTAACCCTAACCCTTCCGAAAGTCGGAGAAGCTCAAGGATGGTACCGATCGATGTGCGCTACCCCATTTAGTGGGGGTAGAGCCTACTTGCAAGTCTCTCCGACCTTCACAAAAAAAGTTATTCAAGAATATCTCCTCAGATTTGGGGGAATTTCGTCGGTCGACCTCTTCCGAAGGTCGTACAAGCTCGGGGATGGTACCAATCGATCCGCAGGACCCAAATTAGTCCAGATGCAACCACTTTCCAAGTCTCTCCGACCTTCACAAAAAAAGTTATTCAAGAATATCTCTTTCTCCTATGTGCTTTCATCCCTAACCCTAACCCTTCCGAAAGTCGGAGAAGCTCAAGGATGGTACCGATCGATGCGCGCTACCCCATTTAGTGGGGGTAGAGCCTACTTGCAAGTCTCTCCGACCTTCACAAAAAAAGTTATTCAAGAATATCTCTTTCTCCTATGTGCTTTCATCCCTAACCCTAACCCTAACCCTTCCGAAAGTCGGAGAAGCTCAAGGATGGTACCGATCGATGTGCGCTACCCCATTTAGTGGGGGTAGAGCCTACTTGCAAGTCTCTCCGACCTTCACAAAAAAAGTTAATTAAGAATATCTCTTTCTCCTATGTGCTTTCATCCCTAACCCTAACCCTAACCCTTCCGAAAGTCGGAGAAGCTCAAGGATAGTACCGATCGATGCGCGCTACCCCATTTAGTGGGGGTAGAGCCTACTTGCAAGTCTCTCCGACCTTCACAAAAAAAGTTATTCAAGAATATCTCTTTCTCCTATGTGCTTTCATCCCTAACCCTAACCCTAACCCTTCCAAAAGTCGGAGAAGCTCAAGGATGGTACCGATCGATGCGCGCTACCCCATTTAGTGGGGGTAGAGCCTACTTGCAAGTCTCTCCGACCTTCACAAAAAAAGTTATTCAAGAATATCTCTTTCTCCTATGTGCTTTCATCCCTAACCCTAACCCTAACCCTTCCGAAAGTCGGAGAAGCTCAAGGATGGTACCGATCGATGCGCGCTACCCCATTTAGTGGGGGTAGAGCCTACTTGCAAGTCTCTCCGACCTTCACAAAAAAAGTTATTCAAGAATATCTCCTCAGATTTGGGGGAATTTCGTCGGTCGACCTCTTCCGAAGGTCGTACAAGCTCGGGGATGGTACCATTCGATCCGCAGGACCCAAATTAGTCCAGATGCAACCACTTTCCAAGTCTCTCCGACCTTCACAAAAAAAGTTATTCAAGAATATCTCTTTCTCCTATGTGCTTTCATCCCTAACCCTAACCCTAACCCTTCCGAAAGTCGGAGAAGCTCAAGGATGGTACCGATCGATGCGCGCTACGCCATTTAGTGGGGGTAGAGCCTACTTGCAAGTCTCTCCGACCTTCACAAAAAAAGTTATTCAAGAATATCTCTTTCTCCTATGTGCTTTCATCCCTAACCCTAACCCTAACCCTTCCGAAAGTCGGAGAAGCTCAAGGATGGTACCGATCGATGCGCGCTACCCCATTTAGTGGGGGTAGAGCCTACTTGCAAGTCTCTCCGACCTTCACAAAAAAAGTTATTCAAGAATATCTTCTCAGATTTGGGGGAATTTCGTCGGTCGACCTCTTCCGAAGGTCGTACAAGCTCGGGGATGGTACCAATCGATCCGCAGGACCCAAATTAGTCCAGATGCAACCACTTTCCAAGTCTCTCCGACCTTCACAAAAAAAGTTATTCAAGAATATCTCTTTCTCCTATGTGCTTTCATCCCTAACCCTAACCCTAACCCTTCCGAAAGTCGGAGAAGCTCAAGGATGGTACCGATCGATGCGCGCTACCCCATTTAGTGGGGGTAGAGCCTACTTGCAAGTCTCTCCGACCTTCACAAAAAAAGTTATTCAAGAATATCTCTTTCTCCTATGTGCTTTCATCCCTAACCCTAACCCTAACCCTTCCGAAAGTCGGAGAAGCTCAAGGATGGTACCGATCGATGCGCGCTACCCCATTTAGTGGGGGTAGAGCCTACTTGCAAGTCTCTCCGACCTTCACAAAAAAAGTTATTCAAGAATATCTCCTTCTCCTATGTGCTTTCATCCCTAACCCTAACCCTAACCCTTCCGAAAGTCGGAGAAGCTCAAGGATGGTACTGATCGATGCGCGCTACCCCATTTAGTGGGGGTAGAGCCTACTTGCAAGTCTCTCCGACCTTCACAAAAAAAGTTATTCAAGAATATCTCTTTCTCCTATGTGCTTTCATCCCTAACCCTAACCCTAACCCTTCCGAAAGTCGGAGAAGCTCAAGGATGGTACCGATCGATGCGCGCTACCCCATTTAGTGGGGGTAGAGCCTACTTGCAAGTCTCTCCGACCTTCACAAAAAAAGTTATTCAAGAATATCTCTTTCTCCTATGTGCTTTCATCCCTAACCCTAACCCTAACCCTTCCGAAAGTCGGAGAAGCTCAAGGATGGTACCGATCGATGCGCGCAACCCCATTTAGTGGGGGTAGAGCCTACTTGCAAGTCTCTCCGACCTTCACAAAAAAAGTTATTCAAGAATATCTCCTCAGATTTGGGGGAATTTCGTCGGTCGACCTCTTCCGAAGGTCGTACAAGCTCGGGGATGGTACCAATCGATCCGCAGGACCCAAATTAGTCCAGATGCAACCACTTTCCAAGTCTCTCCGACCTTCACAAAAAAAGTTATTCAAGAATATCTCTTTCTCCTATGTGCTTTCATCCCTAACCCTAACCCTAACCCTTCCGAAAGTCGGAGAAGCTCAAGGATGGTACCGATCGATGCGTGCTACCCCATTTAGTGGGAGTAGAGCCTACTTGCAAGTCTCTCCGACCTTCACAAAAAAAGTTATTCAAGAATATCTCTTTCTCCTATGTGCTTTCATCCCTAACCCTAACCCTAACCCTTCCGAAAGTCGGAGAAGCTCAAGGATGGTACCGA
The DNA here is from genome assembly GCF_963576545.1 of Limanda limanda. NCBI lineage: Eukaryota > Metazoa > Chordata > Actinopteri > Pleuronectiformes > Pleuronectidae > Limanda > Limanda limanda. The sequence continues at coordinate 657,878 of NW_026870603.1, read as the reverse complement.
TCGATGCGCGCTACCCCATTTAGTGGGGGTAGAGCCTACTTGCAAGTCTCTCCGACCTTCACAAAAAAAGTTATTCAAGAATATCTCTTTCTCCTATGTGCTTTCATCCCTAACCCTAACCCTAACCCTTCCAAAAGTCGGAGAAGCTCAAGGATGGTACCGATCGATGTGCGCTACCCCATTTAGTGGGGGTAGAGCCTACTTGCAAGTCTCTCCGACCTTCACAAAAAAAGTTATTCAAGAATATCTCTTTCTCCTATGTGCTTTCATCCCTAACCCTAACCCTAACCCTTCCGAAAGTCGGAGAAGCTCAAGGATGGTACCGATCGATGCGCGCTACCCCATTTAGTGGGGGTAGAGCCTACTTGCAAGTCTCTCCGACCTTCACAAAAAAAGTTATTCAAGAATATCTCCTCAGATTTGGGGGAATTTCGTCGGTCGACCTCTTCCGAAGGTCGTACAAGCTCGGGGATGGTACCAATCGATCCGCAGGACCCAAATTAGTCCAGATGCAACCACTTTCCAAGTCTCTCCGACCTTCACAAAAAAAGTTATTCAAGAATATCTCTTTCTCCTATGTGCTTTCATCCCTAACCCTAACCCTAACCCTTCCGAAAGTCGGAGAAGCTCAAGGATGGTACCGATCGATGCGCGCTACGCCATTTAGTGGGGGTAGAGCCTACTTGCAAGTCTCTCCGACCTTCACAAAAAAAGTTATTCAAGAATATCTCTTTCTCCTATGTGCTTTCATCCCTAACCCTAACCCTAACCCTTCCGAAAGTCGGAGAAGCTCAAAGATGGTACCGATCGATGCGCGCTACCCCATTTAGTGGGGGTAGAGCCTACTTGCAAGTCTCTCCGACCTTCACAAAAAAAGTTATTCAAGAATATCTCTTTCTCCTATGTGCTTTCATCCCTAACCCTAACCCTTCCGAAAGTCGGAGAAGCTCAAGGATGGTACCGATCGATGCGCGCTACCCCATTTAGTGGGGGTAGAGCCTACTTGCAAGTCTCTCCGACATTCACAAAAAAAGTTATTCAAGAATATCTCTTTCTCCTATGTGCTTTCATCCCTAACCCTAACCCTAACCCTTCCGAAAGTCGGAGAAGCTCAAGGATGGTACCGATCGATGTGCGCTACCCCATTTAGTGGGGGTAGAGCCTACTTGCAAGTCTCTCCGACCTTCACAAAAAAAGTTAATTAAGAATATCTCTTTCTCCTATGTGCTTTCATCCCTAACCCTAACCCTAACCCTTCCGAAAGTCGGAGAAGCTCAAGGATGGTACCGATCGATGCGCGCTACCCCATTTAGTGGGGGTAGAGCCTACTTGCAAGTCTCTCCGACCTTCACAAAAAAAGTTATTCAAGAATATCTCTTTCTCCTATGTGCTTTCATCCCTAACCCTAACCCTAACCCTTCCAAAAGTCGGAGAAGCTCAAGGATGGTACCGATCGATGCGCGCTACCCCATTTAGTGGGGGTAGAGCCTACTTGCAAGTCTCTCCGACCTTCACAAAAAAAGTTATTCAAGAATATCTCTTTCTCCTATGTGCTTTCATCCCTAACCCTAACCCTAACCCTTCCGAAAGTCGGAGAAGCTCAAGGATGGTACCGATCGATGCGCGCTACCCCATTTAGTGGGGGTAGAGCCTACTTGCAAGTCTCTCCGACCTTCACAAAAAAAGTTATTCAAGAATATCTCCTCAGATTTGGGGGAATTTCGTCGGTCGACCTCTTCCGAAGGTCGTACAAGCTCGGGGATGGTACCAATCGATCCGCAGGACCCAAATTAGTCCAGATGCAACCACTTTCCAAGTCTCTCCGACCTTCACAAAAAAAGTTATTCAAGAATATCTCTTTCTCCTATGTGCTTTCATCCCTAACCCTAACCCTTCCGAAAGTCGGAGAAGCTCAAGGATGGTACCGATCGATGCGCGCTACGCCATTTAGTGGGGGTAGAGCCTACTTGCAAGTCTCTCCGACCTTCACAAAAAAAGTTATTCAAGAATATCTCCTCAGATTTGGGGGAATTTCGTCGGTCGACCTCTTCCGAAGGTCGTACAAGCTCGGGGATGGTACCAATCGATCCGCAGGACCCAAATTAGTCCAGATGCAACCACTTTCCAAGTCTCTCCGACCTTCACAAAAAAAGTTATTCAAGAATATCTCTTTCTCCTATGTGCTTTCATCCCTAACCCTAACCCTAACCCTTCCGAAAGTCGGAGAAGCTCAAGGATGGTACCGATCGATGCGCGCTACCCCATTTAGTGGGGGTAGAGCCTACTTGCAAGTCTCTCCGACCTTCACAAAAAAAGTTATTCAAGAATATCTCTTTCTCCTATGTGCTTTCATCCCTAACCCTAACCCTAACCCTTCCGAAAGTCGGAGAAGCTCAAAGATGGTACCGATCGATGCGCGCTACCCCATTTAGTGGGGGTAGAGCCTACTTGCAAGTCTCTCCGACCTTCACAAAAAAAGTTATTCAAGAATATCTCTTTCTCCTATGTGCTTTCATCCCTAACCCTAACCCTAATCCTTCCAAAAGTCGGAGAAGCTCAAGGATGGTACCGATCGATGCGCGCTACCCCATTTAGTGGGGGTAGAGCCTACTTGCAAGTCTCTCCGACCTTCACAAAAAAAGTTATTCAAGAATATCTCTTTCTCCTATGTGCTTTCATCCCTAACCCTAACCCTAACCCTTCCGAAAGTCGGAGAAGCTCAAGGATGGTACCGATCGATGTGCGCTACCCCATTTAGTGGGGGTAGAGCCTACTTGCAAGTCTCTCCGACCTTCACAAAAAAAGTTATTCAAGAATATCTCCTCAGATTTGGGGGAATTTCGTCGGTCGACCTCTTCCGAAGGTCGTACAAGCTCGGGGATGGTACCAATCGATCCGCAGGACCCAAATTAGTCCAGATGCAACCACTTTCCAAGTCTCTCCGACCTTCACAAAAAAAGTTATTCAAGAATATCTCTTTCTCCTATGTGCTTTCATCCCTAACCCTAACCCTTCCGAAAGTCGGAGAAGCTCAAGGATGGTACCGATCGATGCGCGCTACCCCATTTAGTGGGGGTAGAGCCTACTTGCAAGTCTCTCCGACCTTCACAAAAAAAGTTATTCAAGAATATCTCTTTCTCCTATGTGCTTTCATCCCTAACCCTAACCCTAACCCTTCCGAAAGTCGGAGAAGCTCAAGGATGGTACCGATCGATGTGCGCTACCCCATTTAGTGGGGGTAGAGCCTACTTGCAAGTCTCTCCGACCTTCACAAAAAAAGTTAATTAAGAATATCTCTTTCTCCTATGTGCTTTCATCCCTAACCCTAACCCTAACCCTTCCGAAAGTCGGAGAAGCTCAAGGATAGTACCGATCGATGCGCGCTACCCCATTTAGTGGGGGTAGAGCCTACTTGCAAGTCTCTCCGACCTTCACAAAAAAAGTTATTCAAGAATATCTCTTTCTCCTATGTGCTTTCATCCCTAACCCTAACCCTAACCCTTCCAAAAGTCGGAGAAGCTCAAGGATGGTACCGATCGATGCGCGCTACCCCATTTAGTGGGGGTAGAGCCTACTTGCAAGTCTCTCCGACCTTCACAAAAAAAGTTATTCAAGAATATCTCTTTCTCCTATGTGCTTTCATCCCTAACCCTAACCCTAACCCTTCCGAAAGTCGGAGAAGCTCAAGGATGGTACCGATCGATGCGCGCTACCCCATTTAGTGGGGGTAGAGCCTACTTGCAAGTCTCTCCGACCTTCACAAAAAAAGTTATTCAAGAATATCTCCTCAGATTTGGGGGAATTTCGTCGGTCGACCTCTTCCGAAGGTCGTACAAGCTCGGGGATGGTACCATTCGATCCGCAGGACCCAAATTAGTCCAGATGCAACCACTTTCCAAGTCTCTCCGACCTTCACAAAAAAAGTTATTCAAGAATATCTCTTTCTCCTATGTGCTTTCATCCCTAACCCTAACCCTAACCCTTCCGAAAGTCGGAGAAGCTCAAGGATGGTACCGATCGATGCGCGCTACGCCATTTAGTGGGGGTAGAGCCTACTTGCAAGTCTCTCCGACCTTCACAAAAAAAGTTATTCAAGAATATCTCTTTCTCCTATGTGCTTTCATCCCTAACCCTAACCCTAACCCTTCCGAAAGTCGGAGAAGCTCAAGGATGGTACCGATCGATGCGCGCTACCCCATTTAGTGGGGGTAGAGCCTACTTGCAAGTCTCTCCGACCTTCACAAAAAAAGTTATTCAAGAATATCTTCTCAGATTTGGGGGAATTTCGTCGGTCGACCTCTTCCGAAGGTCGTACAAGCTCGGGGATGGTACCAATCGATCCGCAGGACCCAAATTAGTCCAGATGCAACCACTTTCCAAGTCTCTCCGACCTTCACAAAAAAAGTTATTCAAGAATATCTCTTTCTCCTATGTGCTTTCATCCCTAACCCTAACCCTAACCCTTCCGAAAGTCGGAGAAGCTCAAGGATGGTACCGATCGATGCGCGCTACCCCATTTAGTGGGGGTAGAGCCTACTTGCAAGTCTCTCCGACCTTCACAAAAAAAGTTATTCAAGAATATCTCTTTCTCCTATGTGCTTTCATCCCTAACCCTAACCCTAACCCTTCCGAAAGTCGGAGAAGCTCAAGGATGGTACCGATCGATGCGCGCTACCCCATTTAGTGGGGGTAGAGCCTACTTGCAAGTCTCTCCGACCTTCACAAAAAAAGTTATTCAAGAATATCTCCTTCTCCTATGTGCTTTCATCCCTAACCCTAACCCTAACCCTTCCGAAAGTCGGAGAAGCTCAAGGATGGTACTGATCGATGCGCGCTACCCCATTTAGTGGGGGTAGAGCCTACTTGCAAGTCTCTCCGACCTTCACAAAAAAAGTTATTCAAGAATATCTCTTTCTCCTATGTGCTTTCATCCCTAACCCTAACCCTAACCCTTCCGAAAGTCGGAGAAGCTCAAGGATGGTACCGATCGATGCGCGCTACCCCATTTAGTGGGGGTAGAGCCTACTTGCAAGTCTCTCCGACCTTCACAAAAAAAGTTATTCAAGAATATCTCTTTCTCCTATGTGCTTTCATCCCTAACCCTAACCCTAACCCTTCCGAAAGTCGGAGAAGCTCAAGGATGGTACCGATCGATGCGCGCAACCCCATTTAGTGGGGGTAGAGCCTACTTGCAAGTCTCTCCGACCTTCACAAAAAAAGTTATTCAAGAATATCTCCTCAGATTTGGGGGAATTTCGTCGGTCGACCTCTTCCGAAGGTCGTACAAGCTCGGGGATGGTACCAATCGATCCGCAGGACCCAAATTAGTCCAGATGCAACCACTTTCCAAGTCTCTCCGACCTTCACAAAAAAAGTTATTCAAGAATATCTCTTTCTCCTATGTGCTTTCATCCCTAACCCTAACCCTAACCCTTCCGAAAGTCGGAGAAGCTCAAGGATGGTACCGATCGATGCGCGCTACCCCATTTAGTGGGAGTAGAGCCTACTTGCAAGTCTCTCCGACCTTCACAAAAAAAGTTATTCAAGAATATCTCTTTCTCCTATGTGCTTTCATCCCTAACCCTAACCCTAACCCTTCCGAAAGTCGGAGAAGCTCAAAGATGGTACCGATCGATGCGCGCTACCCCATTTAGTGGGGGTAGAGCCTACTTGCAAGTCTCTCCGACCTTCACAAAAAAAGTTATTCAAGAATATCTCTTTCTCCTATGTGCTTTCATCCCTAACCCTAACCCTAACCCTTCCAAAAGTCGGAGAAGCTCAAGGATGGTACCGATCGATGTGCGCTACCCCATTTAGTGGGGGTAGAGCCTACTTGCAAGTCTCTCCGACCTTCACAAAAAAAGTTATTCAAGAATATCTCTTTCTCCTATGTGCTTTCATCCCTAACCCTAACCCTAACCCTTCCGAAAGTCGGAGAAGCTCAAGGATGGTACCGATCGATGCGCGCTACCCCATTTAGTGGGGGTAGAGCCTACTTGCAAGTCTCTCCGACCTTCACAAAAAAAGTTATTCAAGAATATCTCCTCAGATTTGGGGGAATTTCGTCGGTCGACCTCTTCCGAAGGTCGTACAAGCTCGGGGATGGTACCAATCGATCCGCAGGACCCAAATTAGTCCAGATGCAACCACTTTCCAAGTCTCTCCGACCTTCACAAAAAAAGTTATTCAAGAATATCTCTTTCTCCTATGTGCTTTCATCCCTAACCCTAACCCTAACCCTTCCGAAAGTCGGAGAAGCTCAAGGATGGTACCGATCGATGCGCGCTACGCCATTTAGTGGGGGTAGAGCCTACTTGCAAGTCTCTCCGACCTTCACAAAAAAAGTTATTCAAGAATATCTCTTTCTCCTATGTGCTTTCATCCCTAACCCTAACCCTAACCCTTCCGAAAGTCGGAGAAGCTCAAAGATGGTACCGATCGATGCGCGCTACCCCATTTAGTGGGGGTAGAGCCTACTTGCAAGTCTCTCCGACCTTCACAAAAAAAGTTATTCAAGAATATCTCTTTCTCCTATGTGCTTTCATCCCTAACCCTAACCCTTCCGAAAGTCGGAGAAGCTCAAGGATGGTACCGATCGATGCGCGCTACCCCATTTAGTGGGGGTAGAGCCTACTTGCAAGTCTCTCCGACATTCACAAAAAAAGTTATTCAAGAATATCTCTTTCTCCTATGTGCTTTCATCCCTAACCCTAACCCTAACCCTTCCGAAAGTCGGAGAAGCTCAAGGATGGTACCGATCGATGTGCGCTACCCCATTTAGTGGGGGTAGAGCCTACTTGCAAGTCTCTCCGACCTTCACAAAAAAAGTTAATTAAGAATATCTCTTTCTCCTATGTGCTTTCATCCCTAACCCTAACCCTAACCCTTCCGAAAGTCGGAGAAGCTCAAGGATGGTACCGATCGATGCGCGCTACCCCATTTAGTGGGGGTAGAGCCTACTTGCAAGTCTCTCCGACCTTCACAAAAAAAGTTATTCAAGAATATCTCTTTCTCCTATGTGCTTTCATCCCTAACCCTAACCCTAACCCTTCCAAAAGTCGGAGAAGCTCAAGGATGGTACCGATCGATGCGCGCTACCCCATTTAGTGGGGGTAGAGCCTACTTGCAAGTCTCTCCGACCTTCACAAAAAAAGTTATTCAAGAATATCTCTTTCTCCTATGTGCTTTCATCCCTAACCCTAACCCTAACCCTTCCGAAAGTCGGAGAAGCTCAAGGATGGTACCGATCGATGCGCGCTACCCCATTTAGTGGGGGTAGAGCCTACTTGCAAGTCTCTCCGACCTTCACAAAAAAAGTTATTCAAGAATATCTCCTCAGATTTGGGGGAATTTCGTCGGTCGACCTCTTCCGAAGGTCGTACAAGCTCGGGGATGGTACCAATCGATCCGCAGGACCCAAATTAGTCCAGATGCAACCACTTTCCAAGTCTCTCCGACCTTCACAAAAAAAGTTATTCAAGAATATCTCTTTCTCCTATGTGCTTTCATCCCTAACCCTAACCCTTCCGAAAGTCGGAGAAGCTCAAGGATGGTACCGATCGATGCGCGCTACGCCATTTAGTGGGGGTAGAGCCTACTTGCAAGTCTCTCCGACCTTCACAAAAAAAGTTATTCAAGAATATCTCCTCAGATTTGGGGGAATTTCGTCGGTCGACCTCTTCCGAAGGTCGTACAAGCTCGGGGATGGTACCAATCGATCCGCAGGACCCAAATTAGTCCAGATGCAACCACTTTCCAAGTCTCTCCGACCTTCACAAAAAAAGTTATTCAAGAATATCTCTTTCTCCTATGTGCTTTCATCCCTAACCCTAACCCTAACCCTTCCGAAAGTCGGAGAAGCTCAAGGATGGTACCGATCGATGCGCGCTACCCCATTTAGTGGGGGTAGAGCCTACTTGCAAGTCTCTCCGACCTTCACAAAAAAAGTTATTCAAGAATATCTCTTTCTCCTATGTGCTTTCATCCCTAACCCTAACCCTAACCCTTCCGAAAGTCGGAGAAGCTCAAAGATGGTACCGATCGATGCGCGCTACCCCATTTAGTGGGGGTAGAGCCTACTTGCAAGTCTCTCCGACCTTCACAAAAAAAGTTATTCAAGAATATCTCTTTCTCCTATGTGCTTTCATCCCTAACCCTAACCCTAACCCTTCCGAAAGTCGGAGAAGCTCAAGGATGGTACCGATCGATGTGCGCTACCCCATTTAGTGGGGGTAGAGCCTACTTGCAAGTCTCTCCGACCTTCACAAAAAAAGTTATTCAAGAATATCTCCTCAGATTTGGGGGAATTTCGTCGGTCGACCTCTTCCGAAGGTCGTACAAGCTCGGGGATGGTACCAATCGATCCGCAGGACCCAAATTAGTCCAGATGCAACCACTTTCCAAGTCTCTCCGACCTTCACAAAAAAAGTTATTCAAGAATATCTCTTTCTCCTATGTGCTTTCATCCCTAACCCTAACCCTTCCGAAAGTCGGAGAAGCTCAAGGATGGTACCGATCGATGCGCGCTACCCCATTTAGTGGGGGTAGAGCCTACTTGCAAGTCTCTCCGACCTTCACAAAAAAAGTTATTCAAGAATATCTCTTTCTCCTATGTGCTTTCATCCCTAACCCTAACCCTAACCCTTCCGAAAGTCGGAGAAGCTCAAGGATGGTACCGATCGATGTGCGCTACCCCATTTAGTGGGGGTAGAGCCTACTTGCAAGTCTCTCCGACCTTCACAAAAAAAGTTAATTAAGAATATCTCTTTCTCCTATGTGCTTTCATCCCTAACCCTAACCCTAACCCTTCCGAAAGTCGGAGAAGCTCAAGGATAGTACCGATCGATGCGCGCTACCCCATTTAGTGGGGGTAGAGCCTACTTGCAAGTCTCTCCGACCTTCACAAAAAAAGTTATTCAAGAATATCTCTTTCTCCTATGTGCTTTCATCCCTAACCCTAACCCTAACCCTTCCAAAAGTCGGAGAAGCTCAAGGATGGTACCGATCGATGCGCGCTACCCCATTTAGTGGGGGTAGAGCCTACTTGCAAGTCTCTCCGACCTTCACAAAAAAAGTTATTCAAGAATATCTCTTTCTCCTATGTGCTTTCATCCCTAACCCTAACCCTAACCCTTCCGAAAGTCGGAGAAGCTCAAGGATGGTACCGATCGATGCGCGCTACCCCATTTAGTGGGGGTAGAGCCTACTTGCAAGTCTCTCCGACCTTCACAAAAAAAGTTATTCAAGAATATCTCCTCAGATTTGGGGGAATTTCGTCGGTCGACCTCTTCCGAAGGTCGTACAAGCTCGGGGATGGTACCATTCGATCCGCAGGACCCAAATTAGTCCAGATGCAACCACTTTCCAAGTCTCTCCGACCTTCACAAAAAAAGTTATTCAAGAATATCTCTTTCTCCTATGTGCTTTCATCCCTAACCCTAACCCTAACCCTTCCGAAAGTCGGAGAAGCTCAAGGATGGTACCGATCGATGCGCGCTACGCCATTTAGTGGGGGTAGAGCCTACTTGCAAGTCTCTCCGACCTTCACAAAAAAAGTTATTCAAGAATATCTCTTTCTCCTATGTGCTTTCATCCCTAACCCTAACCCTAACCCTTCCGAAAGTCGGAGAAGCTCAAGGATGGTACCGATCGATGCGCGCTACCCCATTTAGTGGGGGTAGAGCCTACTTGCAAGTCTCTCCGACCTTCACAAAAAAAGTTATTCAAGAATATCTTCTCAGATTTGGGGGAATTTCGTCGGTCGACCTCTTCCGAAGGTCGTACAAGCTCGGGGATGGTACCAATCGATCCGCAGGACCCAAATTAGTCCAGATGCAACCACTTTCCAAGTCTCTCCGACCTTCACAAAAAAAGTTATTCAAGAATATCTCTTTCTCCTATGTGCTTTCATCCCTAACCCTAACCCTAACCCTTCCGAAAGTCGGAGAAGCTCAAGGATGGTACCGATCGATGCGCGCTACCCCATTTAGTGGGGGTAGAGCCTACTTGCAAGTCTCTCCGACCTTCACAAAAAAAGTTATTCAAGAATATCTCTTTCTCCTATGTGCTTTCATCCCTAACCCTAACCCTAACCCTTCCGAAAGTCGGAGAAGCTCAAGGATGGTACCGATCGATGCGCGCTACCCCATTTAGTGGGGGTAGAGCCTACTTGCAAGTCTCTCCGACCTTCACAAAAAAAGTTATTCAAGAATATCTCCTTCTCCTATGTGCTTTCATCCCTAACCCTAACCCTAACCCTTCCGAAAGTCGGAGAAGCTCAAGGATGGTACTGATCGATGCGCGCTACCCCATTTAGTGGGGGTAGAGCCTACTTGCAAGTCTCTCCGACCTTCACAAAAAAAGTTATTCAAGAATATCTCTTTCTCCTATGTGCTTTCATCCCTAACCCTAACCCTAACCCTTCCGAAAGTCGGAGAAGCTCAAGGATGGTACCGATCGATGCGCGCTACCCCATTTAGTGGGGGTAGAGCCTACTTGCAAGTCTCTCCGACCTTCACAAAAAAAGTTATTCAAGAATATCTCTTTCTCCTATGTGCTTTCATCCCTAACCCTAACCCTAACCCTTCCGAAAGTCGGAGAAGCTCAAGGATGGTACCGATCGATGCGCGCAACCCCATTTAGTGGGGGTAGAGCCTACTTGCAAGTCTCTCCGACCTTCACAAAAAAAGTTATTCAAGAATATCTCCTCAGATTTGGGGGAATTTCGTCGGTCGACCTCTTCCGAAGGTCGTACAAGCTCGGGGATGGTACCAATCGATCCGCAGGACCCAAATTAGTCCAGATGCAACCACTTTCCAAGTCTCTCCGACCTTCACAAAAAAAGTTATTCAAGAATATCTCTTTCTCCTATGTGCTTTCATCCCTAACCCTAACCCTAACCCTTCCGAAAGTCGGAGAAGCTCAAGGATGGTACCGATCGATGCGCGCTACCCCATTTAGTGGGAGTAGAGCCTACTTGCAAGTCTCTCCGACCTTCACAAAAAAAGTTATTCAAGAATATCTCTTTCTCCTATGTGCTTTCATCCCTAACCCTAACCCTAACCCTTCCGAAAGTCGGAGAAGCTCAAGGATGGTACCGATCGATGCGCGCTACCCCATTTAGTGGGGGTAGAGCCTACTTGCAAGTCTCTCCGACCTTCACAAAAAAAGTTATTCAAGAATATCTCTTTCTCCTATGTGCTTTCATCCCTAACCCTAACCCTAACCCTTCCAAAAGTCGGAGAAGCTCAAGGATGGTACCGATCGATGTGCGCTACCCCATTTAGTGGGGGTAGAGCCTACTTGCAAGTCTCTCCGACCTTCACAAAAAAAGTTATTCAAGAATATCTCTTTCTCCTATGTGCTTTCATCCCTAACCCTAACCCTAACCCTTCCGAAAGTCGGAGAAGCTCAAGGATGGTACCGATCGATGCGCGCTACCCCATTTAGTGGGGGTAGAGCCTACTTGCAAGTCTCTCCGACCTTCACAAAAAAAGTTATTCAAGAATATCTCCTCAGATTTGGGGGAATTTCGTCGGTCGACCTCTTCCGAAGGTCGTACAAGCTCGGGGATGGTACCAATCGATCCGCAGGACCCAAATTAGTCCAGATGCAACCACTTTCCAAGTCTCTCCGACCTTCACAAAAAAAGTTATTCAAGAATATCTCTTTCTCCTATGTGCTTTCATCCCTAACCCTAACCCTAACCCTTCCGAAAGTCGGAGAAGCTCAAGGATGGTACCGATCGATGCGCGCTACGCCATTTAGTGGGGGTAGAGCCTACTTGCAAGTCTCTCCGACCTTCACAAAAAAAGTTATTCAAGAATATCTCTTTCTCCTATGTGCTTTCATCCCTAACCCTAACCCTAACCCTTCCGAAAGTCGGAGAAGCTCAAAGATGGTACCGATCGATGCGCGCTACCCCATTTAGTGGGGGTAGAGCCTACTTGCAAGTCTCTCCGACCTTCACAAAAAAAGTTATTCAAGAATATCTCTTTCTCCTATGTGCTTTCATCCCTAACCCTAACCCTTCCGAAAGTCGGAGAAGCTCAAGGATGGTACCGATCGATGCGCGCTACCCCATTTAGTGGGGGTAGAGCCTACTTGCAAGTCTCTCCGACATTCACAAAAAAAGTTATTCAAGAATATCTCTTTCTCCTATGTGCTTTCATCCCTAACCCTAACCCTAACCCTTCCGAAAGTCGGAGAAGCTCAAGGATGGTACCGATCGATGTGCGCTACCCCATTTAGTGGGGGTAGAGCCTACTTGCAAGTCTCTCCGACCTTCACAAAAAAAGTTAATTAAGAATATCTCTTTCTCCTATGTGCTTTCATCCCTAACCCTAACCCTAACCCTTCCGAAAGTCGGAGAAGCTCAAGGATGGTACCGATCGATGCGCGCTACCCCATTTAGTGGGGGTAGAGCCTACTTGCAAGTCTCTCCGACCTTCACAAAAAAAGTTATTCAAGAATATCTCTTTCTCCTATGTGCTTTCATCCCTAACCCTAACCCTAACCCTTCCAAAAGTCGGAGAAGCTCAAGGATGGTACCGATCGATGCGCGCTACCCCATTTAGTGGGGGTAGAGCCTACTTGCAAGTCTCTCCGACCTTCACAAAAAAAGTTATTCAAGAATATCTCTTTCTCCTATGTGCTTTCATCCCTAACCCTAACCCTAACCCTTCCGAAAGTCGGAGAAGCTCAAGGATGGTACCGATCGATGCGCGCTACCCCATTTAGTGGGGGTAGAGCCTACTTGCAAGTCTCTCCGACCTTCACAAAAAAAGTTATTCAAGAATATCTCCTCAGATTTGGGGGAATTTCGTCGGTCGACCTCTTCCGAAGGTCGTACAAGCTCGGGGATGGTACCAATCGATCCGCAGGACCCAAATTAGTCCAGATGCAACCACTTTCCAAGTCTCTCCGACCTTCACAAAAAAAGTTATTCAAGAATATCTCTTTCTCCTATGTGCTTTCATCCCTAACCCTAACCCTTCCGAAAGTCGGAGAAGCTCAAGGATGGTACCGATCGATGCGCGCTACGCCATTTAGTGGGGGTAGAGCCTACTTGCAAGTCTCTCCGACCTTCACAAAAAAAGTTATTCAAGAATATCTCCTCAGATTTGGGGGAATTTCGTCGGTCGACCTCTTCCGAAGGTCGTACAAGCTCGGGGATGGTACCAATCGATCCGCAGGACCCAAATTAGTCCAGATGCAACCACTTTCCAAGTCTCTCCGACCTTCAGAAAAAAAGTTATTCAAGAATATCTCTTTCTCCTATGTGCTTTCATCCCTAACCCTAACCCTAACCCTTCCGAAAGTCGGAGAAGCTCAAGGATGGTACCGATCGATGCGCGCTACCCCATTTAGTGGGAGTAGAGCCTACTTGCAAGTCTCTCCGACCTTCACAAAAAAAGTTATTCAAGAATATCTCTTTCTCCTATGTGCTTTCATCCCTAACCCTAACCCTAACCCTTCCGAAAGTCGGAGAAGCTCAAGGATGGTACCGATCGATGCGCGCTACCCCATTTAGTGGGGGTAGAGCCTACTTGCAAGTCTCTCCGACCTTCACAAAAAAAGTTATTCAAGAATATCTCTTTCTCCTATGTGCTTTCATCCCTAACCCTAACCCTAACCCTTCCAAAAGTCGGAGAAGCTCAAGGATGGTACCGATCGATGTGCGCTACCCCATTTAGTGGGGGTAGAGCCTACTTGCAAGTCTCTCCGACCTTCACAAAAAAAGTTATTCAAGAATATCTCTTTCTCCTATGTGCTTTCATCCCTAACCCTAACCCTAACCCTTCCGAAAGTCGGAGAAGCTCAAGGATGGTACCGATCGATGCGCGCTACCCCATTTAGTGGGGGTAGAGCCTACTTGCAAGTCTCTCCGACCTTCACAAAAAAAGTTATTCAAGAATATCTCCTCAGATTTGGGGGAATTTCGTCGGTCGACCTCTTCCGAAGGTCGTACAAGCTCGGGGATGGTACCAATCGATCCGCAGGACCCAAATTAGTCCAGATGCAACCACTTTCCAAGTCTCTCCGACCTTCACAAAAAAAGTTATTCAAGAATATCTCTTTCTCCTATGTGCTTTCATCCCTAACCCTAACCCTAACCCTTCCGAAAGTCGGAGAAGCTCAAGGATGGTACCGATCGATGCGCGCTACGCCATTTAGTGGGGGTAGAGCCTACTTGCAAGTCTCTCCGACCTTCACAAAAAAAGTTATTCAAGAATATCTCTTTCTCCTATGTGCTTTCATCCCTAACCCTAACCCTAACCCTTCCGAAAGTCGGAGAAGCTCAAAGATGGTACCGATCGATGCGCGCTACCCCATTTAGTGGGGGTAGAGCCTACTTGCAAGTCTCTCCGACCTTCACAAAAAAAGTTATTCAAGAATATCTCTTTCTCCTATGTGCTTTCATCCCTAACCCTAACCCTTCCGAAAGTCGGAGAAGCTCAAAGATGGTACCGATCGATGCGCGCTACCCCATTTAGTGGGGGTAGAGCCTACTTGCAAGTCTCTCCGACATTCACAAAAAAAGTTATTCAAGAATATCTCTTTCTCCTATGTGCTTTCATCCCTAACCCTAACCCTAACCCTTCCGAAAGTCGGAGAAGCTCAAGGATGGTACTGATCGATGTGCGCTACCCCATTTAGTGGGGGTAGAGCCTACTTGCAAGTCTCTCCGACCTTCACAAAAAAAGTTAATTAAGAATATCTCTTTCTCCTATGTGCTTTCATCCCTAACCCTAACCCTAACCCTTCCGAAAGTCGGAGAAGCTCAAGGATGGTACAGATCGATGCGCGCTACCCCATTTAGTGGGGGTAGAGCCTACTTGCAAGTCTCTCCGACCTTCACAAAAAAAGTTATTCAAGAATATCTCTTTCTCCTATGTGCTTTCATCCCTAACCCTAACCCTAACCCTTCCAAAAGTCGGAGAAGCTCAAGGATGGTACCGATCGATGCGCGCTACCCCATTTAGTGGGGGTAGAGCCTACTTGCAAGTCTCTCCGACCTTCACAAAAAAAGTTATTCAAGAATATCTCTTTCTCCTATGTGCTTTCATCCCTAACCCTAACCCTAACCCTTCCGAAAGTCGGAGAAGCTCAAGGATGGTACCGATCGATGCGCGCTACCCCATTTAGTGGGGGTAGAGCCTACTTGCAAGTCTCTCCGACCTTCACAAAAAAAGTTATTCAAGAATATCTCCTCAGATTTGGGGGAATTTCGTCGGTCGACCTCTTCCGAAGGTCGTACAAGCTCAGGGATGGTACCAATCGATCCGCAGGACCCAAATTAGTCCAGATGCAACCACTTTCCAAGTCTCTCCGACCTTCACAAAAAAAGTTATTCAAGAATATCTCTTTCTCCTATGTGCTTTCATCCCTAACCCTAACCCTTCCGAAAGTCGGAGAAGCTCAAGGATGGTACCGATCGATGCGCGCTACGCCATTTAGTGGGGGTAGAGCCTACTTGCAAGTCTCTCCGACCTTCACAAAAAAAGTTATTCAAGAATATCTCTTTCTCCTATGTGCTTTCATCCCTAACCCTAACCCTAACCCTTACGAAAGTCGGAGAAGCTCAAGGATGGTACCGATCGATGCGCGCTACCCCATTTAGTGGGGGTAGAGCCTACTTGCAAGTCTCTCCGACCTTCACAAAAAAAGTTATTCAAGAATATCTCCTCAGATTTGGGGGAATTTCGTCGGTCGACCTCTTCCGAAGGTCGTACAAGCTCGGGGATGGTACTAATCGATCCGCAGGACCCAAATTAGTCCAGATGCAACCACTTTCCAAGTCTCTCCGACCTTCACAAAAAAAGTTATTCAAGAATATCTCTTTCTCCTATGTGCTTTCATCCCTAACCCTAACCCTAACCCTTCCGAAAGTCGGAGAAGCTCAAGGATGGTACCGATCGATGTGCGCTACCCCATTTAGTGGGGGTAGAGCCTACTTGCAAGTCTCTCCGACATTCACAAAAAAAGTTATTCAAGAATATCTCTTTCTCCTATGTGCTTTCATCCCTAACCCTAACCCTAACCCTTCCGAAAGTCGGAGAAGCTCAAGGATGGTACCGATCGATGTGCGCTACCCCATTTAGTGGGGGTAGAGCCTACTTGCAAGTCTCTCCGACCTTCACAAAAAAAGTTAATTAAGAATATCTCTTTCTCCTATGTGCTTTCATCCCTAACCCTAACCCTAACCCTTCCGAAAGTCGGAGAAGCTCAAGGATGGTACCGATCGATGTGCGCTACCCCATTTAGTGGGGGTAGAGCCTACTTGCAAGTCTCTCCGACATTCACAAAAAAAGTTATTCAAGAATATCTCTTTCTCCTATGTGCTTTCATCCCTAACCCTAACCCTAACCCTTCCGAAAGTCGGAGAAGCTCAAGGATGGTACCGATCGATGTGCGCTACCCCATTTAGTGGGGGTAGAGCCTACTTGCAAGTCTCTCCGACCTTCACAAAAAAAGTTAATTAAGAATATCTCTTTCTCCTATGTGCTTTCATCCCTAACCCTAACCCTAACCCTTCCGAAAGTCGGAGAAGCTCAAGGATGGTACCGATCGATGCGCGCTACCCCATTTAGTGGGGGTAGAGCCTACTTGCAAGTCTCTCCGACCTTCACAAAAAAAGTTATTCAAGAATATCTCTTTCTCCTATGTGCTTTCATCCCTAACCCTAACCCTAACCCTTCCAAAAGTCGGAGAAGCTCAAGGATGGTACCGATCGATGCGCGCTACCCCATTTAGTGGGGGTAGAGCCTACTTGCAAGTCTCTCCGACCTTCACAAAAAAAGTTATTCAAGAATATCTCTTTCTCCTATGTGCTTTCATCCCTAACCCTAACCCTAACCCTTCCGAAAGTCGGAGAAGCTCAAGGATGGTACCGATCGATGCGCGCTACCCCATTTAGTGGGGGTAGAGCCTACTTGCAAGTCTCTCCGACCTTCACAAAAAAAGTTATTCAAGAATATCTCCTCAGATTTGGGGGAATTTCGTCGGTCGACCTCTTCCGAAAGTCGTACAAGCTCGGGGATGGTACCAATCGATCCGCAGGACCCAAATTAGTCCAGATGCAACCACTTTCCAAGTCTCTCCGACCTTCACAAAAAAAGTTATTCAAGAATATCTCTTTCTCCTATGTGCTTTCATCCCTAACCCTAACCCTAACCCTTCCGAAAGTCGGAGAAGCTCAAGGATGGTACCGATCGATGTGCGCTACCCCATTTAGTGGGGGTAGAGCCTACTTGCAAGTCTCTCCGACATTCACAAAAAAAGTTATTCAAGAATATCTCTTTCTCCTATGTGCTTTCATCCCTAACCCTAACCCTAACCCTTCCGAAAGTCGGAGAAGCTCAAGGATGGTACCGATCGATGTGCGCTACCCCATTTAGTGGGGGTAGAGCCTACTTGCAAGTCTCTCCGACCTTCACAAAAAAAGTTAATTAAGAATATCTCTTTCTCCTATGTGCTTTCATCCCTAACCCTAATCCTAACCCTTCCGAAAGTCGGAGAAGCTCAAGGATGGTACCGATCGATGTGCGCTACCCCATTTAGTGGGGGTAGAGCCTACTTGCAAGTCTCTCCGACATTCACAAAAAAAGTTATTCAAGAATATCTCTTTCTCCTATGTGCTTTCATCCCTAACCCTAACCCTAACCCTTCCGAAAGTCGGAGAAGCTCAAGGATGGTACCGGTCGATGTGCGCTACCCCATTTAGTGGGGGTAGAGCCTACTTGCAAGTCTCTCCGACCTTCACAAAAAAAGTTAATTAAGAATATCTCTTTCTCCTATCTGCTTTCATCCCTAACCCTAACCCTAACCCTTCCGAAAGTCGGAGAAGCTCAAGGATGGTACCGATCGATGCGCGCTACCCGATTTAGTGGGGGTAGAGCCTACTTGCAAGTCTCTCCGACCTTCACAAAAAAAGTTATTCAAGAATATCTCTTTCTCCTATGTGCTTTCATCCCTAACCCTAACCCTAACCCTTCCAAAAGTCGGAGAAGCTCAAGGATGGTACCGATCGATGCGCGCTACCCCATTTAGTGGGGGTAGAGCCTACTTGCAAGTCTCTCCGACCTTCACAAAAAAAGTTATTCAAGAATATCTCTTTCTCCTATGTGCTTTCATCCCTAACCCTAACCCTAACCCTTCCGAAAGTCGGAGAAGCTCAAGGATGGTACCGATCGATGCGCGCTACCCCATTTAGTGGGGGTAGAGCCTACTTGCAAGTCTCTCCGACCTTCACAAAAAAAGTTATTCAAGAATATCTCCTCAGATTTGGGGGAATTTCGTCGGTCGACCTCTTCCGAAGGTCGTACAAGCTCGGGGATGGTACCAATCGATCCGCAGGACCCAAATTAGTCCAGATGCAACCACTTTCCAAGTCTCTCCGACCTTCACAAAAAAAGTTATTCAAGAATATCTCTTTCTCCTATGTGCTTTCATCCCTAACCCTAACCCTAACCCTTCCGAAAGTCGGAGAAGCTCAAGGATGGTACCGATCGATGCGCGCTACGCCATTTAGTGGGGGTAGAGCCTACTTGCAAGTCTCTCCGACCTTCACAAAAAAAGTTATTCAAGAATATCTCTTTCTCCTATGTGCTTTCATCCCTAACCCTAACCCTAACCCTTCCGAAAGTCGGAGAAGCTCAAGGATGGTACCGATCGATGCGCGCTACCCCATTTAGTGGGGGTAGAGCCTACTTGCAAGTCTCTCCGACCTTCACAAAAAAAGTTATTCAAGAATATCTCCTCAGATTTGGGGGAATTTCGTCGGTCGACCTCTTCCGAAGGTCGTACAAGCTCGGGGATGGTACCAATCGATCCGCAGGACCCAAATTAGTCCAGATGCAACCACTTTCCAAGTCTCTCCGACCTTCACAAAAAAAGTTATTCAAGAATATCTCTTTCTCCTATGTGCTTTCATCCCTAACCCTAACCCTAACCCTTCCGAAAGTCGGAGAAGCTCAAGGATGGTACCGATCGATGCGCGCTACCCCATTTAGTGGGGGTAGAGCCTACTTGCAAGTCTCTCCGACCTTCACAAAAAAAGTTATTCAAGAATATCTCTTTCTCCTATGTGCTTTCATCCCTAACCCTAACCCTAACCCTTCCAAAAGTCGGAGAAGCTCAAGGATGGTACCGATCGATGCGCGCTACCCCATTTAGTGGGGGTAGAGCCTACTTGCAAGTCTCTCCGACCTTCACAAAAAAAGTTATTCAAGAATATCTCTTTCTCCTATGTGCTTTCATCCCTAACCCTAACCCTAACCCTTCCGAAAGTCGGAGAAGCTCAAGGATGGTACCGATCGATGCGCGCTACCCCATTTAGTGGGGGTAGAGCCTACTTGCAAGTCTCTCCGACCTTCACAAAAAAAGTTATTCAAGAATATCTCCTCAGATTTGGGGGAATTTCGTCGGTCGACCTCTTCCGAAGGTCGTACAAGCTCAGGGATGGTACCAATCGATCCGCAGGACCCAAATTAGTCCAGATGCAACCACTTTCCAAGTCTCTCCGACCTTCACAAAAAAAGTTATTCAAGAATATCTCTTTCTCCTATGTGCTTTCATCCCTAACCCTAACCCTAACCCTTCCAAAAGTCGGAGAAGCTCAAGGATGGTACCGATCGATGTGCGCTACCCCATTTAGTGGGGGTAGAGCCTACTTGCAAGTCTCTCCGACCTTCACAAAAAAAGTTATTCAAGAATATCTCTTTCTCCTATGTGCTTTCATCCCTAACCCTAACCCTAACCCTTCCGAAAGTCGGAGAAGCTCAAGGATGGTACCGATCGATGCGCGCTACCCCATTTAGTGGGGGTAGAGCCTAC
This sequence comes from Limanda limanda, assembly GCF_963576545.1. Lineage (NCBI taxonomy): Eukaryota > Metazoa > Chordata > Actinopteri > Pleuronectiformes > Pleuronectidae > Limanda > Limanda limanda. The sequence goes on along the minus strand of NW_026870603.1, from coordinate 638,042 downwards.
TTGCAAGTCTCTCCGACCTTCACAAAAAAAGTTATTCAAGAATATCTCCTCAGATTTGGGGGAATTTCGTCGGTCGACCTCTTCCGAAGGTCGTACAAGCTCGGGGATGGTACCAATCGATCCGCAGGACCCAAATTAGTCCAGATGCAACCACTTTCCAAGTCTCTCCGACCTTCACAAAAAAAGTTATTCAAGAATATCTCTTTCTCCTATGTGCTTTCATCCCTAACCCTAACCCTAACCCTTCCGAAAGTCGGAGAAGCTCAAGGATGGTACCGATCGATGCGCGCTACGCCATTTAGTGGGGGTAGAGCCTACTTGCAAGTCTCTCCGACCTTCACAAAAAAAGTTATTCAAGAATATCTCTTTCTCCTATGTGCTTTCATCCCTAACCCTAACCCTAACCCTTCCGAAAGTCGGAGAAGCTCAAAGATGGTACCGATCGATGCGCGCTACCCCATTTAGTGGGGGTAGAGCCTACTTGCAAGTCTCTCCGACCTTCACAAAAAAAGTTATTCAAGAATATCTCTTTCTCCTATGTGCTTTCATCCCTAACCCTAACCCTTCCGAAAGTCGGAGAAGCTCAAGGATGGTACCGATCGATGCGCGCTACCCCATTTAGTGGGGGTAGAGCCTACTTGCAAGTCTCTCCGACATTCACAAAAAAAGTTATTCAAGAATATCTCTTTCTCCTATGTGCTTTCATCCCTAACCCTAACCCTAACCCTTCCGAAAGTCGGAGAAGCTCAAGGATGGTACCGATCGATGTGCGCTACCCCATTTAGTGGGGGTAGAGCCTACTTGCAAGTCTCTCCGACCTTCACAAAAAAAGTTAATTAAGAATATCTCTTTCTCCTATGTGCTTTCATCCCTAACCCTAACCCTAACCCTTCCGAAAGTCGGAGAAGCTCAAGGATGGTACAGATCGATGCGCGCTACCCCATTTAGTGGGGGTAGAGCCTACTTGCAAGTCTCTCCGACCTTCACAAAAAAAGTTATTCAAGAATATCTCTTTCTCCTATGTGCTTTCATCCCTAACCCTAACCCTAACCCTTCCAAAAGTCGGAGAAGCTCAAGGATGGTACCGATCGATGCGCGCTACCCCATTTAGTGGGGGTAGAGCCTACTTGCAAGTCTCTCCGACCTTCACAAAAAAAGTTATTCAAGAATATCTCTTTCTCCTATGTGCTTTCATCCCTAACCCTTCCGAAAGTCGGAGAAGCTCAAGGATGGTACCGATCGATGCGCGCTACCCCATTTAGTGGGGGTAGAGCCTACTTGCAAGTCTCTCCGACCTTCACAAAAAAAGTTATTCAAGAATATCTCCTCAGATTTGGGGGAATTTCGTCGGTCGACCTCTTCCGAAGGTCGTACAAGCTCAGGGATGGTACCAATCGATCCGCAGGACCCAAATTAGTCCAGATGCAACCACTTTCCAAGTCTCTCCGACCTTCACAAAAAAAGTTATTCAAGAATATCTCTTTCTCCTATGTGCTTTCAGCCCTAACCCTAACCCTAACCCTTCCAAAAGTCGGAGAAGCTCAAGGATGGTACCGATCGATGTGCGCTACCCCATTTAGTGGGGGTAGAGCCTACTTGCAAGTCTCTCCGACCTTCACAAAAAAAGTTATTCAAGAATATCTCTTTCTCCTATGTGCTTTCATCCCTAACCCTAACCCTAACCCTTCCGAAAGTCGGAGAAGCTCAAGGATGGTACCGATCGATGCGCGCTACCCCATTTAGTGGGGGTAGAGCCTACTTGCAAGTCTCTCCGACCTTCACAAAAAAAGTTATTCAAGAATATCTCCTCAGATTTGGGGGAATTTCGTCGGTCGACCTCTTCCGAAGGTCGTACAAGCTCGGGGATGGTACCAATCGATCCGCAGGACCCAAATTAGTCCAGATGCAACCACTTTCCAAGTCTCTCCGACCTTCACAAAAAAAGTTATTCAAGAATATCTCTTTCTCCTATGTGCTTTCATCCCTAACCCTAACCCTAACCCTTCCGAAAGTCGGAGAAGCTCAAGGATGGTACCGATCGATGCGCGCTACGCCATTTAGTGGGGGTAGAGCCTACTTGCAAGTCTCTCTGACCTTCACAAAAAAAGTTATTCAAGAATATCTCTTTCTCCTATGTGCTTTCATCCCTAACCCTAACCCTAACCCTTCCGAAAGTCGGAGAAGCTCAAAGATGGTACCGATCGATGCGCGCTACCCCATTTAGTGGGGGTAGAGCCTACTTGCAAGTCTCTCCGACCTTCACAAAAAAAGTTATTCAAGAATATCTCTTTCTCCTATGTGCTTTCATCCCTAACCCTAACCCTTCCGAAAGTCGGAGAAGCTCAAGGATGGTACCGATCGATGCGCGCTACCCCATTTAGTGGGGGTAGAGCCTACTTGCAAGTCTCTCCGACATTCACAAAAAAAGTTATTCAAGAATATCTCTTTCTCCTATGTGCTTTCATCCCTAACCCTAACCCTAACCCTTCCGAAAGTCGGAGAAGCTCAAGGATGGTACCGATCGATGTGCGCTACCCCATTTAGTGGGGGTAGAGCCTACTTGCAAGTCTCTCCGACCTTCACAAAAAAAGTTAATTAAGAATATCTCTTTCTCCTATGTGCTTTCATCCCTAACCCTAACCCTAACCCTTCCGAAAGTCGGAGAAGCTCAAGGATGGTACAGATCGATGCGCGCTACCCCATTTAGTGGGGGTAGAGCCTACTTGCAAGTCTCTCCGACCTTCACAAAAAAAGTTATTCAAGAATATCTCTTTCTCCTATGTGCTTTCATCCCTAACCCTAACCCTAACCCTTCCAAAAGTCGGAGAAGCTCAAGGATGGTACCGATCGATGCGCGCTACCCCATTTAGTGGGGGTAGAGCCTACTTGCAAGTCTCTCCGACCTTCACAAAAAAAGTTATTCAAGAATATCTCTTTCTCCTATGTGCTTTCATCCCTAACCCTAACCCTAACCCTTCCGAAAGTCGGAGAAGCTCAAGGATGGTACCGATCGATGCGCGCTACCCCATTTAGTGGGGGTAGAGCCTACTTGCAAGTCTCTCCGACCTTCACAAAAAAAGTTATTCAAGAATATCTCCTCAGATTTGGGGGAATTTCGTTGGTCGACCTCTTCCGAAGGTCGTACAAGCTCAGGGATGGTACCAATCGATCCGCAGGACCCAAATTAGTCCAGATGCAACCACTTTCCAAGTCTCTCCGACCTTCACAAAAAAAGTTATTCAAGAATATCTCTTTCTCCTATGTGCTTTCATCCCTAACCCTAACCCTTCCGAAAGTCGGAGAAGCTCAAGGATGGTACCGATCGATGCGCGCTACGCCATTTAGTGGGGGTAGAGCCTACTTGCAAGTCTCTCCGACCTTCACAAAAAAAGTTATTCAAGAATATCTCTTTCTCCTATGTGCTTTCATCCCTAACCCTAACCCTTACGAAAGTCGGAGAAGCTCAAGGATGGTACCGATCGATGCGCGCTACCCCATTTAGTGGGGGTAGAGCCTACTTGCAAGTCTCTCCGACCTTCACAAAAAAAGTTATTCAAGAATATCTCCTCAGATTTGGGGGAATTTCGTCGGTCGACCTCTTCCGAAGGTCGTACAAGCTCGGGGATGGTACTAATCGATCCGCAGGACCCAAATTAGTCCAGATGCAACCACTTTCCAAGTCTCTCCGACCTTCACAAAAAAAGTTATTCAAGAATATCTCTTTCTCCTATGTGCTTTCATCCCTAACCCTAACCCTAACCCTTCCGAAAGTCGGAGAAGCTCAAGGATGGTACCGATCGATGTGCGCTACCCCATTTAGTGGGGGTAGAGCCTACTTGCAAGTCTCTCCGACATTCACAAAAAAAGTTATTCAAGAATATCTCTTTCTCCTATGTGCTTTCATCCCTAACCCTAACCCTAACCCTTCCGAAAGTCGGAGAAGCTCAAGGATGGTACCGATCGATGTGCGCTACCCCATTTAGTGGGGGTAGAGCCTACTTGCAAGTCTCTCCGACCTTCACAAAAAAAGTTAATTAAGAATATCTCTTTCTCCTATGTGCTTTCATCCCTAACCCTAACCCTAACCCTTCCGAAAGTCGGAGAAGCTCAAGGATGGTACCGATCGATGTGCGCTACCCCATTTAGTGGGGGTAGAGCCTACTTGCAAGTCTCTCCGACATTCACAAAAAAAGTTATTCAAGAATATCTCTTTCTCCTATGTGCTTTCATCCCTAACCCTAACCCTAACCCTTCCGAAAGTCGGAGAAGCTCAAGGATGGTACCGATCGATGTGCGCTACCCCATTTAGTGGGGGTAGAGCCTACTTGCAAGTCTCTCCGACCTTCACAAAAAAAGTTAATTAAGAATATCTCTTTCTCCTATGTGCTTTCATCCCTAACCCTAACCCTAACCCTTCCGAAAGTCGGAGAAGCTCAAGGATGGTACCGATCGATGCGCGCTACCCCATTTAGTGGGGGTAGAGCCTACTTGCAAGTCTCTCCGACCTTCACAAAAAAAGTTATTCAAGAATATCTCTTTCTCCTATGTGCTTTCATCCCTAACCCTAACCCTAACCCTTCCAAAAGTCGGAGAAGCTCAAGGATGGTACCGATCGATGCGCGCTACCCCATTTAGTGGGGGTAGAGCCTACTTGCAAGTCTCTCCGACCTTCACAAAAAAAGTTATTCAAGAATATCTCTTTCTCCTATGTGCTTTCATCCCTAACCCTAACCCTAACCCTTCCGAAAGTCGGAGAAGCTCAAGGATGGTACCGATCGATGCGCGCTACCCCATTTAGTGGGGGTAGAGCCTACTTGCAAGTCTCTCCGACCTTCACAAAAAAAGTTATTCAAGAATATCTCCTCAGATTTGGGGGAATTTCGTCGGTCGACCTCTTCCGAAGGTCGTACAAGCTCGGGGATGGTACCAATCGATCCGCATGACCCAAATTAGTCCAGATGCAACCACTTTCCAAGTCTCTCCGACCTTCACAAAAAAAGTTATTAAAGAATATCTCTTTCTCCTATGTGCTTTCATCCCTAACCCTAACCCTAACCCTTCCGAAAGTCGGAGAAGCTCAAGGATGGTACCGATCGATGTGCGCTACCCCATTTAGTGGGGGTAGAGCCTACTTGCAAGTCTCTCCGACATTCACAAAAAAAGTTATTCAAGAATATCTCTTTCTCCTATGTGCTTTCATCCCTAACCCTAACCCTAACCCTTCCGAAAGTCGGAGAAGCTCAAGGATGGTACCGATCGATGTGCGCTACCCCATTTAGTGGGGGTAGAGCCTACTTGCAAGTCTCTCCGACCTTCACAAAAAAAGTTAATTAAGAATATCTCTTTCTCCTATGTGCTTTCATCCCTAACCCTAACCCTAACCCTTCCGAAAGTCGGAGAAGCTCAAGGATGGTACCGATCGATGTGCGCTACCCCATTTAGTGGGGGTAGAGCCTACTTGCAAGTCTCTCCGACATTCACAAAAAAAGTTATTCAAGAATATCTCTTTCTCCTATGTGCTTTCATCCCTAACCCTAACCCTAACCCTTCCGAAAGTCGGAGAAGCTCAAGGATGGTACCGGTCGATGTGCGCTACCCCATTTAGTGGGGGTAGAGCCTACTTGCAAGTCTCTCCGACCTTCACAAAAAAAGTTAATTAAGAATATCTCTTTCTCCTATCTGCTTTCATCCCTAACCCTAACCCTAACCCTTCCGAAAGTCGGAGAAGCTCAAGGATGGTACCGATCGATGCGCGCTACCCGATTTAGTGGGGGTAGAGCCTACTTGCAAGTCTCTCCGACCTTCACAAAAAAAGTTATTCAAGAATATCTCTTTCTCCTATGTGCTTTCATCCCTAACCCTAACCCTAACCCTTCCAAAAGTCGGAGAAGCTCAAGGATGGTACCGATCGATGCGCGCTACCCCATTTAGTGGGGGTAGAGCCTACTTGCAAGTCTCTCCGACCTTCACAAAAAAAGTTATTCAAGAATATCTCTTTCTCCTATGTGCTTTCATCCCTAACCCTAACCCTAACCCTTCCGAAAGTCGGAGAAGCTCAAGGATGGTACCGATCGATGCGCGCTACCCCATTTAGTGGGGGTAGAGCCTACTTGCAAGTCTCTCCGACCTTCACAAAAAAAGTTATTCAAGAATATCTCCTCAGATTTGGGGGAATTTCGTCGGTCGACCTCTTCCGAAGGTCGTACAAGCTCGGGGATGGTACCAATCGATCCGCAGGACCCAAATTAGTCCAGATGCAACCACTTTCCAAGTCTCTCCGACCTTCACAAAAAAAGTTATTCAAGAATATCTCTTTCTCCTATGTGCTTTCATCCCTAACCCTAACCCTAACCCTTCCGAAAGTCGGAGAAGCTCAAGGATGGTACCGATCGATGCGCGCTACGCCATTTAGTGGGGGTAGAGCCTACTTGCAAGTCTCTCCGACCTTCACAAAAAAAGTTATTCAAGAATATCTCTTTCTCCTATGTGCTTTCATCCCTAACCCTAACCCTAACCCTTCCGAAAGTCGGAGAAGCTCAAGGATGGTACCGATCGATGCGCGCTACCCCATTTAGTGGGGGTAGAGCCTACTTGCAAGTCTCTCCGACCTTCACAAAAAAAGTTATTCAAGAATATCTCCTCAGATTTGGGGGAATTTCGTCGGTCGACCTCTTCCGAAGGTCGTACAAGCTCGGGGATGGTACCAATCGATCCGCAGGACCCAAATTAGTCCAGATGCAACCACTTTCCAAGTCTCTCCGACCTTCACAAAAAAAGTTATTCAAGAATATCTCTTTCTCCTATGTGCTTTCATCCCTAACCCTAACCCTAACCCTTCCGAAAGTCGGAGAAGCTCAAGGATGGTACCGATCGATGCGCGCTACCCCATTTAGTGGGGGTAGAGCCTACTTGCAAGTCTCTCCGACCTTCACAAAAAAAGTTATTCAAGAATATCTCTTTCTCCTATGTGCTTTCATCCCTAACCCTAACCCTAACCCTTCCGAAAGTCGGAGAAGCTCAAGGATGGTACCGATCGATGCGCGCTACCCCATTTAGTGGGGGTAGAGCCTACTTGCAAGTCTCTCCGACCTTCACAAAAAAAGTTATTCAAGAATATCTCCTTCTCCTATGTGCTTTCATCCCTAACCCTAACCCTAACCCTTCCGAAAGTCGGAGAAGCTCAAGGATGGTACTGATCGATGCGCGCTACCCCATTTAGTGGGGGTAGAGCCTACTTGCAAGTCTCTCCGACCTTCACAAAAAAAGTTATTCAAGAATATCTCTTTCTCCTATGTGCTTTCATCCCTAACCCTAACCCTAACCCTTCCGAAAGTCGGAGAAGCTCAAGGATGGTACCGATCGATGTGCGCTACCCCATTTAGTGGGGGTAGAGCCTACTTGCAAGTCTCTCCGACCTTCACAAAAAAAGTTATTCAAGAATATCTCTTTCTCCTATGTGCTTTCATCCCTAACCCTAACCCTAACCCTTCCGAAAGTCGGAGAAGCTCAAGGATGGTACCGATCGATGCGCGCAACCCCATTTAGTGGGGGTAGAGCCTACTTGCAAGTCTCTCCGACCTTCACAAAAAAAGTTATTCAAGAATATCTCCTCAGATTTGGGGGAATTTCGTCGGTCGACCTCTTCCGAAGGTCGTACAAGCTCGGGGATGGTACCAATCGATCCGCAGGACCCAAATTAGTCCAGATGCAACCACTTTCCAAGTCTCTCCGACCTTCACAAAAAAAGTTATTCAAGAATATCTCTTTCTCCTATGTGCTTTCATCCCTAACCCTAACCCTAACCCTTCCGAAAGTCGGAGAAGCTCAAGGATGGTACCGATCGATGCGCGCTACCCCATTTAGTGGGAGTAGAGCCTACTTGCAAGTCTCTCCGACCTTCACAAAAAAAGTTATTCAAGAATATCTCTTTCTCCTATGTGCTTTCATCCCTAACCCTAACCCTAACCCTTCCGAAAGTCGGAGAAGCTCAAGGATGGTACCGATCGATGCGCGCTACCCCATTTAGTGGGGGTAGAGCCTACTTGCAAGTCTCTCCGACCTTCACAAAAAAAGTTATTCAAGAATATCTCCTCAGATTTGGGGGAATTTCGTCGGTCGACCTCTTCCGAAGGTCGTACAAGCTCGGGGATGGTACCAATCGATCCGCAGGACCCAAATTAGTCCAGATGCAACCACTTTCCAAGTCTCTCCGACCTTCACAAAAAAAGTTATTCAAGAATATCTCTTTCTCCTATGTGCTTTCATCCCTAACCCTAACCCTAACCCTTCCGAAAGTCGGAGAAGCTCAAGGATGGTACCGATCGATGCGCGCTACCCCATTTAGTGGGGGTAGAGCCTACTTGCAAGTCTCTCCGACCTTCACAAAAAAAGTTATTCAAGAATATCTCTTTCTCCTATGTGCTTTCATCCCTAACCCTAACCCTAACCCTTCCGAAAGTCGGAGAAGCTCAAGGATGGTACCGATCGATGCGCGCTACCCCATTTAGTGGGGGTAGAGCCTACTTGCAAGTCTCTCCGACCTTCACAAAAAAAGTTATTCAAGAATATCTCCTCAGATTTGGGGGAATTTCGTCGGTCGACCTCTTCCGAAGGTCGTACAAGCTCGGGGATGGTACCAATCGATCCGCAGGACCCAAATTAGTCCAGATGCAACCACTTTCCAAGTCTCTCCGACCTTCACAAAAAAAGTTATTCAAGAATATCTCTTTCTCCTATGTGCTTTCATCCCTAACCCTAACCCTAACCCTTCCGAAAGTCGGAGAAGCTCAAGGATGGTACCGATCGATGCGCGCTACCCCATTTAGTGGGGGTAGAGCCTACTTGCAAGTCTCTCCGACCTTCACAAAAAAAGTTATTCAAGAATATCTCTTTCTCCTATGTGCTTTCATCCCTAACCCTAACCCTAACCCTTCCGAAAGTCGGAGAAGCTCAAGGATGGTACCGATCGATGCGCGCTACCCCATTTAGTGGGGGTAGAGCCTACTTGCAAGTCTCTCCGACCTTCACAAAAAAAGTTATTCAAGAATATCTCTTTCTCCTATGTGCTTTCATCCCTAACCCTAACCCTAACCCTTCCGAAAGTCGGAGAAGCTCAAGGATGGTACTGATCGATGCGCGTTACTCCATTTAGTGGGGGTAGAGCCTACTTGCAAGTCTCTCCGACCTTCACAAAAAAAGTTATTCAAGAATATCTCTTTCTCCTATGTGCTTTCATCCCTAACCCTAACCCTAACCCTTCCGAAAGTCGGAGAAGCTCAAGGATGGTACCGATCAATGCGCGCTACCCCATTTAGTGGGGGTAGAGCCTACTTGCAAGTCTCTCCGACCTTCACAAAAAAAGTTATTCAAGAATATCTCTTTCTCCTATGTGCTTTCATCCCTAACCCTAACCCTAACCCTTCCGAAAGTCGGAGAAGCTCAAGGATGGTACTGATCGATGCGCGCAACCCCATTTAGTGGGGGTAGAGCCTACTTGCAAGTCTCTCCGACCTTCACAAAAAAAGTTATTCAAGAATATCTCTTTCTCCTATGTGCTTTCATCCCTAACCCTAACCCTAACCCTTCCGAAAGTCGGAGAAGCTCAAGGATGGTACCGATCAATGCGCGCTACCCCATTTAGTGGGGGTAGAGCCTACTTGCAAGTCTCTCCGACCTTCACAAAAAAAGTTATTCAAGAATATCTCTTTCTCCTATGTGCTTTCATCCCTAACCCTAACCCTAACCCTTCCGAAAGTCGGAGAAGCTCAAGGATGGTACCGATCGATGTGCGCAACCCCATTTAGTGGGGGTAGAGCCTACTTGCAAGTCTCTCCGACCTTCACAAAAAAAGTTATTCAAGAATATCTCCTCAGATTTGGGGGAATTTCGTCGGTCGACCTCTTCCGAAGGTCGTACAAGCTCGGGGATGGTACCAATCGATCCGCAGGACCCAAATTAGTCCAGATGCAACCACTTTCCAAGTCTCTCCGACCTTCACAAAAAAAGTTATTCAAGAATATCTCTTTCTCCTATGTGCTTTCATCCCTAACCCTAACCCTAACCCTTCCGAAAGTCGGAGAAGCTCAAGGATGGTACCGATCAATGCGCGCTACCCCATTTAGTGGGGGTAGAGCCTACTTGCAAGTCTCTCCGACCTTCACAAAAAAAGTTATTCAAGAATATCTCTTTCTCCTATGTGCTTTCATCCCTAACCCTAACCCTAACCCTTCCGAAAGTCGGAGAAGCTCAAGGATGGTACCGATCGATGCGCGCAACCCCATTTAGTGGGGGTAGAGCCTACTTGCAAGTCTCTCCGACCTTCACAAAAAAAGTTATTCAAGAATATCTCTTTCTCCTATGTGCTTTCATCCCTAACCCTAACCCTAACCCTTCCGAAAGTCGGAGAAGCTCAAGGATGGTACTGATCGATGCGCGCTACTCCATTTAGTGGGGGTAGAGCCTACTTGCAAGTCTCTCCGACCTTCACAAAAAAAGTTATTCAAGAATATCTCTTTCTCCTATGTGCTTTCATCCCTAACCCTAACCCTAACCCTTCCGAAAGTCGGAGAAGCTCAAGGATGGTACCGATCAATGCGCGCTACCCCATTTAGTGGGGGTAGAGCCTACTTGCAAGTCTCTCCGACCTTCACAAAAAAAGTTATTCAAGAATATCTCTTTCTCCTATGTGCTTTCATCCCTAACCCTAACCCTAACCCTTCCGAAAGTCGGAGAAGCTCAAGGATGGTACCGATCGATGCGCGCAACCCCATTTAGTGGGGGTAGAGCCTACTTGCAAGTCTCTCCGACCTTCACAAAAAAAGTTATTCAAGAATATCTCTTTCTCCTATGTGCTTTCATCCCTAACCCTAACCCTAACCCTTCCGAAAGTCGGAGAAGCTCACGGATGGTACCGATCAATGCGCGCTACCCCATTTAGTGGGGGTAGAGCCTACTTGCAAGTCTCTCCGACCTTCACAAAAAAAGTTATTCAAGAATATCTCTTTCTCCTATGTGCTTTCATCCCTAACCCTAACCCTAACCCTTCCGAAAGTCGGAGAAGCTCAAGGATGGTACCGATCGATGCGCGCAACCCCATTTAGTGGGGGTAAAGCCTACTTGCAAGTCTCTCCGACCTTCACAAAAAAAGTTATTCAAGAATATCTCCTCAGATTTGGGGGAATTTCGTCGGTTGACCTCTTCCGAAGGTCGTACAAGCTCGGGGATGGTACCAATCGATCCGCAGGACCCAAATTAGTCCAGATGCAACCACTTTCCAAGTCTCTCCGACCTTCACAAAAAAAGTTATTCAAGAATATCTCTTTCTCCTATGTGCTTTCATCCCTAACCCTAACCCTAACCCTTCCGAAAGTCGGAGAAGCTCAAGGATGGTACCGATCAATGCGCGCTACCCCATTTAGTGGGGGTAGAGCCTACTTGCAAGTCTCTCCGACCTTCACAAAAAAAGTTATTCAAGAATATCTCTTTCTCCTATGTGCTTTCATCCCTAACCCTAACCCTTCCGAAAGTCGGAGAAGCTCAAGGATGGTACCGATCGATGCGCGCAACCCCATTTAGTGGGGGTAGAGCCTACTTGCAAGTCTCTCCGACCTTCACAAAAAAAGTTATTCAAGAATATCTCCTCAGATTTGGGGGAATTTCGTCGGTCGACCTCTTCCGAAGGTCGTACAAGCTCGGGGATGGTACCAATCGATCCGCAGGACCCAAATTAGTCCAGATGCAACCACTTTCCAAGTCTCTCCGACCTTCACAAAAAAAGTTATTCAAGAATATCTCTTTCTCCTATGTGCTTTCATCCCTAACCCTAACCCTAACCCTTCCGAAAGTCGGAGAAGCTCAAGGATGGTACCGATCGATGCGCGCTACCCCATTTAGTGGGGGTAGAGCCTACTTGCAAGTCTCTCCGACCTTCACAAAAAAAGTTATTCAAGAATATCTCTTTCTCCTATGTGCTTTCATCCCTAACCCTAACCCTAACCCTTCCGAAAGTCGGAGAAGCTCAAGGATGGTACCGATCGATGCGCGCAACCCCATTTAGTGGGGGTAGAGCCTACTTGCAAGTCTCTCCGACCTTCACAAAAAAGGTTATTCAAGAATATCTCCTCAGATTTGGGGGAATTTCGTCGGTCGACCTCTTCCGAAGGTCGTACAAGCTCGGGGATGGTACGAATCGATCCGCAGGACCCAAATTAGTCCAGATGCAACCACTTTCCAAGTCTCTCCGACCTTCACAAAAAAAGTTATTCAAGAATATCTCTTTCTCCTATGTGCTTTCATCCCTAACCCTAACCCTAACCCTTCCGAAAGTCGGAGAAGCTCAAGGATGGTACCGATCGATGCGCGCTACCCCATTTAGTGGGGGTAGAGCCTACTTGCAAGTCTCTCCGACCTTCACAAAAAAAGTTATTCAAGAATATCTCTTTCTCCTATGTGCTTTCATCCCTAACCCTAACCCTTCCGAAAGTCGGAGAAGCTCAAGGATGGTACCGATCGATGCGCGCTACCCCATTTAGTGGGGGTAGAGCCTACTTGCAAGTCTCTCCGACCTTCACAAAAAAAGTTATTCAAGAATATCTCTTTCTCCTATGTGCTTTCATCCCTAACCCTAACCCTAACCCTTCCGAAAGTCGGAGAAGCTCAAGGATGGTACCGATCGATGCGCGCTACCCCATTTAGTGGGGGTAGAGCCTACTTGCAAGTCTCTCCGACCTTCACAAAAAAAGTTATTCAAGAATATCTCTTTCTCCTATGTGCTTTCATCCCTAACCCTAACCCTAACCCTTCCGAAAGTCGGAGAAGCTCAAGGATGGTACTGATCGATGCGCGCAACCCCATTTAGTGGGGGTAGAGCCTACTTGCAAGTCTCTCCGACCTTCACAAAAAAAGTTATTCAAGAATATCTCCTCAGATTTGGGGGAATTTCGTCGGTCGACCTCTTCCGAAGGTCGTACAAGCTCGGGGATGGTACCAATCGATCCGCAGGACCCAAATTAGTCCAGATGCAACCACTTTCCAAGTCTCTCCGACCTTCACAAAAAAAGTTATTCAAGAATATCTCTTTCTCCTATGTGCTTTCATCCCTAACCCTAACCCTAACCCTTCCGAAAGTCGGAGAAGCTCAAGGATGGTACCGATCGATGCGCGCTACCCCATTTAGTGGGGGTAGAGCCTACTTGCAAGTCTCTCCGACCTTCACAAAAAAAGTTATTCAAGAATATCTCTTTCTCCTATGTGCTTTCATCCCTAACCCTAACCCTAACCCTTCCGAAAGTCGGAGAAGCTCAAGGATGGTACCGATCAATGCGCGCTACCCCATTTAGTGGGGGTAGAGCCTACTTGCAAGTCTCTCCGACCTTCACAAAAAAAGTTATTCAAGAATATCTCTTTCTCCTATGTGCTTTCATCCCTAACCCTAACCCTTCCGAAAGTCGGAGAAGCTCAAGGATGGTACCGATCGATGCGCGCAACCCCATTTAGTGGGGGTAGAGCCTACTTGCAAGTCTCTCCGACCTTCACAAAAAAAGTTATTCAAGAATATCTCCTCAGATTTGGGGGAATTTCGTCGGTCGACCTCTTCCGAAGGTCGTACAAGCTCGGGGATGGTACCAATCGATCCGCAGGACCCAAATTAGTCCAGATGCAACCACTTTCCAAGTCTCTCCGACCTTCACAAAAAAAGTTATTCAAGAATATCTCTTTCTCCTATGTGCTTTCATCCCTAACCCTAACCCTAACCCTTCCGAAAGTCGGAGAAGCTCAAGGATGGTACCGATCGATGCGCGCTACCCCATTTAGTGGGGGTAGAGCCTACTTGCAAGTCTCTCCGACCTTCACAAAAAAAGTTATTCAAGAATATCTCTTTCTCCTATGTGCTTTCATCCCTAACCCTAACCCTAACCCTTCCGAAAGTCGGAGAAGCTCAAGGATGGTACCGATCGATGCGCGCAACCCCATTTAGTGGGGGTAGAGCCTACTTGCAAGTCTCTCCGACCTTCACAAAAAAGGTTATTCAAGAATATCTCCTCAGATTTGGGGGAATTTCGTCGGTCGACCTCTTCCGAAGGTCGTACAAGCTCGGGGATGGTACGAATCGATCCGCAGGACCCAAATTAGTCCAGATGCAACCACTTTCCAAGTCTCTCCGACCTTCACAAAAAAAGTTATTCAAGAATATCTCTTTCTCCTATGTGCTTTCATCCCTAACCCTAACCCTAACCCTTCCGAAAGTCGGAGAAGCTCAAGGATGGTACCGATCGATGCGCGCTACCCCATTTAGTGGGGGTAGAGCCTACTTGCAAGTCTCTCCGACCTTCACAAAAAAAGTTATTCAAGAATATCTCTTTCTCCTATGTGCTTTCATCCCTAACCCTAACCCTAACCCTTCCGAAAGTCGGAGAAGCTCAAGGATGGTACCGATCGATGCGCGCTACCCCATTTAGTGGGGGTAGAGCCTACTTGCAAGTCTCTCCGACCTTCACAAAAAAAGTTATTCAAGAATATCTCTTTCTCCTATGTGCTTTCATCCCTAACCCTAACCCTAACCCTTCCGAAAGTCGGAGAAGCTCAAGGATGGTACCGATCGATGCGCGCTACCCCATTTAGTGGGGGTAGAGCCTACTTGCAAGTCTCTCCGACCTTCACAAAAAAAGTTATTCAAGAATATCTCTTTCTCCTATGTGCTTTCATCCCTAACCCTAACCCTAACCCTTCCGAAAGTCGGAGAAGCTCAAGGATGGTACTGATCGATGCGCGCAACCCCATTTAGTGGGGGTAGAGCCTACTTGCAAGTCTCTCCGACCTTCACAAAAAAAGTTATTCAAGAATATCTCCTCAGATTTGGGGGAATTTCGTCGGTCGACCTCTTCCGAAGGTCGTACAAGCTCGGGGATGGTACCAATCGATCCGCAGGACCCAAATTAGTCCAGATGCAACCACTTTCCAAGTCTCTCCGACCTTCACAAAAAAAGTTATTCAAGAATATCTCTTTCTCCTATGTGCTTTCATCCCTAACCCTAACCCTAACCCTTCCGAAAGTCGGAGAAGCTCAAGGATGGTACCGATCGATGCGCGCTACCCCATTTAGTGGGGGTAGAGCCTACTTGCAAGTCTCTCCGACCTTCACAAAAAAAGTTATTCAAGAATATCTCTTTCTCCTATGTGCTTTCATCCCTAACCCTAACCCTAACCCTTCCGAAAGTCGGAGAAGCTCAAAGATGGTACCGATCGATGCGCGCTACCCCATTTAGTGGGGGTAGAGCCTACTTGCAAGTCTCTCCGACCTTCACAAAAAAAGTTATTCAAGAATATCTCCTCAGATTTGGGGGAATTTCGTCGGTCGACCTCTTCCGAAGGTCGTACAAGCTCGGGGATGGTACCAATCGATCCGCAGGACCCAAATTAGTCCAGATGCAACCACTTTCCAAGTCTCTCCGACCTTCACAAAAAAAGTTATTCAAGAATATCTCTTTCTCCTATGTGCTTTCATCCCTAACCCTAACCCTAACCCTTCCGAAAGTCGGAGAAGCTCAAAGATGGTACCGATCGATGCGCGCTACCCCATTTAGTGGGGGTAGAGCCTACTTGCAAGTCTCTCCGACCTTCACAAAAAAAGTTATTCAAGAATATCTCTTTCTCCTATGTGCTTTCATCCCTAACCCTAACCCTAACCCTTCCGAAAGTCGGAGAAGCTCAAGGATGGTACCGATCGATGCGCGCTACCCCATTTAGTGGGGGTAGAGCCTACTTGCAAGTCTCTCCGACCTTCACAAAAAAAGTTATTCAAGAATATCTCTTTCTCCTATGTGCTTTCAGCCCTAACCCTAACCCTAACCCTTCCGAAAGTCGGAGAAGCTCAAGGATGGTACCGATCGATGCGCGCTACCCCATTTAGTGGGGGTAGAGCCTACTTGCAAGTCTCTCCGACCTTCACAAAAAAAGTTATTCAAGAATATCTCTTTCTCCTATGTGCTTTCATCCCTAACCCTAACCCTAACCCTTCCGAAAGTCGGAGAAGCTCAAAGATGGTACCGATAGATGCGCGCTACCCCATTTAGTGGGGGTAGAGCCTACTTGCAAGTCTCTCCGACCTTCACAAAAAAAGTTATTCAAGAATATCTCTTTCTCCTATGTGCTTTCATCCCTAACCCTAACCCTTCCGAAAGTCGGAGAAGCTCAAGGATGGTACCGATCGATGCGCGTTACCCCATTTAGTGGGGGTAGAGCCTACTTGCAAGTCTCTCCGACCTTCACAAAAAAAGTTATTCAAGAATATCTCTTTCTCCTATGTGCTTTCATCCCTAACCCTAACCCTAACCCTTCCGAAAGTCGGAGAAGCTCAAGGATGGTACCGATCGATGCGCGCTACCCCATTTAGTGGGGGTAGAGCCTACTTGCAAGTCTCTCCGACCTTCACAAAAAAAGTTATTCAAGAATATCTCTTTCTCCTATGTGCTTTCATCCCTAACCCTAACCCTAACCCTTCCGAAAGTCGGAGAAGCTCAAGGATGGTACCGATCGATGCGCGCTACCCCATTTAGTGGGGGTAGAGCCTACTTGCAAGTCTCTCCGACCTTCACAAAAAAAGTTATTCAAGAATATCTCCTCAGATTTGGGGGAATTTCGTCGGTCGACCTCTTCCGAAGGTCGTACAAGCTCGGGGATGGTACCAATCGATCCGCAGGACCCAAATTAAACCAGATGCAACCACTTTCCAAGTCTCTCCGACCTTCACAAAAAAAGTTATTCAAGAATATCTCTTTCTCCTATGTGCTTTCATCCCTAACCCTAACCCTAACCCTTCCGAAAGTCGGAGAAGCTCAAGGATGGTACCGATCGATGCGCGCTACCCCATTTAGTGGGGGTAGAGCCTACTTGCAAGTCTCTCCGACCTTCACAAAAAAAGTTATTCAAGAATATCTCTTTCTCCTATGTGCTTTCATCCCTAACCCTAACCCTAACCCTTCCGAAAGTCGGAGAAGCTCAAGGATGGTACCGATCGATGCGCGCTATCCCATTTAGTGGGGGTAGAGCCTACTTGCAAGTCTCTCCGACCTTCACAAAAAAAGTTATTCAAGAATATCTCTTTCTCCTATGTGCTTTCATCCCTAACCCTAACCCTAACCCTTCCGAAAGTCGGAGAAGCTCAAGGATGGTACCGATCGATGCGCGCTACCCCATTTAGTGGGGGTAGAGCCTACTTGCAAGTCTCTCCGACCTTCACAAAAAAAGTTATTCAAGAATATCTCTTTCTCCTATGTGCTTTCATCCCTAACCCTAACCCTTCCGAAAGTCGGAGAAGCTCAACGATGGTACCGATCGATGCGCGCTACCCCATTTAGTGGGGGTAGAGCCTACTTGCAAGTCTCTCCGACCTTCACAAAAAAAGTTATTCAAGAATATCTCTTTCTCCTATGTGCTTTCATCCCTAACCCTAACCCTAACCCTTCCGAAAGTCGGAGAAGCTCAAGGATGGTACCGATCGATGCGCGCTACCCCATTTAGTGGGGGTAGAGCCTACTTGCAAGTCTCTCCGACCTTCACAAAAAAAGTTATTCAAGAATATCTCTTTCTCCTATGTGCTTTCATCCCTAACCCTAACCCTAACCCTTCCGAAAGTCGGAGAAGCTCAAGGATGGTACTGATCGATGCGCGCAACCCCATTTAGTGGGGGTAGAGCCTACTTGCAAGTCTCTCCGACCTTCACAAAAAAAGTTATTCAAGAATATCTCCTCAGATTTGGGGGAATTTCGTCGGTCGACCTCTTCCGAAGGTCGTACAAGCTCGGGGATGGTACCAATCGATCCGCAGGACCCAAATTAGTCCAGATGCAACCACTTTCCAAGTCTTTCCGACCTTCACAAAAAAAGTTATTCAAGAATATCTCTTTCTCCTATGTGCTTTCATCCCTAACCCTAACCCTAACCCTTCCGAAAGTCGGAGAAGCTCAAGGATAGTACCGATCGATGCGCGCTACCCCATTTAGTGGGGGTAGAGCCTACTTGCAAGTCTCTCCGACCTTCACAAAAAAAGTTATTCAAGAATATCTCTTTCTCCTATGTGCTTTCATCCCTAACCCTAACCCTAA
Organism: Limanda limanda; assembly: GCF_963576545.1. Lineage (NCBI taxonomy): Eukaryota > Metazoa > Chordata > Actinopteri > Pleuronectiformes > Pleuronectidae > Limanda > Limanda limanda. The sequence goes on along the minus strand of NW_026870603.1, from coordinate 619,942 downwards.
CCCTTCCGAAAGTCGGAGAAGCTCAAGGATGGTACCGATCGATGCGCGCTACCCCATTTAGTGGGGGTAGAGCCTACTTGCAAGTCTCTCCGACCTTCACAAAAAAAGTTATTCAAGAATATCTCTTTCTCCTATGTGCTTTCATCCCTAACCCTAACCCTAACCCTTCCGAAAGTCGGAGAAGCTCAAGGATGGTACCGATCGATGCGCGCTACCCCATTTAGTGGGGGTAGAGCCTACTTGCAAGTCTCTCCGACCTTCACAAAAAAAGTTATTCAAGAATATCTCTTTCTCCTATGTGCTTTCATCCCTAACCCTAACCCTAACCCTTCCGAAAGTCGGAGAAGCTCAAGGATGGTACCGATCGATGCGCGCTACCCCATTTAGTGGGGGTAGAGCCTACTTGCAAGTCTCTCCGACCTTCACAAAAAAAGTTATTCAAGAATATCTCTTTCTCCTATGTGCTTTCATCCCTAACCCTAACCCTAACCCTTCCGAAAGTCGGAGAAGCTCAAGGATGGTACCGATCGATGCGCGCTACCCCATTTAGTGGGGGTAGAGCCTACTTGCAAGTCTCTCCGACCTTCACAAAAAAAGTTATTCAAGAATATCTCTTTCTCCTATGTGCTTTCATCCCTAACCCTAACCCTAACCCTTCCGAAAGTCGGAGAAGCTCAAGGATGGTACTGATCGATGCGCGCAACCCCATTTAGTGGGGGTAGAGCCTACTTGCAAGTCTCTCCGACCTTCACAAAAAAAGTTATTCAAGAATATCTCCTCAGATTTGGGGGAATTTCGTCGGTCGACCTCTTCCGAAGGTCGTACAAGCTCGTGGATGGTACCAATCGATCCGCAGGACCCAAATTAGTCCAGATGCAACCACTTTCCAAGTCTCTCCGACCTTCACAAAAAAAGTTATTCAAGAATATCTCTTTCTCCTATGTGCTTTCATCCCTAACCCTAACCCTAACCCTTCAGAAAGTCGGAGAAGCTCAAGGATGCTACCGATCGATGCGCGCAACCCCATTTAGTGGGGGTAGAGCCTACTTGCAAGTCTCTCCGACCTTCACAAAAAAAGTTATTCAAGAATATCTCTTTCTCCTATGTGCTTTCATCCCTAACCCTAACCCTAACCCTTCCGAAAGTCGGAGAAGCTCAAGGATGGTACCGATCGATGCGCGCTACCCCATTTAGTGGGGGTAGAGCCTACTTGCAAGTCTCTCCGACCTTCACAAAAAAAGTTATTCAAGAATATCTCTTTCTCCTATGTGCTTTCATCCCTAACCCTAACCCTAACCCTTCCGAAAGTCGGAGAAGCTCAAGGATGGTACCGATCGATGCGCGCTACCCCATTTAGTGGGGGTAGAGCCTACTTGCAAGTCTCTCCGACCTTCACAAAAAACGTTATTCAAGAATATCTCTTTCTCCTATGTGCTTTCATCCCTAACCCTAACCCTAACCCTTCCGAAAGTCGGAGAAGCTCAAGGATGGTACCGATCGATGCGCGCTACCCCATTTAGTGGGGGTAGAGCCTACTTGCAAGTCTCTCCGACCTTCACAAAAAAAGTTATTCAAGAATATCTCTTTCTCCTATGTGCTTTCATCCCTAACCCTAACCCTAACCCTAACCCTTCCGAAAGTCGGAGAAGCTCAAGGATGGTACTGATCGATGCGCGCAACCCCATTTAGTGGGGGTAGAGCCTACTTGCAAGTCTCTCCGACCTTCACAAAAAAAGTTATTCAAGAATATCTCCTCAGATTTGGGGGAATTTCGTCGGTCGACCTCTTCCGAAGGTCGTACAAGCTCGGGGATGGTACCAATCGATCCGCAGGACCCAAATTAGTCCAGATGCAACCACTTTCCAAGTCTCTCCGACCTTCACAAAAAAAGTTATTCAAGAATATCTCTTTCTCCTATGTGCTTTCATCCCTAACCCTAACCCTAACCCTTCCGAAAGTCGGAGAAGCTCAAGGATGGTACCGATCGATGCGCGCTACCCCATTTAGTGGGGGTAGAGCCTACTTGCAAGTCTCTCCGACCTTCACAAAAAAAGTTATTCAAGAATATCTCTTTCTCCTATGTGCTTTCATCCCTAACCCTAACCCTAACCCTTCCGAAAGTCGGAGAAGCTCAAGGATGGTACTGATCGATGCGCGCAACCCCATTTAGTGGGGGTAGAGCCTACTTGCAAGTCTCTCCGACCTTCACAAAAAAAGTTATTCAAGAATATCTCCTCAGATTTGGGGGAATTTCGTCGGTCGACCTCTTCCGAAGGTCGTACAAGCTCGGGGATGGTACCAATCGATCCGCAGGACCCAAATTAGTCCAGATGCAACCACTTTCCAAGTCTTTCCGACCTTCACAAAAAACGTTATTCAAGAATATCTCTTTCTCCTATGTGCTTTCATCCCTAACCCTAACCCTAACCCTTCCGAAAGTCGGAGAAGCTCAAGGATAGTACCGATCGATGCGCGCTACCCCATTTAGTGGGGGTAGAGCCTATTTGCAAGTCTCTCCGACCTTCACAAAAAAAGTTATTCAAGAATATCTCTTTCTCCTATGTGCTTTCATCCCTAACCCTAACCCTAACCCTTCCGAAAGTCGGAGAAGCTCAAGGATGGTACCGATCGATGCGCGCTACCCCATTTAGTGGGGGTAGAGCCTACTTGCAAGTCTCTCCGACCTTCACAAAAAAAGTTATTCAAGAATATCTCTTTCTCCTATGTGCTTTCATCCCTAACCCTAACCCTAACCCTTCCGAAAGTCGGAGAAGCTCAAGGATGGTACCGATCGATGCGCGCTACCCCATTTAGTGGGGGTAGAGCCTACTTGCAAGTCTCTCCGACCTTCACAAAAAAAGTTATTCAAGAATATCTCTTTCTCCTATGTGCTTTCATCCCTAACCCTAACCCTAACCCTTCCGAAAGTCGGAGAAGCTCAAGGATGGTACTGATCGATGCGCGCAACCCCATTTAGTGGGGGTAGAGCCTACTTGCAAGTCTCTCCGACCTTCACAAAAAAAGTTATTCAAGAATATCTCCTCAGATTTGGGGGAATTTCGTCGGTCGACCTCTTCCGAAGGTCGTACAAGCTCGGGGATGGTACCAATCGATCCGCAGGACCCAAATTAGTCCAGATGCAACCACTTTCCAAGTCTTTCCGACCTTCACAAAAAACGTTATTCAAGAATATCTCTTTCTCCTATGTGCTTTCATCCCTAACCCTAACCCTAACCCTTCCGAAAGTCGGAGAAGCTCAAGGATAGTACCGATCGATGCGCGCTACCCCATTTAGTGGGGGTAGAGCCTACTTGCAAGTCTCTCCGACCTTCACAAAAAAAGTTATTCAAGAATATCTCTTTCTCCTATGTGCTTTCATCCCTAACCCTAACCCTAACCCTTCCGAAAGTCGGAGAAGCTCAAGGATGGTACCGATCGATGCGCGCTACCCCATTTAGTGGGGGTAGAGCCTACTTGCAAGTCTCTCCGACCTTCACAAAAAAAGTTATTCAAGAATATCTCTTTCTCCTATGTGCTTTCATCCCTAACCCTAACCCTAACCCTTCCGAAAGTCGGAGAAGCTCAAGGATGGTACCGATCGATGCGCGCTACCCCATTTAGTGGGGGTAGAGCCTACTTGCAAGTCTCTCCGACCTTCACAAAAAAAGTTATTCAAGAATATCTCTTTCTCCTATGTGCTTTCATCCCTAACCCTAACCCTAACCCTTCCGAAAGTCGGAGAAGCTCAAGGATGGTACCGATCGATGCGCGCTACCCCATTTAGTGGGGGTAGAGCCTACTTGCAAGTCTCTCCGACCTTCACAAAAAAAGTTATTCAAGAATATCTCTTTCTCCTATGTGCTTTCATCCCTAACCCTAACCCTAACCCTTCCGAAAGTCGGAGAAGCTCAAGGATGGTACCGATCGATGCGCGCTACCCCATTTAGTGGGGGTAGAGCCTACTTGCAAGTCTCTCCGACCTTCACAAAAAAAGTTATTCAAGAATATCTCTTTCTCCTATGTGCTTTCATCCCTAACCCTAACCCTAACCCTTCCGAAAGTCGGAGAAGCTCAAGGATGGTACTGATCGATGCGCGCAACCCCATTTAGTGGGGGTAGAGCCTACTTGCAAGTCTCTCCGACCTTCACAAAAAAAGTTATTCAAGAATATCTCCTCAGATTTGGGGGAATTTCGTCGGTCGACCTCTTCCGAAGGTCGTACAAGCTCGTGGATGGTACCAATCGATCCGCAGGACCCAAATTAGTCCAGATGCAACCACTTTCCAAGTCTCTCCGACCTTCACAAAAAAAGTTATTCAAGAATATCTCTTTCTCCTATGTGCTTTCATCCCTAACCCTAACCCTAACCCTTCCGAAAGTCGGAGAAGCTCAAGGATGCTACCGATCGATGCGCGCAACCCCATTTAGTGGGGGTAGAGCCTACTTGCAAGTCTCTCCGACCTTCACAAAAAAAGTTATTCAAGAATATCTCTTTCTCCTATGTGCTTTCATCCCTAACCCTAACCCTAACCCTTCCGAAAGTCGGAGAAGCTCAAGGATGGTACCGATCGATGCGCGCTACCCCATTTAGTGGGGGTAGAGCCTACTTGCAAGTCTCTCCGACCTTCACAAAAAAAGTTATTCAAGAATATCTCTTTCTCCTATGTGCTTTCATCCCTAACCCTAACCCTAACCCTTCCGAAAGTCGGAGAAGCTCAAGGATGGTACCGATCGATGCGCGCTACCCCATTTAGTGGGGGTAGAGCCTACTTGCAAGTCTCTCCGACCTTCACAAAAAAAGTTATTCAAGAATATCTCTTTCTCCTATGTGCTTTCATCCCTAACCCTAACCCTAACCCTTCCGAAAGTCGGAGAAGCTCAAGGATGGTACTGATCGATGCGCGCAACCCCATTTAGTGGGGGTAGAGCCTACTTGCAAGTCTCTCCGACCTTCACAAAAAAAGTTATTCAAGAATATCTCCTCAGATTTGGGGGAATTTCGTCAGTCGACCTCTTCCGAAGGTCGTACAAGCTCGGGGATGGTACCAATCGATCCGCAGGACCCAAATTAGTCCAGATGCAACCACTTTCCAAGTCTCTCCGACCTTCACAAAAAACGTTATTCAAGAATATCTCTTTCTCCTATGTGCTTTCATCCCTAACCCTAACCCTAACCCTTCCGAAAGTCGGAGAAGCTCAAGGATGGTACCGATCGATGCGCGCTACCCCATTTAGTGGGGGTAGAGCCTACTTGCAAGTCTCTCCGACCTTCACAAAAAAAGTTATTCAAGAATATCTCTTTCTCCTATGTGCTTTCATCCCTAACCCTAACCCTAACCCTAACCCTTCCGAAAGTCGGAGAAGCTCAAGGATGGTACTGATCGATGCGCGCAACCCCATTTAGTGGGGGTAGAGCCTACTTGCAAGTCTCTCCGACCTTCACAAAAAAAGTTATTCAAGAATATCTCCTCAGATTTGGGGGAATTTCGTCGGTCGACCTCTTCCGAAGGTCGTACAAGCTCGGGGATGGTACCAATCGATCCGCAGGACCCAAATTAGTCCAGATGCAACCACTTTCCAAGTCTCTCCGACCTTCACAAAAAAAGTTATTCAAGAATATCTCTTTCTCCTATGTGCTTTCATCCCTAACCCTAACCCTAACCCTTCCGAAAGTCGGAGAAGCTCAAGGATGGTACCGATCGATGCGCGCTACCCCATTTAGTGGGGGTAGAGCCTACTTGCAAGTCTCTCCGACCTTCACAAAAAAAGTTATTCAAGAATATCTCTTTCTCCTATGTGCTTTCATCCCTAACCCTAACCCTAACCCTTCCAAAAGTCGGAGAAGCTCAAGGATGGTACCGATCGATGCGCGCTACCCCATTTAGTGGGGGTAGAGCCTACTTGCAAGTCTCTCCGACCTTCACAAAAAAAGTTATTCAAGAATATCTCCTCAGATTTGGGGGAATTTCGTCGGTCGACCTCTTCCGAAGGTCGTACAAGCTCGGGGATGGTACCAATCGATCCGCAGGACCCAAATTAGTCCAGATGCAACCACTTTCCAAGTCTCTCCGACCTTCACAAAAAAAGTTATTCAAGAATATCTCTTTCTCCTATGTGCTTTCATCCCTAACCCTAACCCTAACCCTTCCGAAAGTCGGAGAAGCTCAAGGATGGTACCGATCGATGCGCGCTACCCCATTTAGTGGGGGTAGAGCCTACTTGCAAGTCTCTCCGACCTTCACAAAAAAAGTTATTCAAGAATATCTCTTTCTCCTATGTGCTTTCATCCCTAACCCTAACCCTAACCCTTCCGAAAGTCGGAGAAGCTCAAGGATGGTACCGATCGATGCGCGCTACCCCATTTAGTGGGGGTAGAGCCTACTTGCAAGTCTCTCCGACCTTCACACAAAAAGTTATTCAAGAATATCTCTTTCTCCTATGTGCTTTCATCCCTAACCCTAACCCTAACCCTTCCGAAAGTCGGAGAAGCTCAAGGATGGTACCGATCGATGCGCGCTACCCCATTTAGTGGGGGTAGAGCCTACTTGCAAGTCTCTCCGACCTTCACAAAAAAAGTTATTCAAGAATATCTCTTTCTCCTATGTGCTTTCATCCCTAACCCTAACCCTAACCCTTCCGAAAGTCGGAGAAGCTCAAGGATGGTACTGATCGATGTGCGCAACCCCATTTAGTGGGGGTAGAGCCTACTTGCAAGTCTCTCCGACCTTCACAAAAAAAGTTATTCAAGAATATCTCCTCAGATTTGGGGGAATTTCGTCGGTCGACCTCTTCCGAAGGTCGTACAAGCTCGGGGATGGTACCAATCGATCCGCAGGACCCAAATTAGTCCAGATGCAACCACTTTCCAAGTCTCTCCGACCTTCACAAAAAAAGTTATTCAAGAATATCTCTTTCTCCTATGTGCTTTCATCCCTAACCCTAACCCTAACCCTTCCGAAAGTCGGAGAAGCTCAAGGATGGTACCGATCGATGCGCGCTACCCCATTTAGTGGGGGTAGAGCCTACTTGCAAGTCTCTCCGACCTTCACAAAAAAAGTTATTCAAGAATATCTCTTTCTCCTATGTGCTTTCATCCCTAACCCTAACCCTAACCCTTCCGAAAGTCGGAGAAGCTCAAGGATGGTACCGATCGATGCGCGCTACCCCATTTAGTGGGGGTAGAGCCTACTTGCAAGTCTCTCCGACCTTCACAAAAAAAGTTATTCAAGAATATCTCCTCAGATTTGGGGGAATTTCGTCGGTCGACCTCTTCCGAAGGTCGTACAAGCTCGGGGATGGTACCAATCGATCCGCAGGACCCAAGTTAGTCCAGATGCAACCACTTTCCAAGTCTCTCCGACCTTCACAAAAAAAGTTATTCAAGAATATCTCTTTCTCCTATGTGCTTTCATCCCTAACCCTAACCCTAACCCTTCCGAAAGTCGGAGAAGCTCAAGGATGGTACCGATCGATGCGCGCTACCCCATTTAGTGGGGGTAGAGCCTACTTGCAAGTCTCTCCGACCTTCACAAAAAAAGTTATTCAAGAATATCTCTTTCTCCTATGTGCTTTCATCCCTAACCCTAACCCTAACCCTTCCGAAAGTCGGAGAAGCTCAAGGATGGTACCGATCGATGCGCGCTACCCCATTTAGTGGGGGTAGAGCCTACTTGCAAGTCTCTCCGACCTTCACAAAAAAAGTTATTCAAGAATATCTCCTCAGATTTGGGGGAATTTCGTCGGTCGACCTCTTCCTAAGGTCGTACAAGCTCGGGGATGGTACCAATCGATCCGCAGGACCCAAATTAGTCCAGATGCAACCACTTTTCAAGTCTCTCCGACCTTCACAAAAAAAGTTATTCAAGAATATCTCTTTCTCCTATGTGCTTTCATCCCTAACCCTAACCCTTCCGAAAGTCGGAGAAGCTCAAGGATGGTACCGATCGATGCGCGCTACCCCATTTAGTGGGGGTAGAGCCTACTTGCAAGTCTCTCCGACCTTCACAAAAAAAGTTATTCAAGAATATCTCTTTCTCCTATGTGCTTTCATCCCTAACCCTAACCCTAACCCTTCCGAAAGTCGGAGAAGCTCAAGGATGGTACTGATCGATGCGCGCTACCCCATTTAGTGGGGGTAGAGCCTACTTGCAAGTCTCTCCGACCTTCACAAAAAAAGTTATTCAAGAATATCTCTTTCTCCTATGTGCTTTCATCCCTAACCCTAACCCTAACCCTTCCGAAAGTCGGAGAAGCTCAAGGATGGTACCGATCGATGCGCGCTACCCCATTTAGTGGGGGTAGAGCCTACTTGCAAGTCTCTCCGACCTTCACAAAAAAAGTTATTCAAGAATATCTCTTTCTCCTATGTGCTTTCATCCCTAACCCTAACCCTAACCCTTCCGAAAGTCGGAGAAGCTCAAGGATGGTACTGATCGATGCGCGCAACCCCATTTAGTGGGGGTAGAGCCTACTTGCAAGTCTCTCCGACCTTCACAAAAAAAGTTATTCAAGAATATCTCCTCAGATTTGGGGGAATTTCGTCGGTCGACCTCTTCCGAAGGTCGTACAAGCTCGGGGATGGTACCAATCGATCCGCAGGACCCAAATTAGTCCAGATGCAACCACTTTCCAAGTCTCTCCGACCTTCACAAAAAAAGTTATTCAAGAATATCTCTTTCTCCTATGTGCTTTCATCCCTAACCCTAACCCTAACCCTTCCGAAAGTCGGAGAAGCTCAAGGATGGTACCGATCGATGCGCGCTACCCCATTTAGTGGGGGTAGAGCCTACTTGCAAGTCTCTCCGACCTTCACAAAAAAAGTTATTCAAGAATATCTCTTTCTCCTATGTGCTTTCATCCCTAACCCTAACCCTAACCCTTCCGAAAGTCGGAGAAGCTCAAGGATGGTACCGATCGATGCGCGCTACCCCATTTAGTGGGGGTAGAGCCTACTTGCAAGTCTCTCCGACCTTCACAAAAAAAGTTATTCAAGAATATCTCTTTCTCCTATGTGCTTTCATCCCTAACCCTAACCCTAACCCTTCCGAAAGTCGGAGAAGCTCAAGGATGGTACTGATCGATGTGCGCAACCCCATTTAGTGGGGGTAGAGCCTACTTGCAAGTCTCTCCGACCTTCACAAAAAAAGTTATTCAAGAATATCTCCTCAGATTTGGGGGAATTTCGTCGGTCGACCTCTTCCGAAGGTCGTACAAGCTCGGGGATGGTACCAATCGATCCGCAGGACCCAAATTAGTCCAGATGCAACCACTTTCCAAGTCTCTCCGACCTTCACAAAAAAAGTTATTCAAGAATATCTCTTTCTCCTATGTGCTTTCATCCCTAACCCTAACCCTAACCCTTCCGAAAGTCGGAGAAGCTCAAGGATGGTACCGATCGATGCGCGCTACCCCATTTAGTGGGGGTAGAGCCTACTTGCAAGTCTCTCCGACCTTCACAAAAAAAGTTATTCAAGAATATCTCTTTCTCCTATGTGCTTTCATCCCTAACCCTAACCCTAACCCTTCCGAAAGTCGGAGAAGCTCAAGGATGGTACCGATCGATGCGCGCTACCCCATTTAGTGGGGGTAGAGCCTACTTGCAAGTCTCTCCGACCTTCACAAAAAAAGTTATTCAAGAATATCTCCTCAGATTTGGGGGAATTTCGTCGGTCGACCTCTTCCGAAGGTCGTACAAGCTCGGGGATGGTACCAATCGATCCGCAGGACCCAAGTTAGTCCAGATGCAACCACTTTCCAAGTCTCTCCGACCTTCACAAAAAAAGTTATTCAAGAATATCTCTTTCTCCTATGTGCTTTCATCCCTAACCCTAACCCTAACCCTTCCGAAAGTCGGAGAAGCTCAAGGATGGTACCGATCGATGCGCGCTACCCCATTTAGTGGGGGTAGAGCCTACTTGCAAGTCTCTCCGACCTTCACAAAAAAAGTTATTCAAGAATATCTCTTTCTCCTATGTGCTTTCATCCCTAACCCTAACCCTAACCCTTCCGAAAGTCGGAGAAGCTCAAGGATGGTACCGATCGATGCGCGCTACCCCATTTAGTGGGGGTAGAGCCTACTTGCAAGTCTCTCCGACCTTCACAAAAAAAGTTATTCAAGAATATCTCCTCAGATTTGGGGGAATTTCGTCGGTCGACCTCTTCCGAAGGTCGTACAAGCTCGGGGATGGTACCAATCGATCCGCAGGACCCAAATTAGTCCAGATGCAACCACTTTTCAAGTCTCTCCGACCTTCACAAAAAAAGTTATTCAAGAATATCTCTTTCTCCTATGTGCTTTCATCCCTAACCCTAACCCTTCCGAAAGTCGGAGAAGCTCAAGGATGGTACCGATCGATGCGCGCTACCCCATTTAGTGGGGGTAGAGCCTACTTGCAAGTCTCTCCGACCTTCACAAAAAAAGTTATTCAAGAATATCTCTTTCTCCTATGTGCTTTCATCCCTAACCCTAACCCTAACCCTTCCGAAAGTCGGAGAAGCTCAAGGATGGTACCGATCGATGCGCGCTACCCCATTTAGTGGGGGTAGAGCCTACTTGCAAGTCTCTCCGACCTTCACAAAAAAAGTTATTCAAGAATATCTCCTCAGATTTGGGGGAATTTCGTCGGTCGACCTCTTCCGAAGGTCGTACAAGCTCGGGGATGGTACCAATCGATCCGCAGGACCCAAGTTAGTCCAGATGCAACCACTTTCCAAGTCTCTCCGACCTTCACAAAAAAAGTTATTCAAGAATATCTCTTTCTCCTATGTGCTTTCATCCCTAACCCTAACCCTAACCCTTCCGAAAGTCGGAGAAGCTCAAGGATGGTACCGATCGATGCGCGCTACCCCATTTAGTGGGGGTAGAGCCTACTTGCAAGTCCGACCTTCACAAAAAAAGTTATTCAAGAATATCTCCTCAGATTTGGGGGAATTTCGTCGGTCGACCTCTTCCGAAGGTCGTACAAGCTCGGGGATGGTACCAATCGATCCGCAGGACCCAAATTAGTCCAGATGCAACCACTTTCCAAGTCTCTCCGACCTTCACAAAAAAAGTTATTCAAGAATATCTCTTTCTCCTATGTGCTTTCATCCCTAACCCTAACCCTAACCCTTCCGAAAGTCGGAGAAGCTCAAGGATGGTACCGATCGATGCGCGCTACCCCATTTAGTGGGGGTAGAGCCTACTTGCAAGTCTCTCCGACCTTCACAAAAAAAGTTATTCAAGAATATCTCTTTCTCCTATGTGCTTTCATCCCTAACCCTAACCCTAACCCTTCCGAAAGTCGGAGAAGCTCAAGGATGGTACCGATCGATGCGCGCTACCCCATTTAGTGGGGGTAGAGCCTACTTGCAAGTCTCTCCGACCTTCACAAAAAAAGTTATTCAAGAATATCTCTTTCTCCTATGTGCTTTCATCCCTAACCCTAACCCTAACCCTTCCGAAAGTCGGAGAAGCTCAAGGATGGTACTGATCGATGTGCGCAACCCCATTTAGTGGGGGTAGAGCCTACTTGCAAGTCTCTCCGACCTTCACAAAAAAAGTTATTCAAGAATATCTCCTCAGATTTGGGGGAATTTCGTCGGTCGACCTCTTCCGAAGGTCGTACAAGCTCGGGGATGGTACCAATCGATCCGCAGGACCCAAATTAGTCCAGATGCAACCACTTTCCAAGTCTCTCCGACCTTCACAAAAAAAGTTATTCAAGAATATCTCTTTCTCCTATGTGCTTTCATCCCTAACCCTAACCCTAACCCTTCCGAAAGTCGGAGAAGCTCAAGGATAGTACCGATCGATGCGCGCTACCCCATTTAGTGGGGGTAGAGCCTACTTGCAAGTCTCTCCGACCTTCACAAAAAAAGTTATTCAAGAATATCTCTTTCTCCTATGTGCTTTCATCCCTAACCCTAACCCTAACCCTTCCGAAAGTCGGAGAAGCTCAAGGATGGTACCGATCGATGCGCGCTACCCCATTTAGTGGGGGTAGAGCCTACTTGCAAGTCTCTCCGACCTTCACAAAAAAAGTTATTCAAGAATATCTCCTCAGATTTGGGGGAATTTCGTCGGTCGACCTCTTCCGAAGGTCGTACAAGCTCGGGGATGGTACCAATCGATCCGCAGGACCCAAGTTAGTCCAGATGCAACCACTTTCCAAGTCTCTCCGACCTTCACAAAAAAAGTTATTCAAGAATATCTCTTTCTCCTATGTGCTTTCATCCCTAACCCTAACCCTAACCCTTCCGAAAGTCGGAGAAGCTCAAGGATGGTACCGATCGATGCGCGCTACCCCATTTAGTGGGGGTAGAGCCTACTTGCAAGTCTCTCCGACCTTCACAAAAAAAGTTATTCAAGAATATCTCTTTCTCCTATGTGCTTTCATCCCTAACCCTAACCCTAACCCTTCCGAAAGTCGGAGAAGCTCAAGGATGGTACCGATCGATGCGCGCTACCCCATTTAGTGGGGGTAGAGCCTACTTGCAAGTCTCTCCGACCTTCACAAAAAAAGTTATTCAAGAATATCTCCTCAGATTTGGGGGAATTTCGTCGGTTGACCTCTTCCGAAGGTCGTACAAGCTCGGGGATGGTACCAATCGATCCGCAGGACCCAAATTAGTCCAGATGCAACCACTTTTCAAGTCTCTCCGACCTTCACAAAAAAAGTTATTCAAGAATATCTCTTTCTCCTATGTGCTTTCATCCCTAACCCTAACCCTTCCGAAAGTCGGAGAAGCTCAAGGATGGTACCGATCGATGCGCGCTACCCCATTTAGTGGGGGTAGAGCCTACTTGCAAGTCTCTCCGACCTTCACAAAAAAAGTTATTCAAGAATATCTCTTTCTCCTATGTGCTTTCATCCCTAACCCTAACCCTAACCCTTCCGAAAGTCGGAGAAGCTCAAGGATGGTACTGATCGATGCGCGCTACCCCATTTAGTGGGGGTAGAGCCTACTTGCAAGTCTCTCCGACCTTCACAAAAAAAGTTATTCAAGAATATCTCTTTCTCCTATGTGCTTTCATCCCTAACCCTAACCCTAACCCTTCCGAAAGTCGGAGAAGCTCAAGGATGGTACCGATCGATGCGCGCTACCCCATTTAGTGGGGGTAGAGCCTACTTGCAAGTCTCTCCGACCTTCACAAAAAAAGTTATTCAAGAATATCTCTTTCTCCTATGTGCTTTCATCCCTAACCCTAACCCTAACCCTTCCGAAAGTCGGAGAAGCTCAAGGATGGTACTGATCGATGCGCGCAACCCCATTTAGTGGGGGTAGAGCCTACTTGCAAGTCTCTCCGACCTTCACAAAAAAAGTTATTCAAGAATATCTCCTCAGATTTGGGGGAATTTCGTCGGTCGACCTCTTCCGAAGGTCGTACAAGCTCGGGGATGGTACCAATCGATCCGCAGGACCCAAATTAGTCCAGATGCAACCACTTTCCAAGTCTCTCCGACCTTCACAAAAAAAGTTATTCAAGAATATCTCTTTCTCCTATGTGCTTTCATCCCTAACCCTAACCCTAACCCTTCCGAAAGTCGGAGAAGCTCAAGGATGGTACCGATCGATGCGCGCTACCCCATTTAGTGGGGGTAGAGCCTACTTGCAAGTCTCTCCGACCTTCACAAAAAAAGTTATTCAAGAATATCTCTTTCTCCTATGTGCTTTCATCCCTAACCCTAACCCTAACCCTTCCGAAAGTCGGAGAAGCTCAAGGATGGTACCGATCGATGCGCGCTACCCCATTTAGTGGGGGTAGAGCCTACTTGCAAGTCTCTCCGACCTTCACAAAAAAAGTTATTCAAGAATATCTCTTTCTCCTATGTGCTTTCATCCCTAACCCTAACCCTAACCCTTCCGAAAGTCGGAGAAGCTCAAGGATGGTACTGATCGATGTGCGCAACCCCATTTAGTGGGGGTAGAGCCTACTTGCAAGTCTCTCCGACCTTCACAAAAAAAGTTATTCAAGAATATCTCCTCAGATTTGGGGGAATTTCGTCGGTCGACCTCTTCCGAAGGTCGTACAAGCTCGGGGATGGTACCAATCGATCCGCAGGACCCAAATTAGTCCAGATGCAACCACTTTCCAAGTCTCTCCGACCTTCACAAAAAAAGTTATTCAAGAATATCTCTTTCTCCTATGTGCTTTCATCCCTAACCCTAACCCTAACCCTTCCGAAAGTCGGAGAAGCTCAAGGATGGTACCGATCGATGCGCGCTACCCCATTTAGTGGGGGTAGAGCCTACTTGCAAGTCTCTCCGACCTTCACAAAAAAAGTTATTCAAGAATATCTCTTTCTCCTATGTGCTTTCATCCCTAACCCTAACCCTAACCCTTCCGAAAGTCGGAGAAGCTCAAGGATGGTACCGATCGATGCGCGCTACCCCATTTAGTGGGGGTAGAGCCTACTTGCAAGTCTCTCCGACCTTCACAAAAAAAGTTATTCAAGAATATCTCCTCAGATTTGGGGGAATTTCGTCGGTCGACCTCTTCCGAAGGTCGTACAAGCTCGGGGATGGTACCAATCGATCCGCAGGACCCAAGTTAGTCCAGATGCAACCACTTTCCAAGTCTCTCCGACCTTCACAAAAAAAGTTATTCAAGAATATCTCTTTCTCCTATGTGCTTTCATCCCTAACCCTAACCCTAACCCTTCCGAAAGTCGGAGAAGCTCAAGGATGGTACCGATCGATGCGCGCTACCCCATTTAGTGGGGGTAGAGCCTACTTGCAAGTCTCTCCGACCTTCACAAAAAAAGTTATTCAAGAATATCTCTTTCTCCTATGTGCTTTCATCCCTAACCCTAACCCTAACCCTTCCGAAAGTCGGAGAAGCTCAAGGATGGTACCGATCGATGCGCGCTACCCCATTTAGTGGGGGTAGAGCCTACTTGCAAGTCTCTCCGACCTTCACAAAAAAAGTTATTCAAGAATATCTCCTCAGATTTGGGGGAATTTCGTCGGTCGACCTCTTCCGAAGGTCGTACAAGCTCGGGGATGGTACCAATCGATCCGCAGGACCCAAATTAGTCCAGATGCAACCACTTTTCAAGTCTCTCCGACCTTCACAAAAAAAGTTATTCAAGAATATCTCTTTCTCCTATGTGCTTTCATCCCTAACCCTAACCCTTCCGAAAGTCGGAGAAGCTCAAGGATGGTACCGATCGATGCGCGCTACCCCATTTAGTGGGGGTAGAGCCTACTTGCAAGTCTCTCCGACCTTCACAAAAAAAGTTATTCAAGAATATCTCTTTCTCCTATGTGCTTTCATCCCTAACCCTAACCCTAACCCTTCCGAAAGTCGGAGAAGCTCAAGGATGGTACTGATCGATGCGCGCTACCCCATTTAGTGGGGGTAGAGCCTACTTGCAAGTCTCTCCGACCTTCACAAAAAAAGTTATTCAAGAATATCTCTTTCTCCTATGTGCTTTCATCCCTAACCCTAACCCTAACCCTTCCGAAAGTCGGAGAAGCTCAAGGATCGTACCGATCGATGCGCGCTACCCCATTTAGTGGGGGTAGAGCCTACTTGCAAGTCTCTCCGACCTTCACAAAAAAAGTTATTCAAGAATATCTCTTTCTCCTATGTGCTTTCATCCCTAACCCTAACCCTAACCCTTCCGAAAGTCGGAGAAGCTCAAGGATGGTACTGATCGATGCGCGCAACCCCATTTAGTGGGGGTAGAGCCTACTTGCAAGTCTCTCCGACCTTCACAAAAAAAGTTATTCAAGAATATCTCCTCAGATTTGGGGGAATTTCGTCGGTCGACCTCTTCCGAAGGTCGTACAAGCTCGGGGATGGTACCAATCGATCCGCAGGACCCAAATTAGTCCAGATGCAACCACTTTCCAAGTCTCTCCGACCTTCCCAAAAAAAGTTATTCAAGAATATCTCTTTCTCCTATGTGCTTTCATCCCTAACCCTAACCCTAACCCTTCCGAAAGTCGGAGAAGCTCAAGGATGGTACCGATCGATGCGCGCTACCCCATTTAGTGGGGGTAGAGCCTACTTGCAAGTCTCTCCGACCTTCACAAAAAAAGTTATTCAAGAATATCTCTTTCTCCTATGTGCTTTCATCCCTAACCCTAACCCTAACCCTTCCGAAAGTCGGAGAAGCTCAAGGATGGTACCGATCGATGCGCGCTACCCCATTTAGTGGGGGTAGAGCCTACTTGCAAGTCTCTCCGACCTTCACAAAAAAAGTTATTCAAGAATATCTCTTTCTCCTATGTGCTTTCATCCCTAACCCTAACCCTAACCCTTCCGAAAGTCGGAGAAGCTCAAGGATGGTACCGATCGATGCGCGCTACCCCATTTAGTGGGGGTAGAGCCTACTTGCAAGTCTCTCCGACCTTCACAAAAAAAGTTATTCAAGAATATCTCTTTCTCCTATGTGCTTTCATCCCTAACCCTAACCCTAACCCTTCCGAAAGTCGGAGAAGCTCAAGGATGGTACTGATCGATGCGCGCAACCCCATTTAGTGGGGGTAGAGCCTACTTGCAAGTCTCTCCGACCTTCACAAAAAAAGTTATTCAAGAATATCTCCTCAGATTTGGGGGAATTTCGTCGGTCGACCTCTTCCGAAGGTCGTACAAGCTCGGGGATGGTACCAATCGATCCGCAGGACCCAAATTAGTCCAGATGCAACCACTTTCCAAGTCTCTCCGACCTTCACAAAAAAAGTTATTCAAGAATATCTCTTTCTCCTATGTGCTTTCATCCCTAACCCTAACCCTAACCCTTCCGAAAGTCGGAGAAGCTCAAGGATGGTACCGATCGATGCGCGCTACCCCATTTAGTGGGGGTAGAGCCTACTTGCAAGTCTCTCCGACCTTCACAAAAAAAGTTATTCAAGAATATCTCTTTCTCCTATGTGCTTTCATCCCTAACCCTAACCCTTCCGAAAGTCGGAGAAGCTCAAGGATGGTACCGATCGATGCGCGCTACCCCATTTAGTGGGGGTAGAGCCTACTTGCAAGTCTCTCCGACCTTCACAAAAAAAGTTATTCAAGAATATCTCTTTCTCCTATGTGCTTTCATCCCTAACCCTAACCCTAACCCTTCCGAAAGTCGGAGAAGCTCAAGGATGGTACCGATCGATGCGCGCTACCCCATTTAGTGGGGGTAGAGCCTACTTGCAAGTCTCTCCGACCTTCACAAAAAAAGTTATTCAAGAATATCTCTTTCTCCTATGTGCTTTCATCCCTAACCCTAACCCTAACCCTTCCGAAAGTCGGAGAAGCTCAAGGATGGTACCGATCGATGCGCGCAACCCCATTTAGTGGGGGTAGAGCCTACTTGCAAGTCTCTCCGACCTTCACAAAAAAAGTTATTCAAGAATATCTCCTCAGATTTGGGGGAATTTCGTCGGTCGACCTCTTCCGAAGGTCGTACAAGCTCGGGGATGGTACCAATCGATCCGCAGGACCCAAATTAGTCCAGATGCAACCACTTTCCAAGTCTCTCCGACCTTCACAAAAAAAGTTATTCAAGAATATCTCTTTCTCCTATGTGCTTTCATCCCTAACCCTAACCCTAACCCTTCCGAAAGTCGGAGAAGCTCAAGGATGGTACCGATCGATGCGCGCTACCCCATTTAGTGGGGGTAGAGCCTACTTGCAAGTCTCTCCGACCTTCACAAAAAAAGTTATTCAAGAATATCTCCTCAGATTTGGGGGAATTTCGTCGGTCGACCTCTTCCGAAGGTCGTACAAGCTCGGGGATGGTACCAATCGATCCGCAGGACCCAAATTAGTCCAGATGCAACCACTTTCCAAGTCTCTCCGACCTTCACAAAAAAAGTTATTCAAGAATATCTCTTTCTCCTATGTGCTTTCATCCCTAACCCTAACCCTTCCGAAAGTCGGAGAAGCTCAAGGATGGTACCGATCGATGCGCGCTACCCCATTTAGTGGGGGTAGAGCCTACTTGCAAGTCTCTCCGACCTTCACAAAAAAAGTTATTCAAGAATATCTCTTTCTCCTATGTGCTTTCATCCCTAACCCTAACCCTAACCCTTCCGAAAGTCGGAGAAGCTCAAGGATGGTACCGATCGATGCGCGCTACCCCATTTAGTGGGGGTAGAGCCTACTTGCAAGTCTCTCCGACCTTCAAAAAAAAAGTTATTCAAGAATATCTCTTTCTCCTATGTGCTTTCATCCCTAACCCTAACCCTAACCCTTCCAAAAGTCGGAGAAGCTCAAGGATGGTACCGATCGATGCGCGCTACCCCATTTAGTGGGGGTAGAGCCTACTTGCAAGTCTCTCCGACCTTCAAAAAAAAGTTATTCAAGAATATCTCTTTCTCCTATGTGCTTTCATCCCTAACCCTAACCCTAACCCTTCCGAAAGTCGGAGAAGCTCAAGGATGGTACCGATCGATGCGCGCTACCCCATTTAGTGGGGGTAGAGCCTACTTGCAAGTCTCTCCGACCTTCAAAAAAAAAGTTATTCAAGAATATCTCTTTCTCCTATGTGCTTTCATCCCTAACCCTAACCCTAACCCTTCCAAAAGTCGGAGAAGCTCAAGGATGGTACCGATCGATGCGCGCTACCCCATTTAGTGGGGGTAGAGCCTACTTGCAAGTCTCTCCGACCTTCAAAAAAAAGTTATTCAAGAATATCTCTTTCTCCTATGTGCTTTCATCCCTAACCGTAACCCTAACCCTTCCGAAAGTCGGAAAAGCTCAAGGATGGTACCGATCGATGCGCGCTACCCCATTTAGTGGGGGTAGAGCCTACTTGCAAGTCTCTCCGACCTTCACAAAAAAAGTTATTCAAGAATATCTCTTTCTCCTATGTGCTTTCATCCCTAACCCTAACCCTAACCCTTCCGAAAGTCGGAGAAGCTCAAGGATGGTACCGATCGATGCGCGCTACCCCATTTAGTGGGGGTAGAGCCTACTTGCAAGTCTCTCCGACCTTCACAAAAAAAGTTATTCAAGAATATCTCTTTCTCCTATGTGCTTTCATCCCTAACCCTAACCCTAACCCTTCCGAAAGTCGGAGAAGCTCAAGGATGGTACCGATCGATGCGCGCTACCCCATTTAGTGGGGGTAGAGCCTACTTGCAAGTCTCTCCGACCTTCACAAAAAAAGTTATTCAAGAATATCTCTTTCTCCTATGTGCTTTCATCCCTAACCCTAACCCTAACCCTTCCGAAAGTCGGAGAAGCTCAAGGATGGTACTGATCGATGTGCGCAACCCCATTTAGTGGGGGTAGAGCCTACTTGCAAGTCTCTCCGACCTTCACAAAAAAAGTTATTCAAGAATATCTCCTCAGATTTGGGGGAATTTCGTCGGTCGACCTCTTCCGAAGGTCGTACAAGCTCGGGGATGGTACCAATCGATCCGCAGGACCCAAATTAGTCCAGATGCAACCACTTTCCAAGTCTCTCCGACCTTCACAAAAAAAGTTATTCAAGAATATCTCTTTCTCCTATGTGCTTTCATCCCTAACCCTAACCCTAACCCTTCCGAAAGTCGGAGAAGCTCAAGGATGGTACCGATCGATGCGCGCTACCCCATTTAGTGGGGGTAGAGCCTACTTGCAAGTCTCTCCGACCTTCACAAAAAAAGTTATTCAAGAATATCTCTTTCTCCTATGTGCTTTCATCCCTAACCCTAACCCTAACCCTTCCGAAAGTCGGAGAAGCTCAAGGATGGTACTGATCGATGTGCGCAACCCCATTTAGTGGGGGTAGAGCCTACTTGCAAGTCTCTCCGACCTTCACAAAAAAAGTTATTCAAGAATATCTCCTCAGATTTGGGGGAATTTCGTCGGTCGACCTCTTCCGAAGGTCGTACAAGCTCGGGGATGGTACCAATCGATCCGCAGGACCCAAATTAGTCCAGATGCAACCACTTTCCAAGTCTCTCCGACCTTCACAAAAAAAGTTATTCAAGAATATCTCTTTCTCCTATGTGCTTTCATCCCTAACCCTAACCCTAACCCTTCCGAAAGTCGGAGAAGCTCAAGGATGGTACCGATCGATGCGCGCTACCCCATTTAGTGGGGGTAGAGCCTACTTGCAAGTCTCTCCGACCTTCACAAAAAAAGTTATTCAAGAATATCTCTTTCTCCTATGTGCTTTCATCCCTAACCCTAACCCTAACCCTTCCGAAAGTCGGAGAAGCTCAAGGATGGTACCGATCGATGCGCGCTACCCCATTTAGTGGGGGTAGAGCCTACTTGCAAGTCTCTCCGACCTTCACAAAAAAAGTTATTCAAGAATATCTCCTCAGATTTGGGGGAATTTCGTCGGTCGACCTCTTCCGAAGGTCGTACAAGCTCGGGGATGGTACCAATCGATCCGCAGGACCCAAGTTAGTCCAGATGCAACCACTTTCCAAGTCTCTCCGACCTTCACAAAAAAAGTTATTCAAGAATATCTCTTTCTCCTATGTGCTTTCATCCCTAACCCTAACCCTAACCCTTCCGAAAGTCGGAGAAGCTCAAGGATGGTACCGATCGATGCGCGCTACCCCATTTAGTGGGGGTAGAGCCTACTTGCAAGTCTCTCCGACCTTCACAAAAAAAGTTATTCAAGAATATCTCTTTCTCCTATGTGCTTTCATCCCTAACCCTAACCCTAACCCTTCCGAAAGTCGGAGAAGCTCAAGGATGGTACCGATCGATGCGCGCTACCCCATTTAGTGGGGGTAGAGCCTACTTGCAAGTCTCTCCGACCTTCACAAAAAAAGTTATTCAAGAATATCTCCTCAGATTTGGGGGAATTTCGTCGGTCGACCTCTTCCGAAGGTCGTACAAGCTCGGGGATGGTACCAATCGATCCGCAGGACCCAAATTAGTCCAGATGCAACCACTTTTCAAGTCTCTCCGACCTTCACAAAAAAAGTTATTCAAGAATATCTCTTTCTCCTATGTGCTTTCATCCCTAACCCTAACCCTTCCGAAAGTCGGAGAAGCTCAAGGATGGTACCGATCGATGCGCGCTACCCCATTTAGTGGGGGTAGAGCCTACTTGCAAGTCTCTCCGACCTTCACAAAAAAAGTTATTCAAGAATATCTCTTTCTCCTATGTGCTTTCATCCCTAACCCTAACCCTAACCCTTCCGAAAGTCGGAGAAGCTCAAGGATGGTACTGATCGATGCGCGCTACCCCATTTAGTGGGGGTAGAGCCTACTTGCAAGTCTCTCCGACCTTCACAAAAAAAGTTATTCAAGAATATCTCTTTCTCCTATGTGCTTTCATCCCTAACCCTAACCCTAACCCTTCCGAAAGTCGGAGAAGCTCAAGGATGGTACCGATCGATGCGCGCTACCCCATTTAGTGGGGGT
This sequence comes from Limanda limanda, assembly GCF_963576545.1. Classification (NCBI taxonomy): domain Eukaryota; kingdom Metazoa; phylum Chordata; class Actinopteri; order Pleuronectiformes; family Pleuronectidae; genus Limanda; species Limanda limanda. Next base: position 598,650 of record NW_026870603.1, on the reverse strand, counting down.
AGAGCCTACTTGCAAGTCTCTCCGACCTTCACAAAAAAAGTTATTCAAGAATATCTCTTTCTCCTATGTGCTTTCATCCCTAACCCTAACCCTAACCCTTCCGAAAGTCGGAGAAGCTCAAGGATGGTACTGATCGATGCGCGCAACCCCATTTAGTGGGGGTAGAGCCTACTTGCAAGTCTCTCCGACCTTCACAAAAAAAGTTATTCAAGAATATCTCCTCAGATTTGGGGGAATTTCGTCGGTCGACCTCTTCCGAAGGTCGTACAAGCTCGGGGATGGTACCAATCGATCCGCAGGACCCAAATTAGTCCAGATGCAACCACTTTCCAAGTCTCTCCGACCTTCACAAAAAAAGTTATTCAAGAATATCTCTTTCTCCTATGTGCTTTCATCCCTAACCCTAACCCTAACCCTTCCGAAAGTCGGAGAAGCTCAAGGATGGTACCGATCGATGCGCGCTACCCCATTTAGTGGGGGTAGAGCCTACTTGCAAGTCTCTCCGACCTTCACAAAAAAAGTTATTCAAGAATATCTCTTTCTCCTATGTGCTTTCATCCCTAACCCTAACCCTTCCGAAAGTCGGAGAAGCTCAACGATGGTACCGATCGATGCGCGCTACCCCATTTAGTGGGGGTAGAGCCTACTTGCAAGTCTCTCCGACCTTCACAAAAAAAGTTATTCAAGAATATCTCTTTCTCCTATGTGCTTTCATCCCTAACCCTAACCCTAACCCTTCCGAAAGTCGGAGAAGCTCAAGGATGGTACTGATCGATGTGCGCAACCCCATTTAGTGGGGGTAGAGCCTACTTGCAAGTCTCTCCGACCTTCACAAAAAAAGTTATTCAAGAATATCTCCTCAGATTTGGGGGAATTTCGTCGGTCGACCTCTTCCGAAGGTCGTACAAGCTCGGGGATGGTACCAATCGATCCGCAGGACCCAAATTAGTCCAGATGCAACCACTTTCCAAGTCTCTCCGACCTTCACAAAAAAAGTTATTCAAGAATATCTCTTTCTCCTATGTGCTTTCATCCCTAACCCTAACCCTAACCCTTCCGAAAGTCGGAGAAGCTCAAGGATGGTACCGATCGATGCGCGCTACCCCATTTAGTGGGGGTAGAGCCTACTTGCAAGTCTCTCCGACCTTCACAAAAAAAGTTATTCAAGAATATCTCTTTCTCCTATGTGCTTTCATCCCTAACCCTAACCCTAACCCTTCCGAAAGTCGGAGAAGCTCAAGGATGGTACCGATCGATGCGCGCTACCCCATTTAGTGGGGGTAGAGCCTACTTGCAAGTCTCTCCGACCTTCACAAAAAAAGTTATTCAAGAATATCTCCTCAGATTTGGGGGAATTTCGTCGGTCGACCTCTTCCGAAGGTCGTACAAGCTCGGGGATGGTACCAATCGATCCGCAGGACCCAAGTTAGTCCAGATGCAACCACTTTCCAAGTCTCTCCGACCTTCACAAAAAAAGTTATTCAAGAATATCTCTTTCTCCTATGTGCTTTCATCCCTAACCCTAACCCTAACCCTTCCGAAAGTCGGAGAAGCTCAAAGATGGTACCGATCGATGCGCGCTACCCCATTTAGTGGGGGTAGAGCCTACTTGCAAGTCTCTCCGACCTTCACAAAAAAAGTTATTCAAGAATATCTCTTTCTCCTATGTGCTTTCATCCCTAACCCTAACCCTAACCCTTCCGAAAGTCGGAGAAGCTCAAGGATGGTACCGATCGATGCGCGCTACCCCATTTAGTGGGGGTAGAGCCTACTTGCAAGTCTCTCCGACCTTCACAAAAAAAGTTATTCAAGAATATCTCCTCAGATTTGGGGGAATTTCGTCGGTCGACCTCTTCCGAAGGTCGTACAAGCTCGGGGATGGTACCAATCGATCCGCAGGACCCAAATTAGTCCAGATGAAACCACTTTTCAAGTCTCTCCGACCTTCACAAAAAAAGTTATTCAAGAATATCTCTTTCTCCTATGTGCTTTCATCCCTAACCCTAACCCTTCCGAAAGTCGGAGAAGCTCAAGGATGGTACCGATCGATGCGCGCTACCCCATTTAGTGGGGGTAGAGCCTACTTGCAAGTCTCTCCGACCTTCACAAAAAAAGTTATTCAAGAATATCTCTTTCTCCTATGTGCTTTCATCCCTAACCCTAACCCTAACCCTTCCGAAAGTCGGAGAAGCTCAAGGATGGTACTGATCGATGCGCGCTACCCCATTTAGTGGGGGTAGAGCCTACTTGCAAGTCTCTCCGACCTTCACAAAAAAAGTTATTCAAGAATATCTCTTTCTCCTATGTGCTTTCATCCCTAACCCTAACCCTAACCCTTCCGAAAGTCGGAGAAGCTCAAGGATCGTACCGATCGATGCGCGCTACCCCATTTAGTGGGGGTAGAGCCTACTTGCAAGTCTCTCCGACCTTCACAAAAAAAGTTATTCAAGAATATCTCTTTCTCCTATGTGCTTTCATCCCTAACCCTAACCCTAACCCTTCCGAAAGTCGGAGAAGCTCAAGGATGGTACTGATCGATGCGCGCAACCCCATTTAGTGGGGGTAGAGCCTACTTGCAAGTCTCTCCGACCTTCACAAAAAAAGTTATTCAAGAATATCTCCTCAGATTTGGGGGAATTTCGTCGGTCGACCTCTTCCGAAGGTCGTACAAGCTCGGGGATGGTACCAATCGATCCGCAGGACCCAAATTAGTCCAGATGCAACCACTTTCCAAGTCTCTCCGACCTTCACAAAAAAAGTTATTCAAGAATATCTCTTTCTCCTATGTGCTTTCATCCCTAACCCTAACCCTAACCCTTCCGAAAGTCGGAGAAGCTCAAGGATGGTACCGATCGATGCGCGCTACCCCATTTAGTGGGGGTAGAGCCTACTTGCAAGTCTCTCCGACCTTCACAAAAAAAGTTATTCAAGAATATCTCTTTCTCCTATGTGCTTTCATCCCTAACCCTAACCCTAACCCTTCCGAAAGTCGGAGAAGCTCAAGGATGGTACCGATCGATGCGCGCTACCCCATTTAGTGGGGGTAGAGCCTACTTGCAAGTCTCTCCGACCTTCACAAAAAAAGTTATTCAAGAATATCTCTTTCTCCTATGTGCTTTCATCCCTAACCCTAACCCTAACCCTTCCGAAAGTCGGAGAAGCTCAAGGATGGTACCGATCGATGCGCGCTACCCCATTTAGTGGGGGTAGAGCCTACTTGCAAGTCTCTCCGACCTTCACAAAAAAAGTTATTCAAGAATATCTCTTTCTCCTATGTGCTTTCATCCCTAACCCTAACCCTAACCCTTCCGAAAGTCGGAGAAGCTCAAGGATGGTACTGATCGATGCGCGCAACCCCATTTAGTGGGGGTAGAGCCTACTTGCAAGTCTCTCCGACCTTCACAAAAAAAGTTATTCAAGAATATCTCCTCAGATTTGGGGGAATTTCGTCGGTCGACCTCTTCCGAAGGTCGTACAAGCTCGGGGATGGTACCAATCGATCCGCAGGACCCAAATTAGTCCAGATGCAACCACTTTCCAAGTCTCTCCGACCTTCACAAAAAAAGTTATTCAAGAATATCTCTTTCTCCTATGTGCTTTCATCCCTAACCCTAACCCTAACCCTTCCGAAAGTCGGAGAAGCTCAAGGATGGTACCGATCGATGCGCGCTACCCCATTTAGTGGGGGTAGAGCCTACTTGCAAGTCTCTCCGACCTTCACAAAAAAAGTTATTCAAGAATATCTCTTTCTCCTATGTGCTTTCATCCCTAACCCTAACCCTAACCCTTCCGAAAGTCGGAGAAGCTCAAGGATGGTACTGATCGATGCGCGCTACCCCATTTAGTGGGGGTAGAGCCTACTTGCAAGTCTCTCCGACCTTCACAAAAAAAGTTATTCAAGAATATCTCTTTCTCCTATGTGCTTTCATCCCTAACCCTAACCCTAACCCTTCCGAAAGTCGGAGAAGCTCAAGGATGGTACCGATCGATGCGCGCTACCCCATTTAGTGGGGGTAGAGCCTACTTGCAAGTCTCTCCGACCTTCAAAAAAAAAGTTATTCAAGAATATCTCTTTCTCCTATGTGCTTTCATCCCTAACCCTAACCCTTCCAAAAGTCGGAGAAGCTCAAGGATGGTACCGATCGATGCGCGCTACCCCATTTAGTGGGGGTAGAGCCTACTTGCAAGTCTCTCCGACCTTCAAAAAAAAGTTATTCAAGAATATCTCTTTCTCCTATGTGCTTTCATCCCTAACCCTAACCCTAACCCTTCCGAAAGTCGGAGAAGCTCAAGGATGGTACCGATCGATGCGCGCTACCCCATTTAGTGGGGGTAGAGCCTACTTGCAAGTCTCTCCGACCTTCAAAAAAAAAGTTATTCAAGAATATCTCTTTCTCCTATGTGCTTTCATCCCTAACCCTAACCCTAACCCTTCCAAAAGTCGGAGAAGCTCAAGGATGGTACCGATCGATGCGCGCTACCCCATTTAGTGGGGGTAGAGCCTACTTGCAAGTCTCTCCGACCTTCAAAAAAAAGTTATTCAAGAATATCTCTTTCTCCTATGTGCTTTCATCCCTAACCCTAACCCTAACCCTTCCGAAAGTCGGAAAAGCTCAAGGATGGTACCGATCGATGCGCGCTACCCCATTTAGTGGGGGTAGAGCCTACTTGCAAGTCTCTCCGACCTTCACAAAAAAAGTTATTCAAGAATATCTCTTTCTCCTATGTGCTTTCATCCCTAACCCTAACCCTAACCCTTCCGAAAGTCGGAGAAGCTCAAGGATGGTACCGATCGATGCGCGCTACCCCATTTAGTGGGGGTAGAGCCTACTTGCAAGTCTCTCCGACCTTCACAAAAAAAGTTATTCAAGAATATCTCTTTCTCCTATGTGCTTTCATCCCTAACCCTAACCCTTCCGAAAGTCGGAGAAGCTCAACGATGGTACCGATCGATGCGCGCTACCCCATTTAGTGGGGGTAGAGCCTACTTGCAAGTCTCTCCGACCTTCACAAAAAAAGTTATTCAAGAATATCTCTTTCTCCTATGTGCTTTCATCCCTAACCCTAACCCTAACCCTTCCGAAAGTCGGAGAAGCTCAAGGATGGTACTGATCGATGTGCGCAACCCCATTTAGTGGGGGTAGAGCCTACTTGCAAGTCTCTCCGACCTTCACAAAAAAAGTTATTCAAGAATATCTCCTCAGATTTGGGGGAATTTCGTCGGTCGACCTCTTCCGAAGGTCGTACAAGCTCGGGGATGGTACCAATCGATCCGCAGGACCCAAATTAGTCCAGATGCAACCACTTTCCAAGTCTCTCCGACCTTCACAAAAAAAGTTATTCAAGAATATCTCTTTCTCCTATGTGCTTTCATCCCTAACCCTAACCCTAACCCTTCCGAAAGTCGGAGAAGCTCAAGGATGGTACCGATCGATGCGCGCTACCCCATTTAGTGGGGGTAGAGCCTACTTGCAAGTCTCTCCGACCTTCACAAAAAAAGTTATTCAAGAATATCTCTTTCTCCTATGTGCTTTCATCCCTAACCCTAACCCTAACCCTTCCGAAAGTCGGAGAAGCTCAAGGATGGTACCGATCGATGCGCGCTACCCCATTTAGTGGGGGTAGAGCCTACTTGCAAGTCTCTCCGACCTTCACAAAAAAAGTTATTCAAGAATATCTCCTCAGATTTGGGGGAATTTCGTCGGTCGACCTCTTCCGAAGGTCGTACAAGCTCGGGGATGGTACCAATCGATCCGCAGGACCCAAGTTAGTCCAGATGCAACCACTTTCCAAGTCTCTCCGACCTTCACAAAAAAAGTTATTCAAGAATATCTCTTTCTCCTATGTGCTTTCATCCCTAACCCTAACCCTAACCCTTCCGAAAGTCGGAGAAGCTCAAGGATGGTACCGATCGATGCGCGCTACCCCATTTAGTGGGGGTAGAGCCTACTTGCAAGTCTCTCCGACCTTCACAAAAAAAGTTATTCAAGAATATCTCTTTCTCCTATGTGCTTTCATCCCTAACCCTAACCCTAACCCTTCCGAAAGTCGGAGAAGCTCAAGGATGGTACCGATCGATGCGCGCTACCCCATTTAGTGGGGGTAGAGCCTACTTGCAAGTCTCTCCGACCTTCACAAAAAAAGTTATTCAAGAATATCTCCTCAGATTTGGGGGAATTTCGTCGGTCGACCTCTTCCGAAGGTCGTACAAGCTCGGGGATGGTACCAATCGATCCGCAGGACCCAAATTAGTCCAGATGCAACCACTTTTCAAGTCTCTCCGACCTTCACAAAAAAAGTTATTCAAGAATATCTCTTTCTCCTATGTGCTTTCATCCCTAACCCTAACCCTTCCGAAAGTCGGAGAAGCTCAAGGATGGTACCGATCGATGCGCGCTACCCCATTTAGTGGGGGTAGAGCCTACTTGCAAGTCTCTCCGACCTTCACAAAAAAAGTTATTCAAGAATATCTCTTTCTCCTATGTGCTTTCATCCCTAACCCTAACCCTAACCCTTCCGAAAGTCGGAGAAGCTCAAGGATGGTACTGATCGATGCGCGCTACCCCATTTAGTGGGGGTAGAGCCTACTTGCAAGTCTCTCCGACCTTCACAAAAAAAGTTATTCAAGAATATCTCTTTCTCCTATGTGCTTTCATCCCTAACCCTAACCCTAACCCTTCCGAAAGTCGGAGAAGCTCAAGGATCGTACCGATCGATGCGCGCTACCCCATTTAGTGGGGGTAGAGCCTACTTGCAAGTCTCTCCGACCTTCACAAAAAAAGTTATTCAAGAATATCTCTTTCTCCTATGTGCTTTCATCCCTAACCCTAACCCTAACCCTTCCGAAAGTCGGAGAAGCTCAAGGATGGTACTGATCGATGCGCGCAACCCCATTTAGTGGGGGTAGAGCCTACTTGCAAGTCTCTCCGACCTTCACAAAAAAAGTTATTCAAGAATATCTCCTCAGATTTGGGGGAATTTCGTCGGTCGACCTCTTCCGAAGGTCGTACAAGCTCGGGGATGGTACCAATCGATCCGCAGGACCCAAATTAGTCCAGATGCAACCACTTTCCAAGTCTCTCCGACCTTCACAAAAAAAGTTATTCAAGAATATCTCTTTCTCCTATGTGCTTTCATCCCTAACCCTAACCCTAACCCTTCCGAAAGTCGGAGAAGCTCAAGGATGGTACCGATCGATGCGCGCTACCCCATTTAGTGGGGGTAGAGCCTACTTGCAAGTCTCTCCGACCTTCACAAAAAAAGTTATTCAAGAATATCTCTTTCTCCTATGTGCTTTCATCCCTAACCCTAACCCTAACCCTTCCGAAAGTCGGAGAAGCTCAAGGATGGTACCGATCGATGCGCGCTACCCCATTTAGTGGGGGTAGAGCCTACTTGCAAGTCTCTCCGACCTTCACAAAAAAAGTTATTCAAGAATATCTCTTTCTCCTATGTGCTTTCATCCCTAACCCTAACCCTAACCCTTCCGAAAGTCGGAGAAGCTCAAGGATGGTACCGATCGATGCGCGCTACCCCATTTAGTGGGGGTAGAGCCTACTTGCAAGTCTCTCCGACCTTCACAAAAAAAGTTATTCAAGAATATCTCTTTCTCCTATGTGCTTTCATCCCTAACCCTAACCCTAACCCTTCCGAAAGTCGGAGAAGCTCAAGGATGGTACTGATCGATGCGCGCAACCCCATTTAGTGGGGGTAAAGCCTACTTGCAAGTCTCTCCGACCTTCACAAAAAAAGTTATTCAAGAATATCTCCTCAGATTTGGGGGAATTTCGTCGGTCGACCTCTTCCGAAGGTCGTACAAGCTCGGGGATGGTACCAATCGATCTGCAGGACCCAAATTAGTCCAGATGCAACCACTTTCCAAGTCTCTCCGACCTTCACAAAAAAAGTTATTCAAGAATATCTCTTTCTCCTATGTGCTTTCATCCCTAACCCTAACCCTAACCCTTCCGAAAGTCGGAGAAGCTCAAGGATGGTACCGATCGATGCGCGCTACCCCATTTAGTGGGGGTAGAGCCTACTTGCAAGTCTCTCCGACCTTCACAAAAAAAGTTATTCAAGAATATCTCTTTCTCCTATGTGCTTTCATCCCTAACCCTAACCCTAACCCTTCCGAAAGTCGGAGAAGCTCAAGGATGGTACCGATCGATGCGCGCTACCCCATTTAGTGGGGGTAGAGCCTACTTGCAAGTCTCTCCGACCTTCACAAAAAAAGTTATTCAAGAATATCTCTTTCTCCTATGTGCTTTCATCCCTAACCCTAACCCTAACCCTTCCGAAAGTCGGAGAAGCTCAAGGATGGTACCGATCGATGCGCGCTACCCCATTTAGTGGGGGTAGAGCCTACTTGCAAGTCTCTCCGACCTTCACAAAAAAAGTTATTCAAGAATATCTCTTTCTCCTATGTGCTTTCATCCCTAACCCTAACCCTAACCCTTCCGAAAGTCGGAGAAGCTCAAGGATGGTACTGATCGATGCGCGCTACCCCATTTAGTGGGGGTAGAGCCTACTTGCAAGTCTCTCCGACCTTCACAAAAAAAGTTATTCAAGAATATCTCTTTCTCCTATGTGCTTTCATCCCTAACCCTAACCCTAACCCTTCCGAAAGTCGGAGAAGCTCAAGGATCGTACCGATCGATGCGCGCTACCCCATTTAGTGGGGGTAGAGCCTACTTGCAAGTCTCTCCGACCTTCACAAAAAAAGTTATTCAAGAATATCTCTTTCTCCTATGTGCTTTCATCCCTAACCCTAACCCTAACCCTTCCGAAAGTCGGAGAAGCTCAAAGATGGTACTGATCGATGCGCGCAACCCCATTTAGTGGGGGTAGAGCCTACTTGCAAGTCTCTCCGACCTTCACAAAAAAAGTTATTCAAGAATATCTCCTCAGATTTGGGGGAATTTCGTCGGTCGACCTCTTCCGAAGGTCGTACAAGCTCGGGGATGGTACCAATCGATCCGCAGGACCCAAATTAGTCCAGATGCAACCACTTTCCAAGTCTCTCCGACCTTCACAAAAAAAGTTATTCAAGAATATCTCTTTCTCCTATGTGCTTTCATCCCTAACCCTAACCCTAACCCTTCCGAAAGTCGGAGAAGCTCAAGGATGGTACCGATCGATGCGCGCTACCCCATTTAGTGGGGGTAGAGCCTACTTGCAAGTCTCTCCGACCTTCACAAAAAAAGTTATTCAAGAATATCTCTTTCTCCTATGTGCTTTCATCCCTAACCCTAACCCTAACCCTTCCGAAAGTCGGAGAAGCTCAAGGATGGTACCGATCGATGCGCGCTACCCCATTTAGTGGGGGTAGAGCCTACTTGCAAGTCTCTCCGACCTTCACAAAAAAAGTTATTCAAGAATATCTCTTTCTCCTATGTGCTTTCATCCCTAACCCTAACCCTAACCCTTCCGAAAGTCGGAGAAGCTCAAGGATGGTACCGATCGATGCGCGCTACCCCATTTAGTGGGGGTAGAGCCTACTTGCAAGTCTCTCCGACCTTCACAAAAAAAGTTATTCAAGAATATCTCTTTCTCCTATGTGCTTTCATCCCTAACCCTAACCCTAACCCTTCCGAAAGTCGGAGAAGCTCAAGGATGGTACTGATCGATGCGCGCAACCCCATTTAGTGGGGGTAGAGCCTACTTGCAAGTCTCTCCGACCTTCACAAAAAAAGTTATTCAAGAATATCTCCTCAGATTTGGGGGAATTTCGTCGGTCGACCTCTTCCGAAGGTCGTACAAGCTCGGGGATGGTACCAATCGATCCGCAGGACCCAAATTAGTCCAGATGCAACCACTTTCCAAGTCTCTCCGACCTTCACAAAAAAAGTTATTCAAGAATATCTCTTTCTCCTATGTGCTTTCATCCCTAACCCTAACCCTAACCCTTCCGAAAGTCGGAGAAGCTCAAGGATGGTACCGATCGATGCGCGCTACCCCATTTAGTGGGGGTAGAGCCTACTTGCAAGTCTCTCCGACCTTCACAAAAAAAGTTATTCAAGAATATCTCTTTCTCCTATGTGCTTTCATCCCTAACCCTAACCCTAACCCTTCCGAAAGTCGGAGAAGCTCAAGGATGGTACCGATCGATGCGCGCTACCCCATTTAGTGGGGGTAGAGCCTACTTGCAAGTCTCTCCGACCTTCACAAAAAAAGTTATTCAAGAATATCTCTTTCTCCTATGTGCTTTCATCCCTAACCCTAACCCTAACCCTTCCGAAAGTCGGAGAAGCTCAAGGATGGTACCGATCGATGCGCGCTACCCCATTTAGTGGGGGTAGAGCCTACTTGCAAGTCTCTCCGACCTTCACAAAAAAAGTTATTCAAGAATATCTCTTTCTCCTATGTGCTTTCATCCCTAACCCTAACCCTAACCCTTCCGAAAGTCGGAGAAGCTCAAGGATGGTACCGATCGATGCGCGCTACCCCATTTAGTGGGGGTAGAGCCTACTTGCAAGTCTCTCCGACCTTCAAAAAAAAAGTTATTCAAGAATATCTCTTTCTCCTATGTGCTTTCATCCCTAACCCTAACCCTAACCCTTCCAAAAGTCGGAGAAGCTCAAGGATGGTACCGATCGATGCGCGCTACCCCATTTAGTGGGGGTAGAGCCTACTTGCAAGTCTCTCCGACCTTCAAAAAAAAGTTATTCAAGAATATCTCTTTCTCCTATGTGCTTTCATCCCTAACCCTAACCCTAACCCTTCCGAAAGTCGGAGAAGCTCAAGGATGGTACCGATCGATGCGCGCTACCCCATTTAGTGGGGGTAGAGCCTACTTGCAAGTCTCTCCGACCTTCAAAAAAAAAGTTATTCAAGAATATCTCTTTCTCCTATGTGCTTTCATCCCTAACCCTAACCCTTCCAAAAGTCGGAGAAGCTCAAGGATGGTACCGATCGATGCGCGCTACCCCATTTAGTGGGGGTAGAGCCTACTTGCAAGTCTCTCCGACCTTCAAAAAAAAGTTATTCAAGAATATCTCTTTCTCCTATGTGCTTTCATCCCTAACCCTAACCCTAACCCTTCCGAAAGTCGGAAAAGCTCAAGGATGGTACCGATCGATGCGCGCTACCCCATTTAGTGGGGGTAGAGCCTACTTGCAAGTCTCTCCGACCTTCACAAAAAAAGTTATTCAAGAATATCTCTTTCTCCTATGTGCTTTCATCCCTAACCCTAACCCTAACCCTTCCGAAAGTCGGAGAAGCTCAAGGATGGTACTGATCGATGCGCGCAACCCCATTTAGTGGGGGTAGAGCCTACTTGCAAGTCTCTCCGACCTTCACAAAAAAAGTTATTCAAGAATATCTCCTCAGATTTGGGGGAATTTCGTCGGTCGACCTCTTCCGAAGGTCGTACAAGCTCGGGGATGGTACCAATCGATCCGCAGGACCCAAATTAGTCCAGATGCAACCACTTTCCAAGTCTCTCCGACCTTCACAAAAAAAGTTATTCAAGAATATCTCTTTCTCCTATGTGCTTTCATCCCTAACCCTAACCCTAACCCTTCCGAAAGTCGGAGAAGCTCAAGGATGGTACCGATCGATGCGCGCTACCCCATTTAGTGGGGGTAGAGCCTACTTGCAAGTCTCTCCGACCTTCACAAAAAAAGTTATTCAAGAATATCTCTTTCTCCTATGTGCTTTCATCCCTAACCCTAACCCTAACCCTTCCGAAAGTCGGAGAAGCTCAAGGATGGTACCGATCGATGCGCGCTACCCCATTTAGTGGGGGTAGAGCCTACTTGCAAGTCTCTCCGACCTTCACAAAAAAAGTTATTCAAGAATATCTCTTTCTCCTATGTGCTTTCATCCCTAACCCTAACCCTAACCCTTCCGAAAGTCGGAGAAGCTCAAGGATGGTACCGATCGATGCGCGCTACCCCATTTAGTGGGGGTAGAGCCTACTTGCAAGTCTCTCCGACCTTCACAAAAAAAGTTATTCAAGAATATCTCTTTCTCCTATGTGCTTTCATCCCTAACCCTAACCCTAACCCTTCCGAAAGTCGGAGAAGCTCAAGGATGGTACCGATCGATGCGCGCTACCCCATTTAGTGGGGGTAGAGCCTACTTGCAAGTCTCTCCGACCTTCAAAAAAAAAGTTATTCAAGAATATCTCTTTCTCCTATGTGCTTTCATCCCTAACCCTAACCCTAACCCTTCCAAAAGTCGGAGAAGCTCAAGGATGGTACCGATCGATGCGCGCTACCCCATTTAGTGGGGGTAGAGCCTACTTGCAAGTCTCTCCGACCTTCAAAAAAAAGTTATTCAAGAATATCTCTTTCTCCTATGTGCTTTCATCCCTAACCCTAACCCTAACCCTTCCGAAAGTCGGAGAAGCTCAAGGATGGTACCGATCGATGCGCGCTACCCCATTTAGTGGGGGTAGAGCCTACTTGCAAGTCTCTCCGACCTTCAAAAAAAAAGTTATTCAAGAATATCTCTTTCTCCTATGTGCTTTCATCCCTAACCCTAACCCTAACCCTTCCAAAAGTCGGAGAAGCTCAAGGATGGTACCGATCGATGCGCGCTACCCCATTTAGTGGGGGTAGAGCCTACTTGCAAGTCTCTCCGACCTTCAAAAAAAAGTTATTCAAGAATATCTCTTTCTCCTATGTGCTTTCATCCCTAACCCTAACCCTAACCCTTCCGAAAGTCGGAAAAGCTCAAGGATGGTACCGATCGATGCGCGCTACCCCATTTAGTGGGGGTAGAGCCTACTTGCAAGTCTCTCCGACCTTCACAAAAAAAGTTATTCAAGAATATCTCTTTCTCCTATGTGCTTTCATCCCTAACCCTAACCCTAACCCTTCCGAAAGTCGGAGAAGCTCAAGGATGGTACTGATCGATGCGCGCAACCCCATTTAGTGGGGGTAGAGCCTACTTGCAAGTCTCTCCGACCTTCACAAAAAAAGTTATTCAAGAATATCTCCTCAGATTTGGGGGAATTTCGTCGGTCGACCTCTTCCGAAGGTCGTACAAGCTCGGGGATGGTACCAATCGATCCGCAGGACCCAAATTAGTCCAGATGCAACCACTTTCCAAGTCTCTCCGACCTTCACAAAAAAAGTTATTCAAGAATATCTCTTTCTCCTATGTGCTTTCATCCCTAACCCTAACCCTAACCCTTCCGAAAGTCGGAGAAGCTCAAGGATGGTACCGATCGATGCGCGTTACCCCATTTAGTGGGGGTAGAGCCTACTTGCAAGTCTCTCCGACCTTCACAAAAAAAGTTATTCAAGAATATCTCTTTCTCCTATGTGCTTTCATCCCTAACCCTAACCCTAACCCTTCCGAAAGTCGGAGAAGCTCAAGGATGGTACCGATCGATGCGCGCTACCCCATTTAGTGGGGGTAGAGCCTACTTGCAAGTCTCTCCGACCTTCACAAAAAAAGTTATTCAAGAATATCTCTTTCTCCTATGTGCTTTCATCCCTAACCCTAACCCTAACCCTTCCGAAAGTCGGAGAAGCTCAAGGATGGTACCGATCGATGCGCGCTACCCCATTTAGTGGGGGTAGAGCCTACTTGCAAGTCTCTCCGACCTTCACAAAAAAAGTTATTCAAGAATATCTCTTTCTCCTATGTGCTTTCATCCCTAACCCTAACCCTAACCCTAACCCTTCCGAAAGTCGGAGAAGCTCAAGGATGGTACCGATCGATGCGCGCTACCCCATTTAGTGGGGGTAGAGCCTACTTGCAAGTCTCTCCGACCTTCACAAAAAAAGTTATTCAAGAATATCTCTTTCTCCTATGTGCTTTCATCCCTAACCCTAACCCTAACCCTTCCGAAAGTCGGAGAAGCTCAAGGATGGTACCGATCGATGCGCGCTACCCCATTTAGTGGGGGTAGAGCCTACTTGCAAGTCTCTCCGACCTTCACAAAAAAAGTTATTCAAGAATATCTCTTTCTCCTATGTGCTTTCATCCCTAACCCTAACCCTAACCCTTCCGAAAGTCGGAGAAGCTCAAGGATGGTACTGATCGATGCGCGCAACCCCATTTAGTGGGGGTAGAGCCTACTTGCAAGTCTCTCCGACCTTCACAAAAAAAGTTATTCAAGAATATCTCCTCAGATTTGGGGGAATTTCGTCGGTCGACCTCTTCCGAAGGTCGTACAAGCTCGGGGATGGTACCAATCGATCCGCAGGACCCACATTAGTCCAGATGCAACCACTTTCCAAGTCTCTCCGACCTTCACAAAAAAAGTTATTCAAGAATATCTCTTTCTCCTATGTGCTTTCATCCCTAACCCTAACCCTAACCCTTCCGAAAGTCGGAGAAGCTCAAGGATGGTACCGATCGATGCGCGCTACCCCATTTAGTGGGGGTAAAGCCTACTTGCAAGTCTCTCCGACCTTCACAAAAAAAGTTATTCAAGAATATCTCTTTCTCCTATGTGCTTTCATCCCTAACCCTAACCCTAACCCTTCCGAAAGTCGGAGAAGCTCAAGGATGGTACCGATCGATGCCCGCTACCCCATTTAGTGGGGGTAGAGCCTACTTGCAAGTCTCTCCGACCTTCACAAAAAAAGTTATTCAAGAATATCTCCTCAGATTTGGGGGAATTTCGTCGGTCGACCTCTTCCGAAGGTCATACAAGCTCGGGGATGGTACCAATCGATCCGCAGGACCCAAATTAGTCCAGATGCAACCACTTTCCAAGTCTCTCCGACCTTCACAAAAAAAGTTATTCAAGAATATCTCTTTCTCCTATGTGCTTTCATCCCTAACCCTAACCCTAACCCTTCCGAAAGTCGGAGAAGCTCAAGGATGGTACCGATCGATGCGCGCTACCCCATTTAGTGGGGGTAGAGCCTACTTGCAAGTCTCTCCGACCTTCACAAAAAAAGTTATTCAAGAATATCTCTTTCTCCTATGTGCTTTCATCCCTAACCCTAACCCTAACCCTTCCGAAAGTCGGAGAAGCTCAAGGATGGTACCGATCGATGCGCGCTACCCCATTTAGTGGGGGTAGAGCCTACTTGCAAGTCTCTCCGACCTTCACAAAAAAAGTTATTCAAGAATATCTCTTTCTCCTATGTGCTTTCATCCCTAACCCTAACCCTAACCCTTCCGAAAGTCGGAGAAGCTCAAGGATGGTACCGATCGATGCGCGCTACCCCATTTAGTGGGGGTAGAGCCTACTTGCAAGTCTCTCCGACCTTCACAAAAAAAGTTATTCAAGAATATCTCTTTCTCCTATGTGCTTTCATCCCTAACCCTAACCCTAACCCTTCCGAAAGTCGGAGAAGCTCAAGGATGGTACTGATCGATGCGCGCAACCCCATTTAGTGGGGGTAGAGCCTACTTGCAAGTCTCTCCGACCTTCACAAAAAAAGTTATTCAAGAATATCTCCTCAGATTTGGGGGAATTTCGTCAGTCGACCTCTTCCGAAGGTCGTACAAGCTCGGGGATGGTACCAATCGATCCGCAGGACCCAAATTAGTCCAGATGCAACCACTTTCCAAGTCTCTCCGACCTTCACAAAAAAAGTTATTCAAGAATATCTCTTTCTCCTATGTGCTTTCATCCCTAACCCTAACCCTAACCCTTCCGAAAGTCGGAGAAGCTCAAGGATGGTACCGATCGATGCGCGCTACCCCATTTAGTGGGGGTAGAGCCTACTTGCAAGTCTCTCCGACCTTCACAAAAAAAGTTATTCAAGAATATCTCTTTCTCCTATGTGCTTTCATCCCTAACCCTAACCCTAACCCTTCCGAAAGTCGGAGAAGCTCAAGGATGGTACTGATCGATGCGCGCAACCCCATTTAGTGGGGGTAGAGCCTACTTGCAAGTCTCTCCGACCTTCACAAAAAAAGTTATTCAAGAATATCTCCTCAGATTTGGGGGAATTTCGTCGGTCGACCTCTTCCGAAGGTCGTACAAGCTCGGGGATGGTACCAATCGATCCGCAGGACCCAAATTAGTCCAGATGCAACCACTTTCCAAGTCTCTCCGACCTTCACAAAAAAAGTTATTCAAGAATATCTCTTTCTCCTATGTGCTTTCATCCCTAACCCTAACCCTAACCCTTCCGAAAGTCGGAGAAGCTCAAGGATGGTACCGATCGATGCGCGCTACCCCATTTAGTGGGGGTAGAGCCTACTTGCAAGTCTCTCCGACCTTCACAAAAAAAGTTATTCAAGAATATCTCTTTCTCCTATGTGCTTTCATCCCTAACCCTAACCCTAACCCTTCCAAAAGTCGGAGAAGCTCAAGGATGGTACCGATCGATGCGCGCTACCCCATTTAGTGGGGGTAGAGCCTACTTGCAAGTCTCTCCGACCTTCACAAAAAAAGTTATTCAAGAATATCTCCTCAGATTTGGGGGAATTTCGTCGGTCGACCTCTTCCGAAGGTCGTACAAGCTCGGGGATGGTACCAATCGATCCGCAGGACCCAAATTAGTCCAGATGCAACCACTTTCCAAGTCTCTCCGACCTTCACAAAAAAAGTTATTCAAGAATATCTCTTTCTCCTATGTGCTTTCATCCCTAACCCTAACCCTAACCCTTCCGAAAGTCGGAGAAGCTCAAGGATGGTACCGATCGATGCGCGCTACCCCATTTAGTGGGGGTAGAGCCTACTTGCAAGTCTCTCCGACCTTCACAAAAAAAGTTATTCAAGAATATCTCTTTCTCCTATGTGCTTTCATCCCTAACCCTAACCCTAACCCTTCCGAAAGTCGGAGAAGCTCAAGGATGGTACCGATCGATGCGCGCTACCCCATTTAGTGGGGGTAGAGCCTACTTGCAAGTCTCTCCGACCTTCACAAAAAAAGTTATTCAAGAATATCTCTTTCTCCTATGTGCTTTCATCCCTAACCCTAACCCTAACCCTTCCGAAAGTCGGAGAAGCTCAAGGATGGTACCGATCGATGCGCGCTACCCCATTTAGTGGGGGTAGAGCCTACTTGCAAGTCTCTCCGACCTTCACAAAAAAAGTTATTCAAGAATATCTCTTTCTCCTATGTGCTTTCATCCCTAACCCTAACCCTAACCCTTCCGAAAGTCGGAGAAGCTCAAGGATGGTACCGATCGATGCGCGCTACCCCATTTAGTGGGGGTAGAGCCTACTTGCAAGTCTCTCCGACCTTCACAAAAAAAGTTATTCAAGAATATCTCTTTCTCCTATGTGCTTTCATCCCTAACCCTAACCCTAACCCTTCCGAAAGTCGGAGAAGCTCAAGGATGGTACTGATCGATGCGCGCAACCCCATTTAGTGGGGGTAGAGCCTACTTGCAAGTCTCTCCGACCTTCACAAAAAAAGTTATTCAAGAATATCTCCTCAGATTTGGGGGAATTTCGTCAGTCGACCTCTTCCGAAGGTCGTACAAGCTCGGGGATGGTACCAATCGATCCGCAGGACCCAAATTAGTCCAGATGCAACCACTTTCCAAGTCTCTCCGACCTTCACAAAAAAAGTTATTCAAGAATATCTCTTTCTCCTATGTGCTTTCATCCCTAACCCTAACCCTAACCCTTCCGAAAGTCGGAGAAGCTCAAGGATGGTACCGATCGATGCGCGCTACCCCATTTAGTGGGGGTAGAGCCTACTTGCAAGTCTCTCCGACCTTCACAAAAAAAGTTATTCAAGAATATCTCTTTCTCCTATGTGCTTTCATCCCTAACCCTAACCCTAACCCTTCCGAAAGTCGGAGAAGCTCAAGGATGGTACTGATCGATGCGCGCAACCCCATTTAGTGGGGGTAGAGCCTACTTGCAAGTCTCTCCGACCTTCACAAAAAAAGTTATTCAAGAATATCTCCTCAGATTTGGGGGAATTTCGTCGGTCGACCTCTTCCGAAGGTCGTACAAGCTCGGGGATGGTACCAATCGATCTGCAGGACCCAAATTAGTCCAGATGCAACCACTTTCCAAGTCTCTCCGACCTTCACAAAAAAAGTTATTCAAGAATATCTCTTTCTCCTATGTGCTTTCATCCCTAACCCTAACCCTAACCCTTCCGAAAGTCGGAGAAGCTCAAGGATGGTACCGATCGATGCGCGCTACCCCATTTAGTGGGGGTAGAGCCTACTTGCAAGTCTCTCCGACCTTCACAAAAAAAGTTATTCAAGAATATCTCTTTCTCCTATGTGCTTTCATCCCTAACCCTAACCCTAACCCTTCCAAAAGTCGGAGAAGCTCAAGGATGGTACCGATCGATGCGCGCTACCCCATTTAGTGGGGGTAGAGCCTACTTGCAAGTCTCTCCGACCTTCACAAAAAAAGTTATTCAAGAATATCTCTTTCTCCTATGTGCTTTCATCCCTAACCCTAACCCTAACCCTTCCAAAAGTCGGAGAAGCTCAAGGATGGTACCGATCGATGCGCGCTACCCCATTTAGTGGGGGTAGAGCCTACTTGCAAGTCTCTCCGACCTTCACAAAAAAAGTTATTCAAGAATATCTCCTCAGATTTGGGGGAATTTCGTCGGTCGACCTCTTCCGAAGGTCGTACAAGCTCGGGGATGGTACCAATCGATCCGCAGGACCCAAATTAGTCCAGATGCAACCACTTTCCAAGTCTCTCCGACCTTCACAAAAAAAGTTATTCAAGAATATCTCTTTCTCCTATGTGCTTTCATCCCTAACCCTAACCCTAACCCTTCCGAAAGTCGGAGAAGCTCAAGGATGGTACCGATCGATGCGCGCTACCCCATTTAGTGGGGGTAGAGCCTACTTGCAAGTCTCTCCGACCTTCACAAAAAAAGTTATTCAAGAATATCTCTTTCTCCTATGTGCTTTCATCCCTAACCCTAACCCTAACCCTTCCGAAAGTCGGAGAAGCTCAAGGATGGTACCGATCGATGCGCGCTACCCCATTTAGTGGGGGTAGAGCCTACTTGCAAGTCTCTCCGACCTTCACAAAAAAAGTTATTCAAGAATATCTCTTTCTCCTATGTGCTTTCATCCCTAACCCTAACCCTAACCCTTCCGAAAGTCGGAGAAGCTCAAGGATGGTACCGATCGATGCGCGCTACCCCATTTAGTGGGGGTAGAGCCTACTTGCAAGTCTCTCCGACCTTCACAAAAAAAGTTATTCAAGAATATCTCTTTCTCCTATGTGCTTTCATCCCTAACCCTAACCCTAACCCTTCCGAAAGTCGGAGAAGCTCAAGGATGGTACCGATCGATGCGCGCTACCCCATTTAGTGGGGGTAGAGCCTACTTGCAAGTCTCTCCGACCTTCACAAAAAAAGTTATTCAAGAATATCTCTTTCTCCTATGTGCTTTCATCCCTAACCCTAACCCTAACCCTTCCGAAAGTCGGAGAAGCTCAAGGATGGTACTGATCGATGCGCGCAACCCCATTTAGTGGGGGTAGAGCCTACTTGCAAGTCTCTCCGACCTTCACAAAAAAAGTTATTCAAGAATATCTCCTCAGATTTGGGGGAATTTCGTCGGTCGACCTCTTCCGAAGGTCGTACAAGCTCGGGGATGGTACCAATCGATCCGCAGGACCCAAATTAGTCCAGATGCAACCACTTTCCAAGTCTCTCCGACCTTCACAAAAAAAGTTATTCAAGAATATCTCTTTCTCCTATGTGCTTTCATCCCTAACCCTAACCCTTCCGAAAGTCGGAGAAGCTCAAGGATGGTACCGATCGATGCGCGCTACCCCATTTAGTGGGGGTAGAGCCTACTTGCAAGTCTCTCCGACCTTCACAAAAAAAGTTATTCAAGAATATCTCTTTCTCCTATGTGCTTTCATCCCTAACCCTAACCCTAACCCTTCCAAAAGTCGGAGAAGCTCAAGGATGGTACCGATCGATGCGCGCTACCCCATTTAGTGGGGGTAGAGCCTACTTGCAAGTCTCTCCGACCTTCACAAAAAAAGTTATTCAAGAATATCTCCTCAGATTTGGGGGAATTTCGTCGGTCGACCTCTTCCGAAGGTCGTACAAGCTCGGGGATGGTACCAATCGATCCGCAGGACCCAAATTAGTCCAGATGCAACCACTTTCCAAGTCTCTCCGACCTTCACAAAAAAAGTTATTCAAGAATATCTCTTTCTCCTATGTGCTTTCATCCCTAACCCTAACCCTAACCCTTCCGAAAGTCGGAGAAGCTCAAGGATGGTACCGATCGATGCGCGCTACCCCATTTAGTGGGGGTAGAGCCTACTTGCAAGTCTCTCCGACCTTCACAAAAAAAGTTATTCAAGAATATCTCTTTCTCCTATGTGCTTTCATCCCTAACCCTAACCCTAACCCTTCCGAAAGTCGGAGAAGCTCAAGGATGGTACCGATCGATGCGCGCTACCCCATTTAGTGGGGGTAGAGCCTACTTGCAAGTCTCTCCGACCTTCACAAAAAAAGTTATTCAAGAATATCTCTTTCTCCTATGTGCTTTCATCCCTAACCCTAACCCTAACCCTTCCGAAAGTCGGAGAAGCTCAAGGATGGTACCGATCGATGCGCGCTACCCCATTTAGTGGGGGTAGAGCCTACTTGCAAGTCTCTCCGACCTTCACAAAAAAAGTTATTCAAGAATATCTCTTTCTCCTATGTGCTTTCATCCCTAACCCTAACCCTAACCCTTCCGAAAGTCGGAGAAGCTCAAGGATGGTACCGATCGATGCGCGCTACCCCATTTAGTGGGGGTAGAGCCTACTTGCAAGTCTCTCCGACCTTCACAAAAAAAGTTATTCAAGAATATCTCTTTCTCCTATGTGCTTTCATCCCTAACCCTAACCCTAACCCTTCCGAAAGTCGGAGAAGCTCAAGGATGGTACTGATCGATGCGCGCAACCCCATTTAGTGGGGGTAGAGCCTACTTGCAAGTCTCTCCGACCTTCACAAAAAAAGTTATTCAAGAATATCTCCTCAGATTTGGGGGAATTTCGTCAGTCGACCTCTTCCGAAGGTCGTACAAGCTCGGGGATGGTACCAATCGATCCGCAGGACCCAAATTAGTCCAGATGCAACCACTTTCCAAGTCTCTCCGACCTTCACAAAAAAAGTTATTCAAGAATATCTCTTTCTCCTATGTGCTTTCATCCCTAACCCTAACCCTAACCCTTCCGAAAGTCGGAGAAGCTCAAGGATGGTACCGATCGATGCGCGCTACCCCATTTAGTGGGGGTAGAGCCTACTTGCAAGTCTCTCCGACCTTCACAAAAAAAGTTATTCAAGAATATCTCTTTCTCCTATGTGCTTTCATCCCTAACCCTAACCCTAACCCTTCCGAAAGTCGGAGAAGCTCAAGGATGGTACTGATCGATGCGCGCAACCCCATTTAGTGGGGGTAGAGCCTACTTGCAAGTCTCTCCGACCTTCACAAAAAAAGTTATTCAAGAATATCTCCTCAGATTTGGGGGAATTTCGTCGGTCGACCTCTTCCGAAGGTCGTACAAGCTCGGGGATGGTACCAATCGATCTGCAGGACCCAAATTAGTCCAGATGCAACCACTTTCCAAGTCTCTCCGACCTTCACAAAAAAAGTTATTCAAGAATATCTCTTTCTCCTATGTGCTTTCATCCCTAACCCTAACCCTAACCCTTCCGAAAGTCGGAGAAGCTCAAGGATGGTACCGATCGATGCGCGCTACCCCATTTAGTGGGGGTAGAGCCTACTTGCAAGTCTCTCCGACCTTCACAAAAAAAGTTATTCAAGAATATCTCTTTCTCCTATGTGCTTTCATCCCTAACCCTAACCCTAACCCTTCCAAAAGTCGGAGA
Source organism: Limanda limanda (assembly GCF_963576545.1). Taxonomy (NCBI): domain Eukaryota; kingdom Metazoa; phylum Chordata; class Actinopteri; order Pleuronectiformes; family Pleuronectidae; genus Limanda; species Limanda limanda. The sequence goes on along the minus strand of NW_026870603.1, from coordinate 576,952 downwards.
AGCTCAAGGATGGTACCGATCGATGCGCGCTACCCCATTTAGTGGGGGTAGAGCCTACTTGCAAGTCTCTCCGACCTTCACAAAAAAAGTTATTCAAGAATATCTCCTCAGATTTGGGGGAATTTCGTCGGTCGACCTCTTCCGAAGGTCGTACAAGCTCGGGGATGGTACCAATCGATCCGCAGGACCCAAATTAGTCCAGATGCAACCACTTTCCAAGTCTCTCCGACCTTCACAAAAAAAGTTATTCAAGAATATCTCTTTCTCCTATGTGCTTTCATCCCTAACCCTAACCCTAACCCTTCCGAAAGTCGGAGAAGCTCAAAGATGGTACCGATCGATGCGCGCTACCCCATTTAGTGGGGGTAGAGCCTACTTGCAAGTCTCTCCGACCTTCACAAAAAAAGTTATTCAAGAATATCTCTTTCTCCTATGTGCTTTCATCCCTAACCCTAACCCTAACCCTTCCGAAAGTCGGAGAAGCTCAAGGATGGTACCGATCGATGCGCGCTACCCCATTTAGTGGGGGTAGAGCCTACTTGCAAGTCTCTCCGACCTTCACAAAAAAAGTTATTCAAGAATATCTCTTTCTCCTATGTGCTTTCATCCCTAACCCTAACCCTAACCCTTCCGAAAGTCGGAGAAGCTCAAGGATGGTACCGATCGATGCGCGCTACCCCATTTAGTGGGGGTAGAGCCTACTTGCAAGTCTCTCCGACCTTCACAAAAAAAGTTATTCAAGAATATCTCTTTCTCCTATGTGCTTTCATCCCTAACCCTAACCCTAACCCTTCCGAAAGTCGGAGAAGCTCAAGGATGGTACCGATCGATGCGCGCTACCCCATTTAGTGGGGGTAGAGCCTACTTGCAAGTCTCTCCGACCTTCACAAAAAAAGTTATTCAAGAATATCTCTTTCTCCTATGTGCTTTCATCCCTATCCCTAACCCTAACCCTTCCGAAAGTCGGAGAAGCTCAAGGATGGTACCGATCGATGCGCGCTACCCCATTTAGTGGGGGTAGAGCCTACTTGCAAGTCTCTCCGACCTTCACAAAAAAAGTTATTCAAGAATATCTCTTTCTCCTATGTGCTTTCATCCCTAACCCTAACCCTAACCCTTCCGAAAGTCGGAGAAGCTCAAGGATGGTACTGATCGATGCGCGCAACCCCATTTAGTGGGGGTAGAGCCTACTTGCAAGTCTCTCCGACCTTCACAAAAAAAGTTATTCAAGAATATCTCCTCAGATTTGGGGGAATTTCGTCGGTCGACCTCTTCCGAAGGTCGTACAAGCTCGGGGATGGTACCAATCGATCCGCAGGACCCAAATTAGTCCAGATGCAACCACTTTCCAAGTCTCTCCGACCTTCACAAAAAAAGTTATTCAAGAATATCTCTTTCTCCTATGTGCTTTCATCCCTAACCCTAACCCTAACCCTTCCGAAAGTCGGAGAAGCTCAAGGATGGTACCGATCGATGCGCGCTACCCCATTTAGTGGGGGTAGAGCCTACTTGCAAGTCTCTCCGACCTTCACAAAAAAAGTTATTCAAGAATATCTCTTTCTCCTATGTGCTTTCATCCCTAACCCTAACCCTAACCCTTCCGAAAGTCGGAGAAGCTCAAGGATGGTACCGATCGATGCGCGCTACCCCATTTAGTGGGGGTAGAGCCTACTTGCAAGTCTCTCCGACCTTCACAAAAAAAGTTATTCAAGAATATCTCTTTCTCCTATGTGCTTTCATCCCTAACCCTAACCCTAACCCTTCCGAAAGTCAAAGAAGCTCAAGGATGGTACCGATCGATGCGCGCTACCCCATTTAGTGGGGGTAGAGCCTACTTGCAAGTCTCTCCGACCTTCACAAAAAAAGTTATTCAAGAATATCTCTTTCTCCTATGTGCTTTCATCCCTAACCCTAACCCTAACCCTTCCGAAAGTCGGAGAAGCTCAAGGATGGTACTGATCGATGCGCGCAACCCCATTTAGTGGGGGTAGAGCCTACTTGCAAGTCTCTCCGACCTTCACAAAAAAAGTTATTCAAGAATATCTCCTCAGATTTGGGGGAATTTCGTCAGTCGACCTCTTCCGAAGGTCGTACAAGCTCGGGGATGGTACCAATCGATCCGCAGGACCCAAATTAGTCCAGATGCAACCACTTTCCAAGTCTCTCCGACCTTCACAAAAAAAGTTATTCAAGAATATCTCTTTCTCCTATGTGCTTTCATCCCTAACCCTAACCCTAACCCTTCCGAAAGTCGGAGAAGCTCAAGGATGGTACCGATCGATGCGCGCTACCCCATTTAGTGGGGGTAGAGCCTACTTGCAAGTCTCTCCGACCTTCACAAAAAAAGTTATTCAAGAATATCTCTTTCTCCTATGTGCTTTCATCCCTAACCCTAACCCTAACCCTTCCGAAAGTCGGAGAAGCTCAAGGATGGTACCGATCGATGCGCGCTACCCCATTTAGTGGGGGTAGAGCCTACTTGCAAGTCTCTCCGACCTTCACAAAAAAAGTTATTCAAGAATATCTCTTTCTCCTATGTGCTTTCATCCCTAACCCTAACCCTAACCCTTCCGAAAGTCGGAGAAGCTCAAGGATGGTACCGATCGATGCGCGCTACCCCATTTAGTGGGGGTAGAGCCTACTTGCAAGTCTCTCCGACCTTCACAAAAAAAGTTATTCAAGAATATCTCTTTCTCCTATGTGCTTTCATCCCTAACCCTAACCCTAACCCTTCCGAAAGTCGGAGAAGCTCAAGGATGGTACTGATCGATGCGCGCAACCCCATTTAGTGGGGGTAGAGCCTACTTGCAAGTCTCTCCGACCTTCACAAAAAAAGTTATTCAAGAATATCTCCTCAGATTTGGGGGAATTTCGTCAGTCGACCTCTTCCGAAGGTCGTACAAGCTCGGGGATGGTACCAATCGATCCGCAGGACCCAAATTAGTCCAGATGCAACCACTTTCCAAGTCTCTCCGACCTTCACAAAAAAAGTTATTCAAGAATATCTCTTTCTCCTATGTGCTTTCATCCCTAACCCTAACCCTAACCCTTCCGAAAGTCGGAGAAGCTCAAGGATGGTACCGATCGATGCGCGCTACCCCATTTAGTGGGGGTAGAGCCTACTTGCAAGTCTCTCCGACCTTCACAAAAAAAGTTATTCAAGAATATCTCTTTCTCCTATGTGCTTTCATCCCTAACCCTAACCCTAACCCTTCCGAAAGTCGGAGAAGCTCAAGGATGGTACTGATCGATGCGCGCAACCCCATTTAGTGGGGGTAGAGCCTACTTGCAAGTCTCTCCGACCTTCACAAAAAAAGTTATTCAAGAATATCTCCTCAGATTTGGGGGAATTTCGTCGGTCGACCTCTTCCGAAGGTCGTACAAGCTCGGGGATGGTACCAATCGATCCGCAGGACCCAAATTAGTCCAGATGCAACCACTTTCCAAGTCTCTCCGACCTTCACAAAAAAAGTTATTCAAGAATATCTCTTTCTCCTATGTGCTTTCATCCCTAACCCTAACCCTAACCCTTCCGAAAGTCGGAGAAGCTCAAGGATGGTACCGATCGATGCGCGCTACCCCATTTAGTGGGGGTAGAGCCTACTTGCAAGTCTCTCCGACCTTCACAAAAAAAGTTATTCAAGAATATCTCTTTCTCCTATGTGCTTTCATCCCTAACCCTAACCCTAACCCTTCCAAAAGTCGGAGAAGCTCAAGGATGGTACCGATCGATGCGCGCTACCCCATTTAGTGGGGGTAGAGCCTACTTGCAAGTCTCTCCGACCTTCACAAAAAAAGTTATTCAAGAATATCTCCTCAGATTTGGGGGAATTTCGTTGGTCGACCTCTTCCGAAGGTCGTACAAGCTCGGGGATGGTACCAATCGATCCGCAGGACCCAAATTAGTCCAGATGCAACCACTTTCCAAGTCTCTCCGACCTTCACAAAAAAAGTTATTCAAGAATATCTCTTTCTCCTATGTGCTTTCATCCCTAACCCTAACCCTAACCCTTCCGAAAGTCGGAGAAGCTCAAGGATGGTACCGATCGATGCGCGCTACCCCATTTAGTGGGGGTAGAGCCTACTTGCAAGTCTCTCCGACCTTCACAAAAAAAGTTATTCAAGAATATCTCTTTCTCCTATGTGCTTTCATCCCTAACCCTAACCCTAACCCTTCCGAAAGTCGGAGAAGCTCAAGGATGGTACCGATCGATGCGCGCTACCCCATTTAGTGGGGGTAGAGCCTACTTGCAAGTCTCTCCGACCTTCACAAAAAAAGTTATTCAAGAATATCTCTTTCTCCTATGTGCTTTCATCCCTAACCCTAACCCTAACCCTTCCGAAAGTCGGAGAAGCTCAAGGATGGTACCGATCGATGCGCGCTACCCCATTTAGTGGGGGTAGAGCCTACTTGCAAGTCTCTCCGACCTTCACAAAAAAAGTTATTCAAGAATATCTCTTTCTCCTATGTGCTTTCATCCCTAACCCTAACCCTAACCCTTCCGAAAGTCGGAGAAGCTCAAGGATGGTACAGATCGATGCGCGCTACCCCATTTAGTGGGGGTAGAGCCTACTTGCAAGTCTCTCCGACCTTCACAAAAAAAGTTATTCAAGAATATCTCTTTCTCCTATGTGCTTTCATCCCTAACCCTAACCCTAACCCTTCCGAAAGTCGGAGAAGCTCAAGGATGGTACTGATCGATGCGCGAAACCCCATTTAGTGGGGGTAGAGCCTACTTGCAAGTCTCTCCGACCTTCACAAAAAAAGTTATTCAAGAATATCTCCTCAGATTTGGGGGAATTTCGTCAGTCGACCTCTTCCGAAGGTCGTACAAGCTCGGGGATGGTACCAATCGATCCGCAGGACCCAAATTAGTCCAGATGCAACCACTTTCCAAGTCTCTCCGACCTTCACAAAAAAAGTTATTCAAGAATATCTCTTTCTCCTATGTGCTTTCATCCCTAACCCTAACCCTAACCCTTCCGAAAGTCGGAGAAGCTCAAGGATGGTACCGATCGATGCGCGCTACCCCATTTAGTGGGGGTAGAGCCTACTTGCAAGTCTCTCCGACCTTCACAAAAAAAGTTATTCAAGAATATCTCTTTCTCCTATGTGCTTTCAGCCCTAACCCTAACCCTAACCCTTCCGAAAGTCGGAGAAGCTCAAGGATGGTACTGATCGATGCGCGCAACCCCATTTAGTGGGGGTAGAGCCTACTTGCAAGTCTCTCCGACCTTCACAAAAAAAGTTATTCAAGAATATCTCCTCAGATTTGGGGGAATTTCGTCGGTCGACCTTTTCCGAAGGTCGTACAAGCTCGGGGATGGTACCAATCGATCCGCAGGACCCAAATTAGTCCAGATGCAACCACTTTCCAAGTCTCTCCGACCTTCACAAAAAAAGTTATTCAAGAATATCTCTTTCTCCTATGTGCTTTCATCCCTAACCCTAACCCTAACCCTTCCGAAAGTCGGAGAAGCTCAAGGATGGTACCGATCGATGCGCGCTACCCCATTTAGTGGGGGTAGAGCCTACTTGCAAGTCTCTCCGACCTTCACAAAAAAAGTTATTCAAGAATATCTCTTTCTCCTATGTGCTTTCATCCCTAACCCTAACCCTAACCCTTCCAAAAGTCGGAGAAGCTCAAGGATGGTACCGATCGATGCGCGCTACCCCATTTAGTGGGGGTAGAGCCTACTTGCAAGTCTCTCCGACCTTCACAAAAAAAGTTATTCAAGAATATCTCCTCAGATTTGGGGGAATTTCGTCGGTCGACCTCTTCCGAAGGTCGTACAAGCTCGGGGATGGTACCAATCGATCCGCAGGACCCAAATTAGTCCAGATGCAACCACTTTCCAAGTCTCTCCGACCTTCACAAAAAAAGTTATTCAAGAATATCTCTTTCTCCTATGTGCTTTCATCCCTAACCCTAACCCTAACCCTTCCGAAAGTCGGAGAAGCTCAAGGATGGTACCGATCGATGCGCGCTACCCCATTTAGTGGGGGTAGAGCCTACTTGCAAGTCTCTCCGACCTTCACAAAAAAAGTTATTCAAGAATATCTCTTTCTCCTATGTGCTTTCATCCCTAACCCTAACCCTAACCCTTCCGAAAGTCGGAGAAGCTCAAGGATGGTACCGATCGATGCGCGCTACCCCATTTAGTGGGGGTAGAGCCTACTTGCAAGTCTCTCCGACCTTCACAAAAAAAGTTATTCAAGAATATCTCTTTCTCCTATGTGCTTTCATCCCTAACCCTAACCCTAACCCTTCCGAAAGTCGGAGAAGCTCAAGGATGGTACCGATCGATGCGCGCTACCCCATTTAGTGGGGGTAGAGCCTACTTGCAAGTCTCTCCGACCTTCACAAAAAAAGTTATTCAAGAATATCTCTTTCTCCTATGTGCTTTCATCCCTAACCCTAACCCTAACCCTTCCGAAAGTCGGAGAAGCTCAAAGATGGTACTGATCGATGCGCGCAACCCCATTTAGTGGGGGTAGAGCCTACTTGCAAGTCTCTCCGACCTTCACAAAAAAAGTTATTCAAGAATATCTCCTCAGATTTGGGGGAATTTCGTCGGTCGACCTCTTCCGAAGGTCGTACAAGCTCGGGGATGGTACCAATCGATCCGCAGGACCCAAATTAGTCCAGATGCAACCACTTTCCAAGTCTCTCCGACCTTCACAAAAAAAGTTATTCAAGAATATCTCTTTCTCCTATGTGCTTTCATCCCTAACCCTAACCCTTCCGAAAGTCGGAGAAGCTCAAGGATGGTACCGATCGATGCGCGCTACCCCATTTAGTGGGGGTAGAGCCTACTTGCAAGTCTCTCCGACCTTCACAAAAAAAGTTATTCAAGAATATCTCTTTCTCCTATGTGCTTTCATCCCTAACCCTAACCCTAACCCTTCCGAAAGTCGGAGAAGCTCAAGGATGGTACCGATCGATGCGCGCTACCCCATTTAGTGGGGGTAGAGCCTACTTGCAAGTCTCTCCGACCTTCACAAAAAAAGTTATTCAAGAATATCTCTTTCTCCTATGTGCTTTCATCCCTAACCCTAACCCTAACCCTTCCGAAAGTCGGAGAAGCTCAAGGATGGTACCGATCGATGCGCGCTACCCCATTTAGTGGGGGTAGAGCCTACTTGCAAGTCTCTCCGACCTTCACAAAAAAAGTTATTCAAGAATATCTCTTTCTCCTATGTGCTTTCATCCCTAACCCTAACCCTAACCCTTCCGAAAGTCGGAGAAGCTCAAGGATGGTACCGATCGATGCGCGCTACCCCATTTAGTGGGGGTAGAGCCTACTTGCAAGTCTCTCCGACCTTCACAAAAAAAGTTATTCAAGAATATCTCTTTCTCCTATGTGCTTTCATCCCTAACCCTAACCCTAACCCTTCCGAAAGTCGGAGAAGCTCAAGGATGGTACAGATCGATGCGCGCTACCCCATTTAGTGGGGGTAGAGCCTACTTGCAAGTCTCTCCGACCTTCACAAAAAAAGTTATTCAAGAATATCTCTTTCTCCTATGTGCTTTCATCCCTAACCCTAACCCTAACCCTTCCGAAAGTCGGAGAAGCTCAAGGATGGTACTGATCGATGCGCGAAACCCCATTTAGTGGGGGTAGAGCCTACTTGCAAGTCTCTCCGACCTTCACAAAAAAAGTTATTCAAGAATATCTCCTCAGATTTGGGGGAATTTCGTCAGTCGACCTCTTCCGAAGGTCGTACAAGCTCGGGGATGGTACCAATCGATCCGCAGGACCCAAATTAGTCCAGATGCAACCACTTTCCAAGTCTCTCCGACCTTCACAAAAAAAGTTATTCAAGAATATCTCTTTCTCCTATGTGCTTTCATCCCTAACCCTAACCCTAACCCTTCCGAAAGTCGGAGAAGCTCAAGGATGGTACCGATCGATGCGCGCTACCCCATTTAGTGGGGGTAGAGCCTACTTGCAAGTCTCTCCGACCTTCACAAAAAAAGTTATTCAAGAATATCTCTTTCTCCTATGTGCTTTCAGCCCTAACCCTAACCCTAACCCTTCCGAAAGTCGGAGAAGCTCAAGGATGGTACTGATCGATGCGCGCAACCCCATTTAGTGGGGGTAGAGCCTACTTGCAAGTCTCTCCGACCTTCACAAAAAAAGTTATTCAAGAATATCTCCTCAGATTTGGGGGAATTTCGTCGGTCGACCTTTTCCGAAGGTCGTACAAGCTCGGGGATGGTACCAATCGATCCGCAGGACCCAAATTAGTCCAGATGCAACCACTTTCCAAGTCTCTCCGACCTTCACAAAAAAAGTTATTCAAGAATATCTCTTTCTCCTATGTGCTTTCATCCCTAACCCTAACCCTAACCCTTCCGAAAGTCGGAGAAGCTCAAGGATGGTACCGATCGATGCGCGCTACCCCATTTAGTGGGGGTAGAGCCTACTTGCAAGTCTCTCCGACCTTCACAAAAAAAGTTATTCAAGAATATCTCTTTCTCCTATGTGCTTTCATCCCTAACCCTAACCCTAACCCTTCCAAAAGTCGGAGAAGCTCAAGGATGGTACCGATCGATGCGCGCTACCCCATTTAGTGGGGGTAGAGCCTACTTGCAAGTCTCTCCGACCTTCACAAAAAAAGTTATTCAAGAATATCTCCTCAGATTTGGGGGAATTTCGTCGGTCGACCTCTTCCGAAGGTCGTACAAGCTCGGGGATGGTACCAATCGATCCGCAGGACCCAAATTAGTCCAGATGCAACCACTTTCCAAGTCTCTCCGACCTTCACAAAAAAAGTTATTCAAGAATATCTCTTTCTCCTATGTGCTTTCATCCCTAACCCTAACCCTAACCCTTCCGAAAGTCGGAGAAGCTCAAGGATGGTACCGATCGATGCGCGCTACCCCATTTAGTGGGGGTAGAGCCTACTTGCAAGTCTCTCCGACCTTCACAAAAAAAGTTATTCAAGAATATCTCTTTCTCCTATGTGCTTTCATCCCTAACCCTAACCCTAACCCTTCCGAAAGTCGGAGAAGCTCAAGGATGGTACCGATCGATGCGCGCTACCCCATTTAGTGGGGGTAGAGCCTACTTGCAAGTCTCTCCGACCTTCACAAAAAAAGTTATTCAAGAATATCTCTTTCTCCTATGTGCTTTCATCCCTAACCCTAACCCTAACCCTTCCGAAAGTCGGAGAAGCTCAAGGATGGTACCGATCGATGCGCGCTACCCCATTTAGTGGGGGTAGAGCCTACTTGCAAGTCTCTCCGACCTTCACAAAAAAAGTTATTCAAGAATATCTCTTTCTCCTATGTGCTTTCATCCCTAACCCTAACCCTAACCCTTCCGAAAGTCGGAGAAGCTCAAAGATGGTACTGATCGATGCGCGCAACCCCATTTAGTGGGGGTAGAGCCTACTTGCAAGTCTCTCCGACCTTCACAAAAAAAGTTATTCAAGAATATCTCCTCAGATTTGGGGGAATTTCGTCAGTCGACCTCTTCCGAAGGTCGTACAAGCTCGGGGATGGTACCAATCGATCCGCAGGACCCAAATTAGTCCAGATGCAACCACTTTCCAAGTCTCTCCGACCTTCACAAAAAAAGTTATTCAAGAATATCTCTTTCTCCTATGTGCTTTCATCCCTAACCCTAACCCTAACCCTTCCGAAAGTCGGAGAAGCTCAAGGATGGTAATGATCGATGCGCGCAACCCCATTTAGTGGGGGTAGAGCCTACTTGCAAGTCTCTCCGACCTTCACAAAAAAAGTTATTCAAGAATATCTCCTCAGATTTGGGGGAATTTCGTCGGTCGACCTCTTCCGAAGGTCGTACAAGCTCGGGGATGGTACCAATCGATCCGCAGGACCCAAATTAGTCCAGATGCAACCACTTTTCAAGTCTCTCCGACCTTCACAAAAAAAGTTATTCAAGAATATCTCTTTCTCCTATGTGCTTTCATCCCTAACCCTAACCCTAACCCTTCCGAAAGTCGGAGAAGCTCAAGGATGGTACCGATCGATGCGCGCTACCCCATTTAGTGGGGGTAGAGCCTACTTGCAAGTCTCTCCGACCTTCACAAAAAAAGTTATTCAAGAATATCTCTTTCTCCTATGTGCTTTCATCCCTAACCCTAACCCTAACCCTTCCGAAAGTCGGAGAAGCTCAAGGATGGTACTGATCGATGCGCGCTACCCCATTTAGTGGGGGTAGAGCCTACTTGCAAGTCTCTCCGACCTTCACAAAAAAAGTTATTCAAGAATATCTCTTTCTCCTATGTGCTTTCATCCCTAACCCTAACCCTAACCCTTCCGAAAGTCGGAGAAGCTCAAGGATGGTACCGATCGATGCGCGCTACCCCATTTAGTGGGGGTAGAGCCTACTTGCAAGTCTCTCCGACCTTCACAAAAAAAGTTATTCAAGAATATCTCTTTCTCCTATGTGCTTTCATCCCTAACCCTAACCCTAACCCTTCCGAAAGTCGGAGAAGCTCAAGGATGGTACTGATCGATGCGCGCAACCCCATTTAGTGGGGGTAGAGCCTACTTGCAAGTCTCTCCGACCTTCACAAAAAAAGTTATTCAAGAATATCTCCTCAGATTTGGGGGAATTTCGTCAGTCGACCTCTTCCGAAGGTCGTACAAGCTCGGGGATGGTACCAATCGATCCGCAGGACCCAAATTAGTCCAGATGCAACCACTTTCCAAGTCTCTCCGACCTTCACAAAAAAAGTTATTCAAGAATATCTCTTTCTCCTATGTGCTTTCATCCCTAACCCTAACCCTAACCCTTCCGAAAGTCGGAGAAGCTCAAGGATGGTACCGATCGATGCGCGCTACCCCATTTAGTGGGGGTAGAGCCTACTTGCAAGTCTCTCCGACCTTCACAAAAAAAGTTATTCAAGAATATCTCTTTCTCCTATGTGCTTTCATCCCTAACCCTAACCCTAACCCTTCCGAAAGTCGGAGAAGCTCAAGGATGGTACCGATCGATGCGCGCTACCCCATTTAGTGGGGGTAGAGCCTACTTGCAAGTCTCTCCGACCTTCACAAAAAAAGTTATTCAAGAATATCTCTTTCTCCTATGTGCTTTCATCCCTAACCCTAACCCTAACCCTTCCGAAAGTCGGAGAAGCTCAAGGATGGTACTGATCGATGCGCGCAACCCCATTTAGTGGGGGTAGAGCCTACTTGCAAGTCTCTCCGACCTTCACAAAAAAAGTTATTCAAGAATATCTCCTCAGATTTGGGGGAATTTCGTCAGTCGACCTCTTCCGAAGGTCGTACAAGCTCGGGGATGGTACCAATCGATCCGCAGGACCCAAATTAGTCCAGATGCAACCACTTTCCAAGTCTCTCCGACCTTCACAAAAAAAGTTATTCAAGAATATCTCTTTCTCCTATGTGCTTTCATCCCTAACCCTAACCCTAACCCTTCCGAAAGTCGGAGAAGCTCAAGGATGGTACCGATCGATGCGCGCTACCCCATTTAGTGGGGGTAGAGCCTACTTGCAAGTCTCTCCGACCTTCACAAAAAAAGTTATTCAAGAATATCTCTTTCTCCTATGTGCTTTCATCCCTAACCCTAACCCTAACCCTTCCGAAAGTCGGAGAAGCTCAAGGATGGTACTGATCGATGCGCGCAACCCCATTTAGTGGGGGTAGAGCCTACTTGCAAGTCTCTCCGACCTTCACAAAAAAAGTTATTCAAGAATATCTCCTCAGATTTGGGGGAATTTCGTCGGTCGACCTCTTCCGAAGGTCGTACAAGCTCGGGGATGGTACCAATCGATCCGCAGGACCCAAATTAGTCCAGATGCAACCACTTTCCAAGTCTCTCCGACCTTCACAAAAAAAGTTATTCAAGAATATCTCTTTCTCCTATGTGCTTTCATCCCTAACCCTAACCCTAACCCTTCCGAAAGTCGGAGAAGCTCAAGGATGGTACCGATCGATGCGCGCTACCCCATTTAGTGGGGGTAGAGCCTACTTGCAAGTCTCTCCGACCTTCACAAAAAAAGTTATTCAAGAATATCTCTTTCTCCTATGTGCTTTCATCCCTAACCCTAACCCTAACCCTTCCGAAAGTCGGAGAAGCTCAAGGATGGTACCGATCGATGCGCGCTACCCCATTTAGTGGGGGTAGAGCCTACTTGCAAGTCTCTCCGACCTTCACAAAAAAAGTTATTCAAGAATATCTCTTTCTCCTATGTGCTTTCATCCCTAACCCTAACCCTAACCCTTCCGAAAGTCGGAGAAGCTCAAGGATGGTACCGATCGATGCGCGTTACCCCATTTAGTGGGGGTAGAGCCTACTTGCAAGTCTCTCCGACCTTCAAAAAAAAAGTTATTCAAGAATATCTCTTTCTCCTATGTGCTTTCATCCCTAACCCTAACCCTAACCCTTCCGAAAGTCGGAGAAGCTCAAGGATGGTACCGATCGATGCGCGCTACCCCATTTAGTGGGGGTAGAGCCTACTTGCAAGTCTCTCCGACCTTCACAAAAAAAGTTATTCAAGAATATCTCTTTCTCCTATGTGCTTTCATCCCTAACCCTAACCCTAACCCTTCCGAAAGTCGGAGAAGCTCAAGGATGGTACCGATCGATGCGCGCTACCCCATTTAGTGGGGGTAGAGCCTACTTGCAAGTCTCTCCGACCTTCACAAAAAAAGTTATTCAAGAATATCTCTTTCTCCTATGTGCTTTCATCCCTAACCCTAACCCTAACCCTTCCGAAAGTCGGAGAAGCTCAAGGATGGTACTGATCGATGCGCGCAACCCCATTTAGTGGGGGTAGAGCCTACTTGCAAGTCTCTCCGACCTTCACAAAAAAAGTTATTCAAGAATATCTCCTCAGATTTGGGGGAATTTCGTCGGTCGACCTCTTCCGAAGGTCGTACAAGCTCGGGGATGGTACCAATCGATCCGCAGGACCCAAATTAGTCCAGATGCAACCACTTTCCAAGTCTCTCCGACCTTCACAAAAAAAGTTATTCAAGAATATCTCTTTCTCCTATGTGCTTTCATCCCTAACCCTAACCCTAACCCTTCCGAAAGTCGGAGAAGCTCAAGGATGGTACCGATCGATGCGCGTTACCCCATTTAGTGGGGGTAGAGCCTACTTGCAAGTCTCTCCGACCTTCACAAAAAAAGTTATTCAAGAATATCTCTTTCTCCTATGTGCTTTCATCCCTAACCCTAACCCTAACCCTTCCGAAAGTCGGAGAAGCTCAAGGTTGGTACCGATCGATGCGCGCTACCCCATTTAGTGGGGGTAGAGCCTACTTGCAAGTCTCTCCGACCTTCACAAAAAAAGTTATTCAAGAATATCTCCTCAGATTTGGGGGAATTTCGTCGGTCGACCTCTTCCGAAGGTCGTACAAGCTCAGGGATGGTACCAATCGATCCGCAGGACCCAAATTAGTCCAGATGCAACCACTTTCCAAGTCTCTCCGACCTTCACAAAAAAAGTTATTCAAGAATATCTCTTTCTCCTATGTGCTTTCATCCCTAACCCTAACCCTAACCCTTCCGAAAGTCGGAGAAGCTCAAGGATGGTACTGATCGATGCGCGCAACCCCATTTAGTGGGGGTAGAGCCTACTTGCAAGTCTCTCCGACCTTCACAAAAAAAGTTATTCAAGAATATCTCCTCAGATTTGGGGGAATTTCGTCGGTCGACCTCTTCCGAAGGTCGTACAAGCTCGGGGATGGTACCAATCGATCCGCAGGACCCAAATTAGTCCAGATGCAACCACTTTCCAAGTCTCTCCGACCTTCACAAAAAAAGTTATTCAAGAATATCTCTTTCTCCTATGTGCTTTCATCCCTAACCCTAACCCTAACCCTTCCGAAAGTCGGAGAAGCTCAAGGATGGTACCGATCGATGCGCGCTACCCCATTTAGTGGGGGTAGAGCCTACTTGCAAGTCTCTCCGACCTTCACAAAAAAAGTTATTCAAGAATATCTCTTTCTCCTATGTGCTTTCATCCCTAACCCTAACCCTTCCGAAAGTCGGAGAAGCTCAAGGATGGTACCGATCGATGCGCGCTACCCCATTTAGTGGGGGTAGAGCCTACTTGCAAGTCTCTCCGACCTTCACAAAAAAAGTTATTCAAGAATATCTCCTCAGATTTGGGGGAATTTCGTCGGTCGACCTCTTCCGAAGGTCGTACAAGCTCGGGGATGGTACCAATCGATCCGCAGGACCCAAATTAGTCCAGATGCAACCACTTTCCAAGTCTCTCCGACCTTCACAAAAAAAGTTATTCAAGAATATCTCTTTCTCCTATGTGCTTTCATCCCTAACCCTAACCCTTCCGAAAGTCGGAGAAGCTCAAGGATGGTACCGATCGATGCGCGCTACCCCATTTAGTGGGGGTAGAGCCTACTTGCAAGTCTCTCCGACCTTCACAAAAAAAGTTATTCAAGAATATCTCTTTCTCCTATGTGCTTTCATCCCTAACCCTAACCCTAACCCTTCCGAAAGTCGGAGAAGCTCAAGGATGGTACCGATCGATGCGCGCTACCCCATTTAGTGGGGGTAGAGCCTACTTGCAAGTCTCTCCGACCTTCACAAAAAAAGTTATTCAAGAATATCTCTTTCTCCTATGTGCTTTCATCCCTAACCCTAACCCTAACCCTTCCGAAAGTCGGAGAAGCTCAAGGATAGTACCGATCGATGCGCGCTACCCCATTTAGTGGGGGTAGAGCCTACTTGCAAGTCTCTCCGACCTTCACAAAAAAAGTTATTCAAGAATATCTCTTTCTCCTATGTGCTTTCATCCCTAACCCTAACCCTAACCCTTCCGAAAGTCGGAGAAGCTCAAGGATGGTACTGATCGATGCGCGCAACCCCATTTAGTGGGGGTAGAGCCTACTTGCAAGTCTCTCCGACCTTCACAAAAAAAGTTATTCAAGAATATCTCCTCAGATTTGGGGGAATTTCGTCGGTCGACCTCTTCCGAAGGTCGTACAAGCTCGGGGATGGTACCAATCGATCCGCAGGACCCAAATTAGTCCAGATGCAACCACTTTCCAAGTCTCTCCGACCTTCACAAAAAAAGTTATTCAAGAATATCTCTTTCTCCTATGTGCTTTCATCCCTAACCCTAACCCTAACCCTTCCGAAAGTCGGAGAAGCTCAAGGATGGTACCGATCGATGCGCGCTACCCCATTTAGTGGGGGTAGAGCCTACTTGCAAGTCTCTCCGACCTTCACAAAAAAAGTTATTCAAGAATATCTCTTTCTCCTATGTGCTTTCATCCCTAACCCTAACCCTAACCCTTCCGAAAGTCGGAGAAGCTCAAGGATGGTACCGATCGATGCGCGCTACCCCATTTAGTGGGGGTAGAGCCTACTTGCAAGTCTCTCCGACCTTCACAAAAAAAGTTATTCAAGAATATCTCCTCAGATTTGGGGGAATTTCGTCGGTCGACCTCTTCCGAAGGTCGTACAAGCTCGGGGATGGTACCAATCGATCTGCAGGACCCAAATTAGTCCAGATGCAACCACTTTTCAAGTCTCTCCGACCTTCACAAAAAAAGTTATTCAAGAATATCTCTTTCTCCTATGTGCTTTCATCCCTAACCCTAACCCTTCCGAAAGTCGGAGAAGCTCAAGGATGGTACCGATCGATGCGCGCTACCCCATTTAGTGGGGGTAGAGCCTACTTGCAAGTCTCTCCGACCTTCACAAAAAAAGTTATTCAAGAATATCTCTTTCTCCTATGTGCTTTCATCCCTAACCCTAACCCTAACCCTTCCGAAAGTCGGAGAAGCTCAAGGATGGTACCGATCGATGCGCGCTACCCCATTTAGTGGGGGTAGAGCCTACTTGCAAGTCTCTCCGACCTTCACAAAAAAAGTTATTCAAGAATATCTCTTTCTCCTATGTGCTTTCATCCCTAACCCTAACCCTAACCCTTCCGAAAGTCGGAGAAGCTCAAGGATGGTACCGATCGATGCGCGCTACCCCATTTAGTGGGGGTAGAGCCTACTTGCAAGTCTCTCCGACCTTCACAAAAAAAGTTATTCAAGAATATCTCTTTCTCCTATGTGCTTTCATCCCTAACCCTAACCCTAACCCTTCCGAAAGTCGGAGAAGCTCAAGGATGGTACTGATCGATGCGCGCAACCCCATTTAGTGGGGGTAGAGCCTACTTGCAAGTATCTCCGACCTTCACAAAAAAAGTTATTCAAGAATATCTCCTCAGATTTGGGGGAATTTCGTCGGTCGACCTCTTCCGAAGGTCGTACAAGCTCGGGGATGGTACCAATCGATCCGCAGGACCCAAATTAGTCCAGATGCAACCACTTTCCAAGTCTCTCCGACCTTCACAAAAAAAGTTATTCAAGAATATCTCTTTCTCCTATGTGCTTTCATCCCTAACCCTAACCCTAACCCTTCCGAAAGTCGGAGAAGCTCAAGGATGGTACCGATCGATGCGCGCTACCCCATTTAGTGGGGGTAGAGCCTACTTGCAAGTCTCTCCGACCTTCACAAAAAAAGTTATTCAAGAATATCTCTTTCTCCTATGTGCTTTCATCCCTAACCCTAACCCTAACCCTTCCGAAAGTCGGAGAAGCTCAAGGATGGTACCGATCGATGTGCGCTACCCCATTTAGTGGGGGTAGAGCCTACTTGCAAGTCTCTCCGACCTTCACAAAAAAAGTTATTCAAGAATATCTCTTTCTCCTATGTGCTTTCATCCCTAACCCTAACCCTAACCCTTCCGAAAGTCGGAGAAGCTCAAGGATGGTACCGATCGATGCGCGCTACCCCATTTAGTGGGGGTAGAGCCTACTTGCAAGTCTCTCCGACCTTCACAAAAAAAGTTATTCAAGAATATCTCTTTCTCCTATGTGCTTTCATCCCTAACCCTAACCCTAACCCTTCCGAAAGTCGGAGAAGCTCAAGGATGGTACCGATCGATGCGCGCTACCCCATTTAGTGGGGGTAGAGCCTACTTGCAAGTCTCTCCGACCTTCACAAAAAAAGTTATTCAAGAATATCTCTTTCTCCTATGTGCTTTCATCCCTAACCCTAACCCTAACCCTTCCGAAAGTCGGAGAAGCTCAAGGATGGTACCGATCGATGCGCGCTACCCCATTTAGTGGGGGTAGAGCCTACTTGCAAGTCTCTCCGACCTTCACAAAAAAAGTTATTCAAGAATATCTCTTTCTCCTATGTGCTTTCATCCCTAACCCTAACCCTAACCCTTCCGAAAGTCGGAGAAGCTCAAGGATGGTACCGATCGATGCGCGCTACCCCATTTAGTGGGGGTAGAGCCTACTTGCAAGTCTCTCCAACCTTCACAAAAAAAGTTATTCAAGAATATCTCTTTCTCCTATGTGCTTTCATCCCTAACCCTAACCCTAACCCTTCCGAAAGTCGGAGAAGCTCAAGGATGGTACTGATCGATGCGCGCAACCCCATTTAGTGGGGGTAGAGCCTACTTGCAAGTCTCTCCGACCTTCACAAAAAAAGTTATTCAAGAATATCTCCTCAGATTTGGGGGAATTTCGTCGGTCGACCTCTTCCGAAGGTCGTACAAGCTCGGGGATGGTACCAATCGATCCGCAGGACCCAAATTAGTCCAGATGCAACCACTTTCCAAGTCTCTCCGACCTTCACAAAAAAAGTTATTCAAGAATATCTCTTTCTCCTATGTGCTTTCATCCCTAACCCTAACCCTTCCGAAAGTCGGAGAAGCTCAAGGATGGTACCGATCGATGCGCGCTACCCCATTTAGTGGGGGTAGAGCCTACTTGCAAGTCTCTCCGACCTTCACAAAAAAAGTTATTCAAGAATATCTCTTTCTCCTATGTGCTTTCATCCCTAACCCTAACCCTAACCCTTCCGAAAGTCGGAGAAGCTCAAGGATGGTACCGATCGATGCGCGCTACCCCATTTAGTGGGGGTAGAGCCTACTTGCAAGTCTCTCCGACCTTCACAAAAAAAGTTATTCAAGAATATCTCTTTCTCCTATGTGCTTTCATCCCTAACCCTAACCCTAACCCTTCCGAAAGTCGGAGAAGCTCAAGGATGGTACCGATCGATGCGCGCTACCCCATTTAGTGGGGGTAGAGCCTACTTGCAAGTCTCTCCGACCTTCACAAAAAAAGTTATTCAAGAATATCTCTTTCTCCTATGTGCTTTCATCCCTAACCCTAACCCTAACCCTTCCGAAAGTCGGAGAAGCTCAAGGATGGTACCGATCGATGCGCGCTACCCCATTTAGTGGGGGTAGAGCCTACTTGCAAGTCTCTCCGACCTTCACAAAAAAAGTTATTCAAGAATATCTCTTTCTCCTATGTGCTTTCATCCCTAACCCTAACCCTAACCCTTCCGAAAGTCGGAGAAGCTCAAGGATGGTACCGATCGATGCGCGCTACCCCATTTAGTGGGGGTAGAGCCTACTTGCAAGTCTCTCCGACCTTCACAAAAAAAGTTATTCAAGAATATCTCTTTCTCCTATGTGCTTTCATCCCTAACCCTAACCCTAACCCTTCCGAAAGTCGGAGAAGCTCAAGGATGGTACTGATCGATGCGCGCAACCCCATTTAGTGGGGGTAGAGCCTACTTGCAAGTCTCTCCGACCTTCACAAAAAAAGTTATTCAAGAATATCTCCTCAGATTTGGGGGAATTTCGTCGGTCGACCTCTTCCGAAGGTCGTACAAGCTCGGGGATGGTACCAATCGATCCGCAGGACCCAAATTAGTCCAGATGCAACCACTTTCCAAGTCTCTCCGACCTTCACAAAAAAAGTTATTCAAGAATATCTCTTTCTCCTATGTGCTTTCATCCCTAACCCTAACCCTTCCGAAAGTCGGAGAAGCTCAAGGATGGTACCGATCGATGCGCGCTACCCCATTTAGTGGGGGTAGAGCCTACTTGCAAGTCTCTCCGACCTTCACAAAAAAAGTTATTCAAGAATATCTCTTTCTCCTATGTGCTTTCATCCCTAACCCTAACCCTAACCCTTCCGAAAGTCGGAGAAGCTCAAGGATGGTACCGATCGATGCGCGTTACCCCATTTAGTGGGGGTAGAGCCTACTTGCAAGTCTCTCCGACCTTCACAAAAAAAGTTATTCAAGAATATCTCCTCAGATTTGGGGGAATTTCGTCGGTCGACCTCTTCCGAAGGTCGTACAAGCTCGGGGATGGTACCAATCGATCCGCAGGACCCAAATTAGTCCAGATGCAACCACTTTTCAAGTCTCTCCGACCTTCACAAAAAAAGTTATTCAAGAATATCTCTTTCTCCTATGTGCTTTCATCCCTAACCCTAACCCTTCCGAAAGTCGGAGAAGCTCAAGGATGGTACCGATCGATGCGCGCTACCCCATTTAGTGGGGGTAGAGCCTACTTGCAAGTCTCTCCGACCTTCACAAAAAAAGTTATTCAAGAATATCTCTTTCTCCTATGTGCTTTCATCCCTAACCCTAACCCTAACCCTTCCGAAAGTCGGAGAAGCTCAAGGATGGTACCGATCGATGCGCGCTACCCCATTTAGTGGGGGTAGAGCCTACTTGCAAGTCTCTCCGACCTTCACAAAAAAAGTTATTCAAGAATATCTCTTTCTCCTATGTGCTTTCATCCCTAACCCTAACCCTAACCCTTCCGAAAGTCGGAGAAGCTCAAGGATGGTACCGATCGATGCGCGCTACCCCATTTAGTGGGGGTAGAGCCTACTTGCAAGTCTCTCCGACCTTCACAAAAAAAGTTATTCAAGAATATCTCCTCAGATTTGGGGGAATTTCGTCGGTCGACCTCTTCCGAAGGTCGTACAAGCTCGGGGATGGTACCAATCGATCTGCAGGACCCAAATTAGTCCAGATGCAACCACTTTCCAAGTCTCTCCGACCTTCACAAAAAAACTTATTCAAGAATATCTCTTTCTCCTATGTGCTTTCATCCCTAACCCTAACCCTAACCCTTCCGAAAGTCGGAGAAGCTCAAGGATGGTACCGATCGATGCGCGCTACCCCATTTAGTGGGGGTAGAGCCTACTTGCAAGTCTCTCCGACCTTCACAAAAAAAGTTATTCAAGAATATCTCTTTCTCCTATGTGCTTTCATCCCTAACCCTAACCCTAACCCTTCCGAAAGTCGGAGAAGCTCAAGGATGGTACTGATCGATGCGCGCAACCCCATTTAGTGGGGGTAGAGCCTACTTGCAAGTCTCTCCGACCTTCACAAAAAAAGTTATTCAAGAATATCTCCTCAGATTTGGGGGAATTTCGTCGGTCGACCTCTTCCGAAGGTCGTACAAGCTCGGGGATGGTACCAATCGATCCGCAGGACCCAAATTAGTCCAGATGCAACCACTTTCCAAGTCTCTCCGACCTTCACAAAAAAAGTTATTCAAGAATATCTCTTTCTCCTATGTGCTTTCATCCCTAACCCTAACCCTTCCGAAAGTCGGAGAAGCTCAAGGATGGTACCGATCGATGCGCGCTACCCCATTTAGTGGGGGTAGAGCCTACTTGCAAGTCTCTCCGACCTTCACAAAAAAAGTTATTCAAGAATATCTCTTTCTCCTATGTGCTTTCATCCCTAACCCTAACCCTAACCCTTCCGAAAGTCGGAGAAGCTCAAGGATGGTACCGATCGATGCGCGCTACCCCATTTAGTGGGGGTAGAGCCTACTTGCAAGTCTCTCCGACCTTCACAAAAAAAGTTATTCAAGAATATCTCTTTCTCCTATGTGCTTTCATCCCTAACCCTAACCCTAACCCTTCCGAAAGTCGGAGAAGCTCAAGGATGGTACCGATCGATGCGCGCTACCCCATTTAGTGGGGGTAGAGCCTACTTGCAAGTCTCTCCGACCTTCACAAAAAAAGTTATTCAAGAATATCTCTTTCTCCTATGTGCTTTCATCCCTAACCCTAACCCTAACCCTTCCGAAAGTCGGAGAAGCTCAAGGATGGTACCGATCGATGCGCGCTACCCCATTTAGTGGGGGTAGAGCCTACTTGCAAGTCTCTCCGACCTTCACAAAAAAAGTTATTCAAGAATATCTCTTTCTCCTATGTGCTTTCATCCCTAACCCTAACCCTAACCCTTCCGAAAGTCGGAGAAGCTCAAGGATGGTACCGATCGATGCGCGCTACCCCATTTAGTGGGGGTAGAGCCTACTTGCAAGTCTCTCCGACCTTCACAAAAAAAGTTATTCAAGAATATCTCTTTCTCCTATGTGCTTTCATCCCTAACCCTAACCCTAACCCTTCCGAAAGTCGGAGAAGCTCAAGGATGGTACTGATCGATGCGCGCAACCCCATTTAGTGGGGGTAGAGCCTACTTGCAAGTCTCTCCGACCTTCACAAAAAAAGTTATTCAAGAATATCTCCTCAGATTTGGGGGAATTTCGTCGGTCGACCTCTTCCGAAGGTCGTACAAGCTCGGGGATGGTACCAATCGATCCGCAGGACCCAAATTAGTCCAGATGCAACCACTTTCCAAGTCTCTCCGACCTTCACAAAAAAAGTTATTCAAGAATATCTCTTTCTCCTATGTGCTTTCATCCCTAACCCTAACCCTTCCGAAAGTCGGAGAAGCTCAAGGATGGTACCGATCGATGCGCGCTACCCCATTTAGTGGGGGTAGAGCCTACTTGCAAGTCTCTCCGACCTTCACAAAAAAAGTTATTCAAGAATATCTCTTTCTCCTATGTGCTTTCATCCCTAACCCTAACCCTAACCCTTCCGAAAGTCGGAGAAGCTCAAGGATGGTACCGATCGATGCGCGTTACCCCATTTAGTGGGGGTAGAGCCTACTTGCAAGTCTCTCCGACCTTCACAAAAAAAGTTATTCAAGAATATCTCCTCAGATTTGGGGGAATTTCGTCGGTCGACCTCTTCCGAAGGTCGTACAAGCTCGGGGATGGTACCAATCGATCCGCAGGACCCAAATTAGTCCAGATGCAACCACTTTTCAAGTCTCTCCGACCTTCACAAAAAAAGTTATTCAAGAATATCTCTTTCTCCTATGTGCTTTCATCCCTAACCCTAACCCTTCCGAAAGTCGGAGAAGCTCAAGGATGGTACCGATCGATGCGCGCTACCCCATTTAGTGGGGGTAGAGCCTACTTGCAAGTCTCTCCGACCTTCACAAAAAAAGTTATTCAAGAATATCTCTTTCTCCTATGTGCTTTCATCCCTAACCCTAACCCTAACCCTTCCGAAAGTCGGAGAAGCTCAAGGATGGTACCGATCGATGCGCGCTACCCCATTTAGTGGGGGTAGAGCCTACTTGCAAGTCTCTCCGACCTTCACAAAAAAAGTTATTCAAGAATATCTCTTTCTCCTATGTGCTTTCATCCCTAACCCTAACCCTAACCCTTCCGAAAGTCGGAGAAGCTCAAGGATGGTACCGATCGATGCGCGCTACCCCATTTAGTGGGGGTAGAGCCTACTTGCAAGTCTCTCCGACCTTCACAAAAAAAGTTATTCAAGAATATCTCCTCAGATTTGGGGGAATTTCGTCGGTCGACCTCTTCCGAAGGTCGTACAAGCTCGGGGATGGTACCAATCGATCTGCAGGACCCAAATTAGTCCAGATGCAACCACTTTCCAAGTCTCTCCGACCTTCACAAAAAAACTTATTCAAGAATATCTCTTTCTCCTATGTGCTTTCATCCCTAACCCTAACCCTAACCCTTCCGAAAGTCGGAGAAGCTCAAGGATGGTACCGATCGATGCGCGCTACCCCATTTAGTGGGGGTAGAGCCTACTTGCAAGTCTCTCCGACCTTCACAAAAAAAGTTATTCAAGAATATCTCTTTCTCCTATGTGCTTTCATCCCTAACCCTAACCCTAACCCTTCCGAAAGTCGGAGAAGCTCAAGGATGGTACTGATCGATGCGCGCAACCCCATTTAGTGGGGGTAGAGCCTACTTGCAAGTCTCTCCGACCTTCACAAAAAAAGTTATTCAAGAATATCTCCTCAGATTTGGGGGAATTTCGTCGGTCGACCTCTTCCGAAGGTCGTACAAGCTCGGGGATGGTACCAATCGATGTGCACTACCCCATTTAGTGGGGGTAGAGCCTACTTGCAAGTCTCTCCGACCTTCACAAAAAAAGTTATTCAAGAATATCTCTTTCTCCTATGTGCTTTCATCCCTAACCCTAACCCTAACCCTTCCGAAAGTCGGAGAAGCTCAAGGATGGTACTGATCGATGCGCGCAACCCCATTTAGTGGGGGTAGAGCCTACTTGCAAGTCTCTCCGACCTTCACAAAAAAAGTTATTCAAGAATATCTCCTCAGATTTGGGGGAATTTCGTCGGTCGACCTCTTCCGAAGGTCGTACAAGCTCGGGGATGGTACCAATCGATCCGCAGGACCCAAATTAGTCCAGATGCAACCACTTTCCAAGTCTCTCCGACCTTCACAAAAAAAGTTATTCAAGAATATCTCTTTCTCCTATGTGCTTTCATCCCTAACCCTAACCCTAACCCTTCCGAAAGTCGGAGAAGCTCAAGGATGGTACCGATCGATGCGCGCTACCCCATTTAGTGGGGGTAGAGCCTACTTGCAAGTCTCTCCGACCTTCACAAAAAAAGTTATTCAAGAATATCTCTTTCTCCTATGTGCTTTCATCCCTAACCCTAACCCTAACCCTTCCGAAAGTCGGAGAAGCTCAAGGATGGTACTGATCGATGCGCGCTACCCCATTTAGTGGGGGTAGAGCCTACTTGCAAGTCTCTCCGACCTTCACAAAAAAAGTTATTCAAGAATATCTCTTTCTCCTATGTGCTTTCATCCCTAACCCTAACCCTAACCCTTCCGAAAGTCGGAGAAGCTCAAGGATGGTACTGATCGATGCGCGCAACCCCATTTAGTGGGGGTAAAGCCTACTTGCAAGTCTCTCCGACCTTCACAAAAAAAGTTATTCAAGAATATCTCCTCAGATTTGGGGGAATTTCGTCGGTCGACCTCTTCCGAAGGTCGTACAAGCTCGGGGATGGTACCAATCGATCCGCAGGACCCAAATTAGTCCAGATGCAACCACTTTCCAAGTCTCTCCGACCTTCACAAAAAAAGTTATTCAAGAATATCTCTTTCTCCTATGTGCTTTCATCCCTAACCCTAACCCTAACCCTTCCGAAAGTCGGAGAAGCTCAAGGATGGTACCGATCGATGCGCGCTACCCCATTTAGTGGGGGTAGAGCCTACTTGCAAGTCTCTCCGACCTTCACAAAAAAAGTTATTCAAGAATATCTCTTTCTCCTATGTGCTTTCATCCCTAACCCTAACCCTAACCCTTCCGAAAGTCGGAGAAGCTCAAGGATGGTACCGATCGATGCGCGCTACCCCATTTAGTGGGGGTAGAGCCTACTTGCAAGTCTCTCCGACCTTCACAAAAAAAGTTATTCAAGAATATCTCTTTCTCCTATGTGCTTTCATCCCTAACCCTAACCCTAACCCTTCCGAAAGTCGGAGAAGCTCAAGGATGGTACCGATCGATGCGCGCTACCCCATTTAGTGGGGGTAGAGCCTACTTGCAAGTCTCTCCGACCTTCACAAAAAAAGTTATTCAAGAATATCTCTTTCTCCTATGTGCTTTCATCCCTAACCCTAACCCTAACCCTTCCGAAAGTCGGAGAAGCTCAAGGATGGTACCGATCGATGCGCGCTACCCCATTTAGTGGGGGTAGAGCCTACTTGCAAGTCTCTCCGACCTTCACAAAAAAAGTTATTCAAGAATATCTCTTTCTCCTATGTGCTTTCATCCCTAACCCTAACCCTTCCGAAAGTCGGAGAAGCTCAAGGATGGTACTGATCGATGCGCGCAACCCCATTTAGTGGGGGTAGAGCCTACTTGCAAGTCTCTCCGACCTTCACAAAAAAAGTTATTCAAGAATATCTCCTCAGATTTGGGGGAATTTCGTCGGTCGACCTCTTCCGAAGGTCGTACAAGCTCGGGGATGGTACCAATCGATCCGCAGGACCCAAATTAGTCCAGATGCAACCACTTTCCAAGTCTCTCCGACCTTCACAAAAAAAGTTATTCAAGAATATCTCTTTCTCCTATGTGCTTTCATCCCTAACCCTAACCCTTCCGAAAGTCGGAGAAGCTCAAGGATGGTACCGATCGATGCGCGCTACCCCATTTAGTGGGGGTAGAGCCTACTTGCAAGTCTCTCCGACCTTCACAAAAAAAGTTATTCAAGAATATCTCTTTCTCCTATGTGCTTTCATCCCTAACCCTAACCCTAACCCTTCCGAAAGTCGGAGAAGCTCAAGGATGGTACTGATCGATGCGCGTTACCCCATTTAGTGGGGGTAGAGCCTACTTGCAAGTCTCTCCGACCTTCACAAAAAAAGTTATTCAAGAATATCTCCTCAGATTTGGGGGAATTTCGTCGGTCGACCTCTTCCGAAGGTCGTACAAGCTCGGGGATGGTACCAATCGATCCGCAGGACCCAAATTAGTCCAGATGCAACCACTTTTCAAGTCTCTCCGACCTTCACAAAAAAAGTTATTCAAGAATATCTCTTTCTCCTATGTGCTTTCATCCCTAACCCTAACCCTTCCGAAAGTCGGAGAAGCTCAAGGATGGTACCGATCGATGCGCGCTACCCCATTTAGTGGGGGTAGAGCCTACTTGCAAGTCTCTCCGACCTTCACAAAAAAAGTTATTCAAGAATATCTCTTTCTCCTATGTGCTTTCATCCCTAACCCTAACCCTAACCCTTCCGAAAGTCGGAGAAGCTCAAGGATGGTACCGATCGATGCGCGCTACCCCATTTAGTGGGGGTAGAGCCTACTTGCAAGTCTCTCCGACCTTCACAAAAAAAGTTATTCAAGAATATCTCTTTCTCCTATGTGCTTTCATCCCTAACCCTAACCCTAACCCTTCCGAAAGTCGGAGAAGCTCAAGGATGGTACCGATCGATGCGCGCTACCCCATTTAGTGGGGGTAGAGCCTACTTGCAAGTCTCTCCGACCTTCACAAAAAAAGTTATTCAAGAATATCTCTTTCTCCTATGTGCTTTCATCCCTAACCCTAACCCTAACCCTTCCGAAAGTCGGAGAAGCTCAAGGATGGTACTGATCGATGCGCGCAACCCCATTTAGTGGGGGTAGAGCCTACTTGCAAGTCTCTCCGACCTTCACAAAAAAAGTTATTCAAGAATATCTCCTCAGATTTGGGGGAATTTCGTCGGTCGACCTCTTCCGAAGGTCGTACAAGCTCGGATATGGTACCAATCGATGCGCGCTACCCCATTTAGTGGGGGTAGAGCCTACTTGCAAGTCTCTCCGACCTTCACAAAAAAAGTTATTCAAGAATATCTCTTTCTCCTATGTGCTTTCATCCCTAACCCTAACCCTAACCCTTCCGAAAGT
Source organism: Limanda limanda (assembly GCF_963576545.1). Lineage (NCBI taxonomy): Eukaryota > Metazoa > Chordata > Actinopteri > Pleuronectiformes > Pleuronectidae > Limanda > Limanda limanda. Next base: position 550,616 of record NW_026870603.1, on the reverse strand, counting down.
CGGAGAAGCTCAAGGATGGTACTGATCGATGCGCGCAACCCCATTTAGTGGGGGTAGAGCCTACTTGCAAGTCTCTCCGACCTTCACAAAAAAAGTTATTCAAGAATATCTCCTCAGATTTGGGGGAATTTCGTCGGTCGACCTCTTCCGAAGGTCGTACAAGCTCGGGGATGGTATCAATCGATCCGCAGGACCCAAATTAGTCCAGATGCAACCACTTTCCAAGTCTCTCCGACCTTCACAAAAAAAGTTATTCAAGAATATCTCTTTCTCCTATGTGCTTTCATCCCTAACCCTAACCCTAACCCTTCCGAAAGTCGGAGAAGCTCAAGGATGGTACCGATCGATGCGCGCTACCCCATTTAGTGGGGGTAGAGCCTACTTGCAAGTCTCTCCGACCTTCACAAAAAAAGTTATTCAAGAATATCTCTTTCTCCTATGTGCTTTCATCCCTAACCCTAACCCTAACCCTTCCGAAAGTCGGAGAAGCTCAAGGATGGTACTGATCGATGTGCGCTACCCCATTTAGTGGGGGTAGAGCCTACTTGCAAGTCTCTCCGACCTTCACAAAAAAAGTTATTCAAGAATATCTCTTTCTCCTATGTGCTTTCATCCCTAACCCTAACCCTAACCCTTCCGAAAGTCGGAGAAGCTCAAGGATGGTACTGATCGATGCGCGCAACCCCATTTAGTGGGGGTAAAGCCTACTTGCAAGTCTCTCCGACCTTCACAAAAAAAGTTATTCAAGAATATCTCCTCAGATTTGGGGGAATTTCGTCGGTCGACCTCTTCCGAAGGTCGTACAAGCTCGGGGATGGTACCAATCGATCCGCAGGACCCAAATTAGTCCAGATGCAACCACTTTCCAAGTCTCTCCGACCTTCACAAAAAAAGTTATTCAAGAATATCTCTTTCTCCTATGTGCTTTCATCCCTAACCCTAACCCTAACCCTTCCGAAAGTCGGAGAAGCTCAAGGATGGTACCGATCGATGCGCGCTACCCCATTTAGTGGGGGTAGAGCCTACTTGCAAGTCTCTCCGACCTTCACAAAAAAAGTTATTCAAGAATATCTCTTTCTCCTATGTGCTTTCATCCCTAACCCTAACCCTAACCCTTCCGAAAGTCGGAGAAGCTCAAGGATGGTACCGATCGATGCGCGCTACCCCATTTAATGGGGGTAGAGCCTACTTGCAAGTCTCTCCGACCTTCACAAAAAAAGTTATTCAAGAATATCTCTTTCTCCTATGTGCTTTCATCCCTAACCCTAACCCTAACCCTTCCGAAAGTCGGAGAAGCTCAAGGATGGTACCGATCGATGCGCGCTACCCCATTTAGTGGGGGTAGAGCCTACTTGCAAGTCTCTCCGACCTTCACAAAAAAAGTTATTCAAGAATATCTCTTTCTCCTATGTGCTTTCATCCCTAACCCTAACCCTAACCCTTCCGAAAGTCGGAAAAGCTCAAGGATGGTACCGATCGATGCGCGCTACCCCATTTAGTGGGGGTAGAGCCTACTTGCAAGTCTCTCCGACCTTCACAAAAAAAGTTATTCAAGAATATCTCTTTCTCCTATGTGCTTTCATCCCTAACCCTAACCCTAACCCTTCCGAAAGTCGGAGAAGCTCAAGGATGGTACTGATCGATGCGCGCAACCCCATTTAGTGGGGGTAGAGCCTACTTGCAAGTCTCTCCGACCTTCACAAAAAAAGTTATTCAAGAATATCTCCTCAGATTTGGGGGAATTTCGTCGGTCGACCTCTTCCGAAGGTCGTACAAGCTCGGGGATGGTACCAATCGATCCGCAGGACCCAAATTAGTCCAGATGCAACCACTTTCCAATTCTCTCCGACCTTCACAAAAAAAGTTATTCAAGAATATCTCTTTCTCCTATGTGCTTTCATCCCTAACCCTAACCCTAACCCTTCCGAAAGTCGGAGAAGCTCAAGGATGGTACCGATCGATGCGTGCTACCCCATTTAGTGGGGGTAGAGCCTACTTGCAAGTCTCTCCGACCTTCACAAAAAAAGTTATTCAAGAATATCTCTTTCTCCTATGTGCTTTCATCCCTAACCCTAACCCTAACCCTTCCGAAAGTCGGAGAAGCTCAAGGATGGTACCGATCGATGCGCGCTACCCCATTTAGTGGGGGTAGAGCCTACTTGCAAGTCTCTCCGACCTTCACAAAAAAAGTTATTCAAGAATATCTCTTTCTCCTATGTGCTTTCATCCCTAACCCTAACCCTAACCCTTCCGAAAGTCGGAGAAGCTCAAGGATGGTACCGATCGATGCGCGCTACCCCATTTAGTTGGGGTAGAGCCTACTTGCAAGTCTCTCCGACCTTCACAAAAAAAGTTATTCAAGAATATCTCTTTCTCCTATGTGCTTTCATCCCTAACCCTAACCCTAACCCTTCCGAAAGTCGGAGAAGCTCAAGGATGGTACCGATCGATGCGCGCTACCCCATTTAGTGGGGGTAGAGCCTACTTGCAAGTCTCTCCGACCTTCACAAAAAAAGTTATTCAAGAATATCTCTTTCTCCTATGTGCTTTCATCCCTAACCCTAACCCTTCCGAAAGTCGGAGAAGCTCAAGGATGGTACCGATCGATGCGCGCTACCCCATTTAGTGGGGGTAGAGCCTACTTGCAAGTCTCTCCGACCTTCACAAAAAAAGTTATTCAAGAATATCTCTTTCTCCTATGTGCTTTCATCCCTAACCCTAACCCTAACCCTTCCGAAAGTCGGAGAAGCTCAAGGATGGTACTGATCGATGCGCGCAACCCCATTTAGTGGGGGTAGAGCCTACTTGCAAGTCTCTCCGACCTTCACAAAAAAAGTTATTCAAGAATATCTCCTCAGATTTGGGGGAATTTCGTCGGTCGACCTCTTCCGAAGGTCGTACAAGCTCGGGGATGGTACCAATCGATCTGCAGGACCCAAATTAGTCCAGATGCAACCACTTTCCAAGTCTCTCCGACCTTCACAAAAAAAGTTATTCAAGAATATCTCTTTCTCCTATGTGCTTTCATCCCTAACCCTAACCCTAACCCTTCCGAAAGTCGGAGAAGCTCAAGGATGGTACCGATCGATGCGCGCTACCCCATTTAGTGGGGGTAGAGCCTACTTGCAAGTCTCTCCGACCTTCACAAAAAAAGTTATTCAAGAATATCTCTTTCTCCTATGTGCTTTCAGCCCTAACCCTAACCCTAACCCTTCCCAAAGTCGGAGAAGCTCAAGGATGGTACCGATCGATGCGCGCTACCACATTTAGTGGGGGTAGAGCCTACTTGCAAGTCTCTCCGACCTTCACAAAAAAAGTTATTCAAGAATATCTCTTTCTCCTATGTGCTTTCATCCCTAACCCTAACCCTAACCCTTCCGAAAGTCGGAGAAGCTTAAGGATGGTACCGATCGATGCGCGCTACCCCATTTAGTGGGGGTAGAGCCTACTTGCAAGTCTCTCCGACCTTCACAAAAAAAGTTATTCAAGAATATCTCTTTCTCCTATGTGCTTTCATCCCTAACCCTAACCCTAACCCTTCCGAAAGTCGGAGAAGCTCAAGGATGGTACTGATCGATGCGCGCAACCCCATTTAGTGGGGGTAGAGCCTACTTGCAAGTCTCTCCGACCTTCACAAAAAAAGTTATTCAAGAATATCTCCTCAGATTTGGGGGAATTTCGTCAGTCGACCTCTTCCGAAGGTCGTACAAGCTCGGGGATGGTACCAATCGATCCGCAGGACCCAAATTAGTCCAGATGCAACCACTTTCCAAGTCTCTCCGACCTTCACAAAAAAAGTTATTCAAGAATATCTCTTTCTCCTATGTGCTTTCATCCCTAACCCTAACCCTAACCCTTCCGAAAGTCGGAGAAGCTCAAGGATGGTACCGATCGATGCGCGCTACCCCATTTAGTGGGGGTAGAGCCTACTTGCAAGTCTCTCCGACCTTCACAAAAAAAGTTATTCAAGAATATCTCTTTCTCCTATGTGCTTTCATCCCTAACCCTAACCCTAACCCTTCCGAAAGTCGGAGAAGCTCAAGGATGGTACCGATCGATGCGCGCTACCCCATTTAATGGGGGTAGAGCCTACTTGCAAGTCTCTCCGACCTTCACAAAAAAAGTTATTCAAGAATATCTCTTTCTCCTATGTGCTTTCATCCCTAACCCTAACCCTAACCCTTCCGAAAGTCGGAGAAGCTCAAGGATGGTACCGATCGATGCGCGCTACCCCATTTAGTGGGGGTAGAGCCTACTTGCAAGTCTCTCCGACCTTCACAAAAAAAGTTATTCAAGAATATCTCTTTCTCCTATGTGCTTTCATCCCTAACCCTAACCCTAACCCTTCCGAAAGTCGGAAAAGCTCAAGGATGGTACCGATCGATGCGCGCTACCCCATTTAGTGGGGGTAGAGCCTACTTGCAAGTCTCTCCGACCTTCACAAAAAAAGTTATTCAAGAATATCTCTTTCTCCTATGTGCTTTCATCCCTAACCCTAACCCTAACCCTTCCGAAAGTCGGAGAAGCTCAAGGATGGTACTGATCGATGCGCGCAACCCCATTTAGTGGGGGTAGAGCCTACTTGCAAGTCTCTCCGACCTTCACAAAAAAAGTTATTCAAGAATATCTCCTCAGATTTGGGGGAATTTCGTCGGTCGACCTCTTCCGAAGGTCGTACAAGCTCGGGGATGGTACCAATCGATCCGCAGGACCCAAATTAGTCCAGATGCAACCACTTTCCAAGTCTCTCCGACCTTCACAAAAAAAGTTATTCAAGAATATCTCTTTCTCCTATGTGCTTTCATCCCTAACCCTAACCCTAACCCTTCCGAAAGTCGGAGAAGCTCAAGGATGGTACCGATCGATGCGTGCTACCCCATTTAGTGGGGGTAGAGCCTACTTGCAAGTCTCTCCGACCTTCACAAAAAAAGTTATTCAAGAATATCTCTTTCTCCTATGTGCTTTCATCCCTAACCCTAACCCTAACCCTTCCGAAAGTCGGAGAAGCTCAAGGATGGTACCGATCGATGCGCGCTACCCCATTTAGTGGGGGTAGAGCCTACTTGCAAGTCTCTCCGACCTTCACAAAAAAAGTTATTCAAGAATATCTCTTTCTCCTATGTGCTTTCATCCCTAACCCTAACCCTAACCCTTCCGAAAGTCGGAGAAGCTCAAGGATGGTACCGATCGATGCGCGCTACCCCATTTAGTTGGGGTAGAGCCTACTTGCAAGTCTCTCCGACCTTCACAAAAAAAGTTATTCAAGAATATCTCTTTCTCCTATGTGCTTTCATCCCTAACCCTAACCCTAACCCTTCCGAAAGTCGGAGAAGCTCAAGGATGGTACCGATCGATGCGCGCTACCCCATTTAGTGGGGGTAGAGCCTACTTGCAAGTCTCTCCGACCTTCACAAAAAAAGTTATTCAAGAATATCTCTTTCTCCTATGTGCTTTCATCCCTAACCCTAACCCTTCCGAAAGTCGGAGAAGCTCAAGGATGGTACCGATCGATGCGCGCTACCCCATTTAGTGGGGGTAGAGCCTACTTGCAAGTCTCTCCGACCTTCACAAAAAAAGTTATTCAAGAATATCTCTTTCTCCTATGTGCTTTCATCCCTAACCCTAACCCTAACCCTTCCGAAAGTCGGAGAAGCTCAAGGATGGTACTGATCGATGCGCGCAACCCCATTTAGTGGGGGTAGAGCCTACTTGCAAGTCTCTCCGACCTTCACAAAAAAAGTTATTCAAGAATATCTCCTCAGATTTGGGGGAATTTCGTCGGTCGACCTCTTCCGAAGGTCGTACAAGCTCGGGGATGGTACCAATCGATCCGCAGGACCCAAATTAGTCCAGATGCAACCACTTTCCAAGTCTCTCCGACCTTCACAAAAAAAGTTATTCAAGAATATCTCTTTCTCCTATGTGCTTTCATCCCTAACCCTAACCCTAACCCTTCCGAAAGTCGGAGAAGCTCAAGGATGGTACCGATCGATGCGCGCTACCCCATTTAGTGGGGGTAGAGCCTACTTGCAAGTCTCTCCGACCTTCACAAAAAAAGTTATTCAAGAATATCTCTTTCTCCTATGTGCTTTCAGCCCTAACCCTAACCCTAACCCTTCCCAAAGTCGGAGAAGCTCAAGGATGGTACCGATCGATGCGCGCTACCACATTTAGTGGGGGTAGAGCCTACTTGCAAGTCTCTCCGACCTTCACAAAAAAAGTTATTCAAGAATATCTCTTTCTCCTATGTGCTTTCATCCCTAACCCTAACCCTAACCCTTCCGAAAGTCGGAGAAGCTTAAGGATGGTACCGATCGATGCGCGCTACCCCATTTAGTGGGGGTAGAGCCTACTTGCAAGTCTCTCCGACCTTCACAAAAAAAGTTATTCAAGAATATCTCTTTCTCCTATGTGCTTTCATCCCTAACCCTAACCCTAACCCTTCCGAAAGTCGGAGAAGCTCAAGGATGGTACTGATCGATGCGCGCAACCCCATTTAGTGGGGGTAGAGCCTACTTGCAAGTCTCTCCGACCTTCACAAAAAAAGTTATTCAAGAATATCTCCTCAGATTTGGGGGAATTTCGTCAGTCGACCTCTTCCGAAGGTCGTACAAGCTCGGGGATGGTACCAATCGATCCGCAGGACCCAAATTAGTCCAGATGCAACCACTTTCCAAGTCTCTCCGACCTTCACAAAAAAAGTTATTCAAGAATATCTCTTTCTCCTATGTGCTTTCATCCCTAACCCTAACCCTAACCCTTCCGAAAGTCGGAGAAGCTCAAGGATGGTACCGATCGATGCGCGCTACCCCATTTAGTGGGGGTAGAGCCTACTTGCAAGTCTCTCCGACCTTCACAAAAAAAGTTATTCAAGAATATCTCTTTCTCCTATGTGCTTTCATCCCTAACCCTAACCCTTCCGAAAGTCGGAGAAGCTCAAGGATGGTACTGATCGATGCGCGCAACCCCATTTAGTGGGGGTAGAGCCTACTTGCAAGTCTCTCCGACCTTCACAAAAAAAGTTATTCAAGAATATCTCCTCAGATTTGGGGGAATTTCGTCGGTCGACCTCTTCCGAAGGTCGTACAAGCTCGGGGATGGTACCAATCGATCCGCAGGACCCAAATTAGTCCAGATGCAACCACTTTCCAAGTCTCTCCGACCTTCACAAAAAAAGTTATTCAAGAATATCTCTTTCTCCTATGTGCTTTCATCCCTAACCCTAACCCTAACCCTTCCGAAAGTCTAAGAAGCTCAAGGATGGTACCGATCGATGCGCGCTACCCCATTTAGTGGGGGTAGAGCCTACTTGCAAGTCTCTCCGACCTTCACAAAAAAAGTTATTCAAGAATATCTCTTTCTCCTATGTGCTTTCATCCCTAACCCTAACCCTAACCCTTCCAAAAGTCGGAGAAGCTCAAGGATGGTACCGATCGATGCGCGCTACCCCATTTAGTGGGGGTAGAGCCTACTTGCAAGTCTCTCCGACCTTCACAAAAAAAGTTATTCAAGAATATCTCCTCAGATTTGGGGGAATTTCGTCGGTCGACCTCTTCCGAAGGTCGTACAAGCTCGGGGATGGTACCAATCGATCCGCAGGACCCAAATTAGTCCAGATGCAACCACTTTCCAAGTCTCTCCGACCTTCACAAAAAAAGTTATTCAAGAATATCTCTTTCTCCTATGTGCTTTCATCCCTAACCCTAACCCTAACCCTTCCGAAAGTCGGAGAAGCTCAAGGATGGTACCGATCGATGCGCGCTACCCCATTTAGTGGGGGTAGAGCCTACTTGCAAGTCTCTCCGACCTTCACAAAAAAAGTTATTCAAGAATATCTCTTTCTCCTATGTGCTTTCATCCCTAACCCTAACCCTAACCCTTCCGAAAGTCGGAGAAGCTCAAGGATGGTACCGATCGATGCGCGCTACCCCATTTAGTGGGGGTAGAGCCTACTTGCAAGTCTCTCCGACCTTCACAAAAAAAGTTATTCAAGAATATCTCTTTCTCCTATGTGCTTTCATCCCTAACCCTAACCCTAACCCTTCCGAAAGTCGGAGAAGCTCAAGGATGGTACCGATCGATGCGCGCTACCCCATTTAGTGGGGGTAGAGCCTACTTGCAAGTCTCTCCGACCTTCACAAAAAAAGTTATTCAAGAATATCTCTTTCTCCTATGTGCTTTCATCCCTAACCCTAACCCTAACCCTTCCGAAAGTCGGAGAAGCTCAAGGATGGTACCGATCGATGCGCGCTACCCCATTTAGTGGGGGTAGAGCCTACTTGCAAGTCTCTCCGACCTTCACAAAAAAAGTTATTCAAGAATATCTCTTTCTCCTATGTGCTTTCATCCCTAACCCTAACCCTAACCCTTCCGAAAGTCGGAGAAGCTCAAGGATGGTACCGATCGATGCGCGCTACCCCATTTAGTGGGGGTAGAGCCTACTTGCAAGTCTCTCCGACCTTCACAAAAAAAGTTATTCAAGAATATCTCTTTCTCCTATGTGCTTTCATCCCTAACCCTAACCCTAACCCTTCCGAAAGTCGGAGAAGCTCAAGGATGGTACTGATCGATGCGCGCAACCCCATTTAGTGGGGGTAGAGCCTACTTGCAAGTCTCTCCGACCTTCACAAAAAAAGTTATTCAAGAATATCTCCTCAGATTTGGGGGAATTTCGTCGGTCGACCTCTTCCGAAGGTCGTACAAGCTCGGGGATGGTACCAATCGATCCGCAGGACCCAAATTAGGCCAGATGCAACCACTTTCCAAGTCTCTCCGACCTTCACAAAAAAAGTTATTCAAGAATATCTCTTTCTCCTATGTGCTTTCATCCCTAACCCTAACCCTAACCCTTCCGAAAGTCGGAGAAGCTCAAGGATGGTACCGATCGATGCGCGCTACCCCATTTAGTGGGGGTAGAGCCTACTTGCAAGTCTCTCCGACCTTCACAAAAAAAGTTATTCAAGAATATCTCTTTCTCCTATGTGCTTTCATCCCTAACCCTAACCCTTCCAAAAGTCGGAGAAGCTCAAGGATGGTACCGATCGATGCGCGCTACCCCATTTAGTGGGGGTAGAGCCTACTTGCAAGTCTCTCCGACCTTCACAAAAAAAGTTATTCAAGAATATCTCCTCAGATTTGGGGGAATTTCGTCGGTCGACCTCTTCCGAAGGTCGTACAAGCTCGGGGATGGTACCAATCGATCCGCAGGACCCAAATTAGTCCAGATGCAACCACTTTCCAAGTCTCTCCGACCTTCACAAAAAAAGTTATTCAAGAATATCTCTTTCTCCTATGTGCTTTCATCCCTAACCCTAACCCTAACCCTTCCGAAAGTCGGAGAAGCTCAAAGATGGTACCGATCGATGCGCGCTACCCCATTTAGTGGGGGTAGAGCCTACTTGCAAGTCTCTCCGACCTTCACAAAAAAAGTTATTCAAGAATATCTCTTTCTCCTATGTGCTTTCATCCCTAACCCTAACCCTAACCCTTCCGAAAGTCGGAGAAGCTCAAGGATGGTACCAATCGATGTGCGCTACCCCATTTAGTGGGGGTAGAGCCTACTTGCAAGTCTCTCCGACCTTCACAAAAAAAGTTATTCAAGAATATCTCTTTCTCCTATGTGCTTTCATCCCTAACCCTAACCCTAACCCTTCCGAAAGTCGGAGAAGCTCAAGGATGGTACCGATCGATGCGCGCTACCCCATTTAGTGGGGGTAGAGCCTACTTGCAAGTCTTTCCGACCTTCACAAAAAAAGTTATTCAAGAATATCTCTTTCTCCTATGTGCTTTCATCCCTAACCCTAACCCTAACCCTTCCGAAAGTCGGAGAAGCTCAAGGATGGTACCGATCGATGCGCGTTACCCCATTTAGTGGGGGTAGAGCCTACTTGCAAGTCTCTCCGACCTTCACAAAAAAAGTTATTCAAGAATATCTCTTTCTCCTATGTGCTTTCATCCCTAACCCTAACCCTAACCCTTCCGAAAGTCGGAGAAGCTCAAGGATGGTACCGATCGATGCGCGCTACCCCATTTAGTGGGGGTAGAGCCTACTTGCAAGTCTCTCCGACCTTCACAAAAAAAGTTATTCAAGAATATCTCTTTCTCCTATGTGCTTTCATCCCTAACCCTAACCCTAACCCTTCCGAAAGTCGGAGAAGCTCAAGGATGGTACTGATCGATGCGCGCAACCCCATTTAGTGGGGGTAAAGCCTACTTGCAAGTCTCTCCGACCTTCACAAAAAAAGTTATTCAAGAATATCTCTTTCTCCTATGTGCTTTCATCCCTAACCCTAACCCTAACCCTTCCGAAAGTCGGAGAAGCTCAAGGATGGTACTGATCGATGCGCGCAACCCCATTTAGTGGGGGTAAAGCCTACTTGCAAGTCTCTCCGACCTTCACAAAAAAAGTTATTCAAGAATATCTCCTCAGATTTGGGGGAATTTCGTCGGTCGACCTCTTCCGAAGGTCGTACAAGCTCGGGGATGGTACCAATCGATCCGCAGGACCCAAATTAGTCCAGATGCAACCACTTTCCAAGTCTCTCCGACCTTCACAAAAAAAGTTATTCAAGAATATCTCTTTCTCCTATGTGCTTTCATCCCTAACCCTAACCCTTCCGAAAGTCGGAGAAGCTCAAGGATGGTACCGATCGATGCGCGCTACCCCATTTAGTGGGGGTAGAGCCTACTTGCAAGTCTCTCCGACCTTCACAAAAAAAGTTATTCAAGAATATCTCTTTCTCCTATGTGCTTTCATCCCTAACCCTAACCCTAACCCTTCCGAAAGTCGGAGAAGCTCAAGGATGGTACCGATCGATGCGCGCTACCCCATTTAGTGGGGGTAGAGCCTACTTGCAAGTCTCTCCGACCTTCACAAAAAAAGTTATTCAAGAATATCTCCTCAGATTTGGGGGAATTTCGTCGGTCGACCTCTTCCGAAGGTCGTACAAGCTCGGGGATGGTACCAATCGATCCGCAGGACCCAAATTAGTCCAGATGCAACCACTTTCCAAGTCTCTCCGACCTTCACAAAAAAAGTTATTCAAGAATATCTCTTTCTCCTATGTGCTTTCATCCCTAACCCTAACCCTTCCGAAAGTCGGAGAAGCTCAAGGATGGTACCGATCGATGCGCGCTACCCCATTTAGTGGGGGTAGAGCCTACTTGCAAGTCTCTCCGACCTTCACAAAAAAAGTTATTCAAGAATATCTCTTTCTCCTATGTGCTTTCATCCCTAACCCTAACCCTAACCCTTCCGAAAGTCGGAGAAGCTCAAGGATGGTACCGATCGATGCGCGCTACCCCATTTAGTGGGGGTAGAGCCTACTTGCAAGTCTCTCCGACCTTCACAAAAAAAGTTATTCAAGAATATCTCTTTCTCCTATGTGCTTTCATCCCTAACCCTAACCCTAACCCTTCCGAAAGTCGGAGAAGCTCAAGGATGGTACTGATCGATGCGCGCAACCCCATTTAGTGGGGGTAAAGCCTACTTGCAAGTCTCTCCGACCTTCACAAAAAAAGTTATTCAAGAATATCTCTTTCTCCTATGTGCTTTCATCCCTAACCCTAACCCTAACCCTTCCGAAAGTCGGAGAAGCTCAAGGATGGTACTGATCGATGCGCGCAACCCCATTTAGTGGGGGTAAAGCCTACTTGCAAGTCTCTCCGACCTTCACAAAAAAAGTTATTCAAGAATATCTCCTCAGATTTGGGGGAATTTCGTCGGTCGACCTCTTCCGAAGGTCGTACAAGCTCGGGGATGGTACCAATCGATCCGCAGGACCCAAATTAGTCCAGATGCAACCACTTTCCAAGTCTCTCCGACCTTCACAAAAAAAGTTATTCAAGAATATCTCTTTCTCCTATGTGCTTTCATCCCTAACCCTAACCCTTCCGAAAGTCGGAGAAGCTCAAGGATGGTACCGATCGATGCGCGCTACCCCATTTAGTGGGGGTAGAGCCTACTTGCAAGTCTCTCCGACCTTCACAAAAAAAGTTATTCAAGAATATCTCTTTCTCCTATGTGCTTTCATCCCTAACCCTAACCCTAACCCTTCCGAAAGTCGGAGAAGCTCAAGGATGGTACCGATCGATGCGCGCTACCCCATTTAGTGGGGGTAGAGCCTACTTGCAAGTCTCTCCGACCTTCACAAAAAAAGTTATTCAAGAATATCTCCTCAGATTTGGGGGAATTTCGTCGGTCGACCTCTTCCGAAGGTCGTACAAGCTCGGGGATGGTACCAATCGATCCGCAGGACCCAAATTAGTCCAGATGCAACCACTTTCCAAGTCTCTCCGACCTTCACAAAAAAAGTTATTCAAGAATATCTCTTTCTCCTATGTGCTTTCATCCCTAACCCTAACCCTTCCGAAAGTCGGAGAAGCTCAAGGATGGTACCGATCGATGCGCGCTACCCCATTTAGTGGGGGTAGAGCCTACTTGCAAGTCTCTCCGACCTTCACAAAAAAAGTTATTCAAGAATATCTCTTTCTCATATGTGCTTTCATCCCTAACCCTAACCCTAACCCTTCCGAAAGTCGGAGAAGCTCAAGGATGGTACCGATCGATGCGCGCTACCCCATTTAGTGGGGGTAGAGCCTACTTGCAAGTCTCTCCGACCTTCACAAAAAAAGTTATTCAAGAATATCTCTTTCTCCTATGTGCTTTCATCCCTAACCCTAACCCTAACCCTTCCGAAAGTCGGAGAAGCTCAAGGATGGTACTGATCGATGCGCGCTACCCCATTTAGTGGGGGTAGAGCCTACTTGCAAGTCTCTCCGACCTTCACAAAAAAAGTTATTCAAGAATATCTCTTTCTCCTATGTGCTTTCATCCCTAACCCTAACCCTAACCCTTCCGAAAGTCGGAGAAGCTCAAGGATAGTACTGATCGATGCGCGCAACCCCATTTAGTGGGGGTAAAGCCTACTTGCAAGTCTCTCCGACCTTCACAAAAAAAGTTATTCAAGAATATCTCCTCAGATTTGGGGGAATTTCGTCGGTCGACCTCTTCCGAAGGTCGTACAAGCTCGGGGATGGTACCAATCGATCCGCAGGACCCAAATTAGTCCAGATGCAACCACTTTCCAAGTCTCTCCGACCTTCACAAAAAAAGTTATTCAAGAATATCTCTTTCTCCTATGTGCTTTCATCCCTAACCCTAACCCTAACCCTTCCGAAAGTCGGAGAAGCTCAAGGATGGTACCGATCGATGCGCGCTACCCCATTTAGTGGGGGTAGAGCCTACTTGCAAGTCTCTCCGACCTTCACAAAAAAAGTTATTCAAGAATATCTCTTTCTCCTATGTGCTTTCATCCCTAACCCTAACCCTAACCCTTCCGAAAGTCGGAGAAGCTCACGGATGGTACCGATCGATGCGCGCTACCCCATTTAGTGGGGGTAGAGCCTACTTGCAAGTCTCTCCGACCTTCACAAAAAAAGTTATTCAAGAATATCTCCTCAGATTTGGGGGAATTTCGTCGGTCGACCTCTTCCGAAGGTCGTACAAGCTCGGGGATGGTACCAATCGATCCGCAGGACCCAAATTAGTCCAGATGCAACCACTTTCCAAGTCTCTCCGACCTTCACAAAAAAAGTTATTCAAGAATATCTCTTTCTCCTATGTGCTTTCATCCCTAACCCTAACCCTTCCGAAAGTCGGAGAAGCTCAACGATGGTACCGATCGATGCGCGCTACCCCATTTAGTGGGGGTAGAGCCTACTTGCAAGTCTCTCCGACCTTCACAAAAAAAGTTATTCAAGAATATCTCTTTCTCCTATGTGCTTTCATCCCTAACCCTAACCCTAACCCTTCCGAAAGTCGGAGAAGCTCAAGGATGGTACTGATCGATGCGCACAACCCCATTTAGTGGGGGTAGAGCCTACTTGCAAGTCTCTCCGACCTTCACAAAAAAAGTTATTCAAGAATATCTCCTCAGATTTGGGGGAATTTCGTCGGTCGACCTCTTCCGAAGGTCGTACAAGCTCGGGGATGGTACCAATCGATCTGCAGGACCCAAATTAGTCCAGATGCAACCACTTTCCAAGTCTCTCCGACCTTCACAAAAAAAGTTATTCAAGAATATCTCTTTCTCCTATGTGCTTTCATCCCTAACCCTAACCCTAACCCTTCCGAAAGTCGGAGAAGCTCAAGGATGGTACCGATCGATGCGCGCTACCCCATTTAGTGGGGGTAGAGCCTACTTGCAAGTCTCTCCGACCTTCACAAAAAAAGTTATTCAAGAATATCTCTTTCTCCTATGTGCTTTCATCCCTAACCCTAACCCTAACCCTTCCAAAAGTCGGAGAAGCTCAAGGATGGTACCGATCGATGCGCGCTACCCCATTTAGTGGGGGTAGAGCCTACTTGCAAGTCTCTCCGACCTTCACAAAAAAAGTTATTCAAGAATATCTCCTCAGATTTGGGGGAATTTCGTCGGTCGACCTCTTCCGAAGGTCGTACAAGCTCGGGGATGGTACCAATCGATCCGCAGGACCCAAATTAGTCCAGATGCAACCACTTTCCAAGTCTCTCCGACCTTCACAAAAAAAGTTATTCAAGAATATCTCTTTCTCCTATGTGCTTTCATCCCTAACCCTAACCCTAACCCTTCCGAAAGTCTAAGAAGCTCAAGGATGGTACCGATCGATGCGCGCTACCCCATTTAGTGGGGGTAGAGCCTACTTGCAAGTCTCTCCGACCTTCACAAAAAAAGTTATTCAAGAATATCTCTTTCTCCTATGTGCTTTCATCCCTAACCCTAACCCTAACCCTTCCAAAAGTCGGAGAAGCTCAAGGATGGTACCGATCGATGCGCGCTACCCCATTTAGTGGGGGTAGAGCCTACTTGCAAGTCTCTCCGACCTTCACAAAAAAAGTTATTCAAGAATATCTCTTTCTCCTATGTGCTTTCATCCCTAACCCTAACCCTAACCCTTCCGAAAGTCGGAGAAGCTCAAGGATGGTACCGATCGATGCGCGCTACCCCATTTAGTGGGGGTAGAGCCTACTTGCAAGTCTCTCCGACCTTCACAAAAAAAGTTATTCAAGAATATCTCTTTCTCCTATGTGCTTTCATCCCTAACCCTAACCCTAACCCTTCCGAAAGTCGGAGAAGCTCAAGGATGGTACCGATCGATGCGCGCTACCCCATTTAGTGGGGGTAGAGCCTACTTGCAAGTCTCTCCGACCTTCACAAAAAAAGTTATTCAAGAATATCTCTTTCTCCTATGTGCTTTCATCCCTAACCCTAACCCTAACCCTTCCGAAAGTCGGAGAAGCTCAAGGATGGTACCGATCGATGCGCGCTACCCCATTTAGTGGGGGTAGAGCCTACTTGCAAGTCTCTCCGACCTTCACAAAAAAAGTTATTCAAGAATATCTCTTTCTCCTATGTGCTTTCATCCCTAACCCTAACCCTAACCCTTCCGAAAGTCGGAGAAGCTCAAGGATGGTACCGATCGATGCGCGCTACCCCATTTAGTGGGGGTAGAGCCTACTTGCAAGTCTCTCCGACCTTCACAAAAAAAGTTATTCAAGAATATCTCTTTCTCCTATGTGCTTTCATCCCTAACCCTAACCCTAACCCTTCCGAAAGTCGGAGAAGCTCAAGGATGGTACTGATCGATGCGCGCAACCCCATTTAGTGGGGGTAGAGCCTACTTGCAAGTCTCTCCGACCTTCACAAAAAAAGTTATTCAAGAATATCTCCTCAGATTTGGGGGAATTTCGTCGGTCGACCTCTTCCGAAGGTCGTACAAGCTCGGGGATGGTACCAATCGATCCGCAGGACCCAAATTAGGCCAGATGCAACCACTTTCCAAGTCTCTCCGACCTTCACAAAAAAAGTTATTCAAGAATATCTCTTTCTCCTATGTGCTTTCATCCCTAACCCTAACCCTAACCCTTCCGAAAGTCGGAGAAGCTCAAGGATGGTACCGATCGATGCGCGCTACCCCATTTAGTGGGGGTAGAGCCTACTTGCAAGTCTCTCCGACCTTCACAAAAAAAGTTATTCAAGAATATCTCTTTCTCCTATGTGCTTTCATCCCTAACCCTAACCCTAACCCTTCCAAAAGTCGGAGAAGCTCAAGGATGGTACCGATCGATGCGCGCTACCCCATTTAGTGGGGGTAGAGCCTACTTGCAAGTCTCTCCGACCTTCACAAAAAAAGTTATTCAAGAATATCTCCTCAGATTTGGGGGAATTTCGTCGGTCGACCTCTTCCGAAGGTCGTACAAGCTCGGGGATGGTACCAATCGATCCGCAGGACCCAAATTAGTCCAGATGCAACCACTTTCCAAGTCTCTCCGACCTTCACAAAAAAAGTTATTCAAGAATATCTCTTTCTCCTATGTGCTTTCATCCCTAACCCTAACCCTAACCCTTCCGAAAGTCGGAGAAGCTCAAAGATGGTACCGATCGATGCGCGCTACCCCATTTAGTGGGGGTAGAGCCTACTTGCAAGTCTCTCCGACCTTCACAAAAAAAGTTATTCAAGAATATCTCTTTCTCCTATGTGCTTTCATCCCTAACCCTAACCCTAACCCTTCCGAAAGTCGGAGAAGCTCAAGGATGGTACCGATCGATGCGCGCTACCCCATTTAGTGGGGGTAGAGCCTACTTGCAAGTCTCTCCGACCTTCACAAAAAAAGTTATTCAAGAATATCTCTTTCTCCTATGTGCTTTCATCCCTAACCCTAACCCTAACCCTTCCGAAAGTCGGAGAAGCTCAAGGATGGTACCGATCGATGCGCGCTACCCCATTTAGTGGGGGTAGAGCCTACTTGCAAGTCTTTCCGACCTTCACAAAAAAAGTTATTCAAGAATATCTCTTTCTCCTATGTGCTTTCATCCCTAACCCTAACCCTAACCCTTCCGAAAGTCGGAGAAGCTCAAGGATGGTACCGATCGATGCGCGTTACCCCATTTAGTGGGGGTAGAGCCTACTTGCAAGTCTCTCCGACCTTCACAAAAAAAGTTATTCAAGAATATCTCTTTCTCCTATGTGCTTTCATCCCTAACCCTAACCCTAACCCTTCCGAAAGTCGGAGAAGCTCAAGGATGGTACCGATCGATGCGCGCTACCCCATTTAGTGGGGGTAGAGCCTACTTGCAAGTCTCTCCGACCTTCACAAAAAAAGTTATTCAAGAATATCTCTTTCTCCTATGTGCTTTCATCCCTAACCCTAACCCTAACCCTTCCGAAAGTCGGAGAAGCTCAAGGATGGTACTGATCGATGCGCGCAACCCCATTTAGTGGGGGTAAAGCCTACTTGCAAGTCTCTCCGACCTTCACAAAAAAAGTTATTCAAGAATATCTCTTTCTCCTATGTGCTTTCATCCCTAACCCTAACCCTAACCCTTCCGAAAGTCGGAGAAGCTCAAGGATGGTACTGATCGATGCGCGCAACCCCATTTAGTGGGGGTAAAGCCTACTTGCAAGTCTCTCCGACCTTCACAAAAAAAGTTATTCAAGAATATCTCCTCAGATTTGGGGGAATTTCGTCGGTCGACCTCTTCCGAAGGTCGTACAAGCTCGGGGATGGTACCAATCGATCCGCAGGACCCAAATTAGTCCAGATGCAACCACTTTCCAAGTCTCTCCGACCTTCACAAAAAAAGTTATTCAAGAATATCTCTTTCTCCTATGTGCTTTCATCCCTAACCCTAACCCTAACCCTTCCGAAAGTCGGAGAAGCTCAAGGATGGTACCGATCGATGCGCGCTACCCCATTTAGTGGGGGTAGAGCCTACTTGCAAGTCTCTCCGACCTTCACAAAAAAAGTTATTCAAGAATATCTCTTTCTCCTATGTGCTTTCATCCCTAACCCTAACCCTAACCCTTCCGAAAGTCGGAGAAGCTCAAGGATGGTACCGATCGATGCGCGCTACCCCATTTAGTGGGGGTAGAGCCTACTTGCAAGTCTCTCCGACCTTCACAAAAAAAGTTATTCAAGAATATCTCCTCAGATTTGGGGGAATTTCGTCGGTCGACCTCTTCCGAAGGTCGTACAAGCTCGGGGATGGTACCAATCGATCCGCAGGACCCAAATTAGTCCAGATGCAACCACTTTCCAAGTCTCTCCGACCTTCACAAAAAAAGTTATTCAAGAATATCTCTTTCTCCTATGTGCTTTCATCCCTAACCCTAACCCTTCCGAAAGTCGGAGAAGCTCAAGGATGGTACCGATCGATGCGCGCTACCCCATTTAGTGGGGGTAGAGCCTACTTGCAAGTCTCTCCGACCTTCACAAAAAAAGTTATTCAAGAATATCTCTTTCTCCTATGTGCTTTCATCCCTAACCCTAACCCTAACCCTTCCGAAAGTCGGAGAAGCTCAAGGATGGTACCGATCGATGCGCGCTACCCCATTTAGTGGGGGTAGAGCCTACTTGCAAGTCTCTCCGACCTTCACAAAAAAAGTTATTCAAGAATATCTCTTTCTCCTATGTGCTTTCATCCCTAACCCTAACCCTAACCCTTCCGAAAGTCGGAGAAGCTCAAGGATGGTACTGATCGATGCGCGCTACCCCATTTAGTGGGGGTAGAGCCTACTTGCAAGTCTCTCCGACCTTCACAAAAAAAGTTATTCAAGAATATCTCTTTCTCCTATGTGCTTTCATCCCTAACCCTAACCCTAACCCTTCCGAAAGTCGGAGAAGCTCAAGGATAGTACTGATCGATGCGCGCAACCCCATTTAGTGGGGGTAAAGCCTACTTGCAAGTCTCTCCGACCTTCACAAAAAAAGTTATTCAAGAATATCTCCTCAGATTTGGGGGAATTTCGTCGGTCGACCTCTTCCGAAGGTCGTACAAGCTCGGGGATGGTACCAATCGATCCGCAGGACCCAAATTAGTCCAGATGCAACCACTTTCCAAGTCTCTCCGACCTTCACAAAAAAAGTTATTCAAGAATATCTCTTTCTCCTATGTGCTTTCATCCCTAACCCTAACCCTAACCCTTCCGAAAGTCGGAGAAGCTCAAGGATGGTACCGATCGATGCGCGCTACCCCATTTAGTGGGGGTAGAGCCTACTTGCAAGTCTCTCCGACCTTCACAAAAAAAGTTATTCAAGAATATCTCTTTCTCCTATGTGCTTTCATCCCTAACCCTAACCCTAACCCTTCCGAAAGTCGGAGAAGCTCAAGGATGGTACCGATCGATGCGCGCTACCCCATTTAGTGGGGGTAGAGCCTACTTGCAAGTCTCTCCGACCTTCACAAAAAAAGTTATTCAAGAATATCTCCTCAGATTTGGGGGAATTTCGTCGGTCGACCTCTTCCGAAGGTCGTACAAGCTCGGGGATGGTACCAATCGATCCGCAGGACCCAAATTAGTCCAGATGCAACCACTTTCCAAGTCTCTCCGACCTTCACAAAAAAAGTTATTCAAGAATATCTCTTTCTCCTATGTGCTTTCATCCCTAACCCTAACCCTTCCGAAAGTCGGAGAAGCTCAACGATGGTACCGATCGATGCGCGCTACCCCATTTAGTGGGGGTAGAGCCTACTTGCAAGTCTCTCCGACCTTCACAAAAAAAGTTATTCAAGAATATCTCTTTCTCCTATGTGCTTTCATCCCTAACCCTAACCCTAACCCTTCCGAAAGTCGGAGAAGCTCAAGGATGGTACTGATCGATGCGCACAACCCCATTTAGTGGGGGTAGAGCCTACTTGCAAGTCTCTCCGACCTTCACAAAAAAAGTTATTCAAGAATATCTCCTCAGATTTGGGGGAATTTCGTCGGTCGACCTCTTCCGAAGGTCGTACAAGCTCGGGGATGGTACCAATCGATCTGCAGGACCCAAATTAGTCCAGATGCAACCACTTTCCAAGTCTCTCCGACCTTCACAAAAAAAGTTATTCAAGAATATCTCTTTCTCCTATGTGCTTTCATCCCTAACCCTAACCCTAACCCTTCCGAAAGTCGGAGAAGCTCAAGGATGGTACCGATCGATGTGCGCTACCCCATTTAGTGGGGGTAGAGCCTACTTGCAAGTCTCTCCGACCTTCACAAAAAAAGTTATTCAAGAATATCTCTTTCTCCTATGTGCTTTCATCCCTAACCCTAACCCTAACCCTTCCAAAAGTCGGAGAAGCTCAAGGATGGTACCGATCGATGCGCGCTACCCCATTTAGTGGGGGTAGAGCCTACTTGCAAGTCTCTCCGACCTTCACAAAAAAAGTTATTCAAGAATATCTCCTCAGATTTGGGGGAATTTCGTCGGTCGACCTCTTCCGAAGGTCGTACAAGCTCAGGGATGGTACCAATCGATCCGCAGGACCCAAATTAGTCCAGATGCAACCACTTTCCAAGTCTCTCCGACCTTCACAAAAAAAGTTATTCAAGAATATCTCTTTCTCCTATGTGCTTTCATCCCTAACCCTAACCCTAACCCTTCCGAAAGTCTAAGAAGCTCAAGGATGGTACCGATCGATGCGCGCTACCCCATTTAGTGGGGGTAGAGCCTACTTGCAAGTCTCTCCGACCTTCACAAAAAAAGTTATTCAAGAATATCTCTTTCTCCTATGTGCTTTCATCCCTAACCCTAACCCTAACCCTTCCAAAAGTCGGAGAAGCTCAAGGATAGTACCGATCGATGCGCGCTACCCCATTTAGTGGGGGTAGAGCCTACTTGCAAGTCTCTCCGACCTTCACAAAAAAAGTTATTCAAGAATATCTCCTCAGATTTGGGGGAATTTCGTCGGTCGACCTCTTCCGAAGGTCGTACAAGCTCGGGGATGGTACCAATCGATCCGCAGGACCCAAATTAGTCCAGATGCAACCACTTTCCAAGTCTCTCCGACCTTCACAAAAAAAGTTATTCAAGAATATCTCTTTCTCCTATGTGCTTTCATCCCTAACCCTAACCCTAACCCTTCCGAAAGTCGGAGAAGCTCAAGGATGGTACCGATCGATGCGCGCTACCCCATTTAGTGGGGGTAGAGCCTACTTGCAAGTCTCTCCGACCTTCACAAAAAAAGTTATTCAAGAATATCTCTTTCTCCTATGTGCTTTCATCCCTAACCCTAACCCTAACCCTTCCGAAAGTCGGAGAAGCTCAAGGATGGTACCGATCGATGCGCGCTACCCCATTTAGTGGGGGTAGAGCCTACTTGCAAGTCTCTCCGACCTTCACAAAAAAAGTTATTCAAGAATATCTCTTTCTCCTATGTGCTTTCATCCCTAACCCTAACCCTAACCCTTCCGAAAGTCGGAGAAGCTCAAGGATGGTACCGATCGATGCGCGCTACCCCATTTAGTGGGGGTAGAGCCTACTTGCAAGTCTCTCCGACCTTCACAAAAAAAGTTATTCAAGAATATCTCTTTCTCCTATGTGCTTTCATCCCTAACCCTAACCCTAACCCTTCCGAAAGTCGGAGAAGCTCAAGGATGGTACCGATCGATGCGCGCTACCCCATTTAGTGGGGGTAGAGCCTACTTGCAAGTCTCTCCGACCTTCACAAAAAAAGTTATTCAAGAATATCTCTTTCTCCTATGTGCTTTCATCCCTAACCCTAACCCTAACCCTTCCGAAAGTCGGAGAAGCTCAAGGATGGTACCGATCGATGCGCGCTACCCCATTTAGTGGGGGTAGAGCCTACTTGCAAGTCTCTCCGACCTTCACAAAAAAAGTTATTCAAGAATATCTCTTTCTCCTATGTGCTTTCATCCCTAACCCTAACCCTAACCCTTCCGAAAGTCGGAGAAGCTCAAGGATGGTACTGATCGATGCGCGCAACCCCATTTAGTGGGGGTAGAGCCTACTTGCAAGTCTCTCCGACCTTCACAAAAAAAGTTATTCAAGAATATCTCCTCAGATTTGGGGGAATTTCGTCGGTCGACCTCTTCCGAAGGTCGTACAAGCTCGGGGATGGTACCAATCGATCCGCAGGACCCAAATTAGGCCAGATGCAACCACTTTCCAAGTCTCTCCGACCTTCACAAAAAAAGTTATTCAAGAATATCTCTTTCTCCTATGTGCTTTCATCCCTAACCCTAACCCTAACCCTTCCGAAAGTCGGAGAAGCTCAAGGATGGTACCGATCGATGCGCGCTACCCCATTTAGTGGGGGTAGAGCCTACTTGCAAGTCTCTCCGACCTTCACAAAAAAAGTTATTCAAGAATATCTCTTTCTCCTATGTGCTTTCATCCCTAACCCTAACCCTAACCCTTCCAAAAGTCGGAGAAGCTCAAGGATGGTACCGATCGATGCGCGCTACCCCATTTAGTGGGGGTAGAGCCTACTTGCAAGTCTCTCCGACCTTCACAAAAAAAGTTATTCAAGAATATCTCCTCAGATTTGGGGGAATTTCGTCGGTCGACCTCTTCCGAAGGTCGTACAAGCTCGGGGATGGTACCAATCGATCCGCAGGACCCAAATTAGTCCAGATGCAACCACTTTTCAAGTCTCTCCGACCTTCACAAAAAAAGTTATTCAAGAATATCTCTTTCTCCTATGTGCTTTCATCCCTAACCCTAACCCTAACCCTTCCGAAAGTCGGAGAAGCTCAAAGATGGTACCGATCGATGCGCGCTACCCCATTTAGTGGGGGTAGAGCCTACTTGCAAGTCTCTCCGACCTTCACAAAAAAAGTTATTCAAGAATATCTCTTTCTCCTATGTGCTTTCATCCCTAACCCTAACCCTAACCCTTCCGAAAGTCGGAGAAGCTCAAAGATGGTACCGATCGATGCGCGCTACCCCATTTAGTGGGGGTAGAGCCTACTTGCAAGTCTCTCCGACCTTCACAAAAAAAGTTATTCAAGAATATCTCTTTCTCCTATGTGCTTTCATCCCTAACCCTAACCCTAACCCTTCCGAAAGTCGGAGAAGCTCAAGGATGGTACCGATCGATGCGCGCTACCCCATTTAGTGGGGGTAGAGCCTACTTGCAAGTCTTTCCGACCTTCACAAAAAAAGTTATTCAAGAATATCTCTTTCTCCTATGTGCTTTCATCCCTAACCCTAACCCTTCCGAAAGTCGGAGAAGCTCAAGGATGGTACCGATCGATGCGCGTTACCCCATTTAGTGGGGGTAGAGCCTACTTGCAAGTCTCTCCGACCTTCACAAAAAAAGTTATTCAAGAATATCTCTTTCTCCTATGTGCTTTCATCCCTAACCCTAACCCTAACCCTTCCGAAAGTCGGAGAAGCTCAAGGATGGTACCGATCGATGCGCGCTACCCCATTTAGTGGGGGTAGAGCCTACTTGCAAGTCTCTCCGACCTTCACAAAAAAAGTTATTCAAGAATATCTCTTTCTCCTATGTGCTTTCATCCCTAACCCTAACCCTAACCCTTCCGAAAGTCGGAGAAGCTCAAGGATGGTACTGATCGATGCGCGCAACCCCATTTAGTGGGGGTAAAGCCTACTTGCAAGTCTCTCCGACCTTCACAAAAAAAGTTATTCAAGAATATCTCTTTCTCCTATGTGCTTTCATCCCTAACCCTAACCCTAACCCTTCCGAAAGTCGGAGAAGCTCAAGGATGGTACCGATCGATGCGCGCTACCCCATTTAGTGGGGGTAGAGCCTACTTGCAAGTCTCTCCGACCTTCACAAAAAAAGTTATTCAAGAATATCTCTTTCTCCTATGTGCTTTCATCCCTAACCCTAACCCTAACCCTTCCGAAAGTCGGAGAAGCTCAAGGATGGTACCGATCGATGCGCGCTACCCCATTTAGTGGGGGTAGAGCCTACTTGCAAGTCTCTCCGACCTTCACAAAAAAAGTTATTCAAGAATATCTCTTTCTCCTATGTGCTTTCATCCCTAACCCTAACCCTAACCCTTCCGAAAGTCGGAGAAGCTCAAGGATGGTACCGATCGATGCGCGCTACCCCATTTAGTGGGGGTAGAGCCTACTTGCAAGTCTCTCCGACCTTCACAAAAAAAGTTATTCAAGAATATCTCCTCAGATTTGGGGGAATTTCGTCGGTCGACCTCTTCCGAAGGTCGTACAAGCTCGGGGATGGTACCAATCGATCCGCAGGACCCAAATTAGGCCAGATGCAACCACTTTCCAAGTCTCTCCGACCTTCACAAAAAAAGTTATTCAAGAATATCTCTTTCTCCTATGTGCTTTCATCCCTAACCCTAACCCTAACCCTTCCGAAAGTCGGAGAAGCTCAAGGATGGTACCGATCGATGCGCGCTACCCCATTTAGTGGGGGTAGAGCCTACTTGCAAGTCTCTCCGACCTTCACAAAAAAAGTTATTCAAGAATATCTCTTTCTCCTATGTGCTTTCATCCCTAACCCTAACCCTAACCCTTCCAAAAGTCGGAGAAGCTCAAGGATGGTACCGATCGATGCGCGCTACCCCATTTAGTGGGGGTAGAGCCTACTTGCAAGTCTCTCCGACCTTCACAAAAAAAGTTATTCAAGAATATCTCCTCAGATTTGGGGGAATTTCGTCGGTCGACCTCTTCCGAAGGTCGTACAAGCTCGGGGATGGTACCAATCGATCCGCAGGACCCAAATTAGTCCAGATGCAACCACTTTCCAAGTCTCTCCGACCTTCACAAAAAAAGTTATTCAAGAATATCTCTTTCTCCTATGTGCTTTCATCCCTAACCCTAACCCTAACCCTTCCGAAAGTCGGAGAAGCTCAAAGATGGTACCGATCGATGCGCGCTACCCCATTTAGTGGGGGTAGAGCCTACTTGCAAGTCTCTCCGACCTTCACAAAAAAAGTTATTCAAGAATATCTCTTTCTCCTATGTGCTTTCATCCCTAACCCTAACCCTAACCCTTCCGAAAGTCGGAGAAGCTCAAGGATGGTACCGATCGATGCGCGCTACCCCATTTAGTGGGGGTAGAGCCTACTTGCAAGTCTCTCCGACCTTCACAAAAAAAGTTATTCAAGAATATCTCTTTCTCCTATGTGCTTTCATCCCTAACCCTAACCCTAACCCTTCCGAAAGTCGGAGAAGCTCAAGGATGGTACCGATCGATGCGCGCTACCCCATTTAGTGGGGGTAGAGCCTACTTGCAAGTCTTTCCGACCTTCACAAAAAAAGTTATTCAAGAATATCTCTTTCTCCTATGTGCTTTCATCCCTAACCCTAACCCTAACCCTTCCGAAAGTCGGAGAAGCTCAAGGATGGTACCGATCGATGCGCGTTACCCCATTTAGTGGGGGTAGAGCCTACTTGCAAGTCTCTCCGACCTTCACAAAAAAAGTTATTCAAGAATATCTCTTTCTCCTATGTGCTTTCATCCCTAACCCTAACCCTAACCCTTCCGAAAGTCGGAGAAGCTCAAGGATGGTACCGATCGATGCGCGCTACCCCATTTAGTGGGGGTAGAGCCTACTTGCAAGTCTCTCCGACCTTCACAAAAAAAGTTATTCAAGAATATCTCTTTCTCCTATGTGCTTTCATCCCTAACCCTAACCCTAACCCTTCCGAAAGTCGGAGAAGCTCAAGGATGGTACTGATCGATGCGCGCAACCCCATTTAGTGGGGGTAAAGCCTACTTGCAAGTCTCTCCGACCTTCACAAAAAAAGTTATTCAAGAATATCTCTTTCTCCTATGTGCTTTCATCCCTAACCCTAACCCTAACCCTTCCGAAAGTCGGAGAAGCTCAAGGATGGTACTGATCGATGCGCGCAACCCCATTTAGTGGGGGTAAAGCCTACTTGCAAGTCTCTCCGACCTTCACAAAAAAAGTTATTCAAGAATATCTCCTCAGATTTGGGGGAATTTCGTCGGTCGACCTCTTCCGAAGGTCGTACAAGCTCGGGGATGGTACCAATCGATCCGCAGGACCCACATTAGTCCAGATGCAACCACTTTCCAAGTCTCTCCGACCTTCACAAAAAAAGTTATTCAAGAATATCTCTTTCTCCTATGTGCTTTCATCCCTAACCCTAACCCTAACCCTTCCGAAAGTCGGAGAAGCTCAAGGATGGTACCGATCGATGCGCGCTAACCCATTTAGTGGGGGTAGAGCCTACTTGCAAGTCTCTCCGACCTTCACAAAAAAAGTTATTCAAGAATATCTCTTTCTCCTATGTGCTTTCATCCCTAACCCTAACCCTAACCCTTCCGAAAGTCGGAGAAGCTCAAGGATGGTACCGATCGATGCGCGCTACCCCATTTAGTGGGGGTAGAGCCTACTTGCAAGTCTCTCCGACCTTCACAAAAAAAGTTATTCAAGAATATCTCCTCAGATTTGGGGGAATTTCGTCGGTCGACCTCTTCCGAAGGTCGTACAAGCTCGGGGATGGTACCAATCGATCCGCAGGACCCAAATTAGTCCAGATGCAACCACTTTCCAAGTCTCTCCGACCTTCACAAAAAAAGTTATTCAAGAATATCTCTTTCTCCTATGTGCTTTCATCCCTAACCCTAACCCTTCCGAAAGTCGGAGAAGCTCAAGGATGGTACCGATCGATGCGCGCTACCCCATTTAGTGGGGGTAGAGCCTACTTGCAAGTCTCTCCGACCTTCACAAAAAAAGTTATTCAAGAATATCTCTTTCTCCTATGTGCTTTCATCCCTAACCCTAACCCTAACCCTTCCGAAAGTCGGAGAAGCTCAAGGATGGTACCGATCGATGCGCGCTACCCCATTTAGTGGGGGTAGAGCCTACTTGCAAGTCTCTCCGACCTTCACAAAAAAAGTTATTCAAGAATATCTCTTTCTCCTATGTGCTTTCATCCCTAACCCTAACCCTAACCCTTCCGAAAGTCGGAGAAGCTCAAGGATGGTACTGATCGATGCGCGCTACCCCATTTAGTGGGGGTAGAGCCTACTTGCAAGTCTCTCCGACCTTCACAAAAAAAGTTATTCAAGAATATCTCTTTCTCCTATGTGCTTTCATCCCTAACCCTAACCCTAACCCTTCCGAAAGTCGGAGAAGCTCAAGGATAGTACTGATCGATGCGCGCAACCCCATTTAGTGGGGGTAAAGCCTACTTGCAAGTCTCTCCGACCTTCACAAAAAAAGTTATTCAAGAATATCTCCTCAGATTTGGGGGAATTTCGTCGGTCGACCTCTTCCGAAGGTCGTACAAGCTCGGGGATGGTACCAATCGATCCGCAGGACCCAAATTAGTCCAGATGCAACCACTTTCCAAGTCTCTCCGACCTTCACAAAAAAAGTTATTCAAGAATATCTCTTTCTCCTATGTGCTTTCATCCCTAACCCTAACCATAACCCTTCCGAAAGTCGGAGAAGCTCAAGGATGGTACCGATCGATGCGCGCTACCCCATTTAGTGGGGGTAGAGCCTACTTGCAAGTCTCTCCGACCTTCACAAAAAAAGTTATTCAAGAATATCTCTTTCTCCTATGTGCTTTCATCCCTAACCCTAACCCTTCCGAAAGTCGGAGAAGCTCAAGGATGGTACCGATCGATGCGCGCTACCCCATTTAGTGGGGGTAGAGCCTACTTGCAAGTCTCTCCGACCTTCACAAAAAAAGTTATTCAAGAATATCTCCTCAGATTTGGGGGAATTTCGTCGGTCGACCTCTTCCGAAGGTCGTACAAGCTCGGGGATGGTACCAATCGATCCGCAGGACCCAAATTAGTCCAGATGCAACCACTTTCCAAGTCTCTCCGACCTTCACAAAAAAAGTTATTCAAGAATATCTCTTTCTCCTATGTGCTTTCATCCCTAACCCTAACCCTTCCGAAAGTCGGAGAAGCTCAACGATGGTACCGATCGATGCGCGCTACCCCATTTAGTGGGGGTAGAGCCTACTTGCAAGTCTCTCCGACCTTCACAAAAAAAGTTATTCAAGAATATCTCTTTCTCCTATGTGCTTTCATCCCTAACCCTAACCCTAACCCTTCCGAAAGTCGGAGAAGCTCAAGGATGGTACTGATCGATGCGCACAACCCCATTTAGTGGGGGTAGAGCCTACTTGCAAGTCTCTCCGACCTTCACAAAAAAAGTTATTCAAGAATATCTCCTCAGATTTGGGGGAATTTCGTCGGTCGACCTCTTCCGAAGGTCGTACAAGCTCGGGGATGGTACCAATCGATCTGCAGGACCCAAATTAGTCCAGATGCAAACACTTTCCAAGTCTCTCCGACCTTCACAAAAAAAGTTATTCAAGAATATCTCTTTCTCCTATGTGCTTTCATCCCTAACCCTAACCCTAACCCTTCCGAAAGTCGGAGAAGCTCAAGGATGGTACCGATCGATGCGCGCTACCCCATTTAGTGGGGGTAGAGCCTACTTGCAAGTCTCTCCGACCTTCACAAAAAAAGTTATTCAAGAATATCTCTTTCTCCTATGTGCTTTCATCCCTAACCCTAACCCTAACCCTTCCAAAAGTCGGAGAAGCTCAAGGATGGTACCGATCGATGCGCGCTACCCCATTTAGTGGGGGTAGAGCCTACTTGCAAGTCTCTCCGACCTTCACAAAAAAAGTTATTCAAGAATATCTCTTTCTCCTATGTGCTTTCATCCCTAACCCTAACCCTAACCCTTCCGAAAGTCGGAGAAGCTCAAGGATGGTACCGATCGATGCGCGCTACCCCATTTAGTGGGGGTAGAGCCTACTTGCAAGTCTCTCCGACCTTCACAAAAAAAGTTATTCAAGAATATCTCTTTCTCCTATGTGCTTTCATCCCTAACCCTAACCCTAACCCTTCCGAAAGTCGGAGAAGCTCAAGGATGGTACTGATCGATGCGCGCTACCCCATTTAGTGGGGGTAGAGCCTACTTGCAAGTCTCTCCGACCTTCACAAAAAAAGTTATTCAAGAATATCTCTTTCTCCTATGTGCTTTCATCCCTAACCCTAACCCTAACCCTTCCGAAAGTCGGAGAAGCTCAAGGATAGTACTGATCGATGCGCGCAACCCCATTTAGTGGGGGTAAAGCCTACTTGCAAGTCTCTCCGACCTTCACAAAAAAAGTTATTCAAGAATATCTCCTCAGATTTGGGGGAATTTCGTCGGTCGACCTCTTCCGAAGGTCGTACAAGCTCGGGGATGGTACCAATCGATCCGCAGGACCCAAATTAGTCCAGATGCAACCACTTTCCAAGTCTCTCCGACCTTCACAAAAAAAGTTATTCAAGAATATCTCTTTCTCCTATGTGCTTTCATCCCTAACCCTAACCCTAACCCTTCCGAAAGTCGGAGAAGCTCAAGGATGGTACCGATCGATGCGCGCTACCCCATTTAGTGGGGGTAGAGCCTACTTGCAAGTCTCTCCGACCTTCACAAAAAAAGTTATTCAAGAATATCTCTTTCTCCTATGTGCTTTCATCCCTAACCCTAACCCTAACCCTTCCGAAAGTCGGAGAAGCTCAAGGATGGTACCGATCGATGCGCGCTACCCCATTTAGTGGGGGTAGAGCCTACTTGCAAGTCTCTCCGACCTTCACAAAAAAAGTTATTCAAGAATATCTCCTCAGATTTGGGGGAATTTCGTCGGTCGACCTCTTCCGAAGGTCGTACAAGCTCGGGGATGGTACCAATCGATCCGCAGGACCCAAATTAGTCCAGATGCAACCACTTTCCAAGTCTCTCCGACCTTCACAAAAAAAGTTATTCAAGAATATCTCTTTCTCCTATGTGCTTTCATCCCTAACCCTAACCCTTCCGAAAGTCGGAGAAGCTCAACGATGGTACCGATCGATGCGCGCTACCCCATTTAGTGGGGGTAGAGCCTACTTGCAAGTCTCTCCGACCTTCACAAAAAAAGTTATTCAAGAATATCTCTTTCTCCTATGTGCTTTCATCCCTAACCCTAACCCTAACCCTTCCGAAAGTCGGAGAAGCTCAAGGATGGTACTGATCGATGCGCACAACCCCATTTAGTGGGGGTAGAGCCTACTTGCAAGTCTCTCCGACCTTCACAAAAAAAGTTATTCAAGAATATCTCCTCAGATTTGGGGGAATTTCGTCGGTCGACCTCTTCCGAAGGTCGTACAAGCTCGGGGATGGTACCAATCGATCTGCAGGACCCAAATTAGTCCAGATGCAACCACTTTCCAAGTCTCTCCGACCTTCACAAAAAAAGTTATTCAAGAATATCTCTTTCTCCTATGTGCTTTCATCCCTAACCCTAACCCTAACCCTTCCGAAAGTCGGAGAAGCTCAAGGATGGTACCGATCGATGCGCGCTACCCCATTTAGTGGGGGTAGAGCCTACTTGCAAGTCTCTCCGACCTTCACAAAAAAAGTTATTCAAGAATATCTCTTTCTCCTATGTGCTTTCATCCCTAACCCTAACCCTAACCCTTCCAAAAGTCGGAGAAGCTCAAGGATGGTACCGATCGATGCGCGCTACCCCATTTAGTGGGGGTAGAGCCTACTTGCAAGTCTCTCCGACCTTCACAAAAAAAGTTATTCAAGAATATCTCCTCAGATTTGGGGGAATTTCGTCGGTCGACCTCTTCCGAAGGTCGTACAAGCTCGGGGATGGTACCAATCGATCCGCAGGACCCAAATTAGTCCAGATGCAACCACTTTCCAAGTCTCTCCGACCTTCACAAAAAAAGTTATTCAAGAATATCTCTTTCTCCTATGTGCTTTCATCCCTAACCCTAACCCTAACCCTTCCGAAAGTCTAAGAAGCTCAAGGATGGTACCGATCGATGCGCGCTACCCCATTTAGTGGGGGTAGAGCCTACTTGCAAGTCTCTCCGACCTTCACAAAAAAAGTTATTCAAGAATATCTCTTTCTCCTATGTGCTTTCATCCCTAACCCTAACCCTAACCCTTCCAAAAGTCGGAGAAGCTCAAGGATGGTACCGATCGATGCGCGCTACCCCATTTAGTGGGGGTAGAGCCTACTTGCAAGTCTCTCCGACCTTCACAAAAAAAGTTATTCAAGAATATCTCCTCAGATTTGGGGGAATTTCGTCGGTCGACCTCTTCCGAAGGTCGTACAAGCTCGGGGATGGTACCAATCGATCCGCAGGACCCAAATTAGTCCAGATGCAACCACTTTCCAAGTCTCTCCGACCTTCACAAAAAAAGTTATTCAAGAATATCTCTTTCTCCTATGTGCTTTCATCCCTAACCCTAACCCTAACCCTTCCGAAAGTCGGAGAAGCTCAAGGATGGTACCGATCGATGCGCGCTACCCCATTTAGTGGGGGTAGAGCCTACTTGCAAGTCTCTCCGACCTTCACAAAAAAAGTTATTCAAGAATATCTCTTTCTCCTATGTGCTTTCATCCCTAACCCTAACCCTAACCCTTCCGAAAGTCGGAGAAGCTCAAGGATGGTACCGATCGATGCGCGCTACCCCATTTAGTGGGGGTAGAGCCTACTTGCAAGTCTCTCCGACCTTCACAAAAAAAGTTATTCAAGAATATCTCTTTCTCCTATGTGCTTTCATCCCTAACCCTAACCCTAACCCTTCCGAAAGTCGGAGAAGCTCAAGGATGGTACCGATCGATGCGCGCTACCCCATTTAGTGGGGGTAGAGCCTACTTGCAAGTCTCTCCGACCTTCACAAAAAAAGTTATTCAAGAATATCTCTTTCTCCTATGTGCTTTCATCCCTAACCCTAACCCTAACCCTTCCGAAAGTCGGAGAAGCTCAAGGATGGTACTGATCGATGCGCGCTACCCCATTTAGTGGGGGTAGAGCCTACTTGCAAGTCTCTCCGACCTTCACAAAAAAAGTTATTCAAGAATATCTCTTTCTCCTATGTGCTTTCATCCCTAACCCTAACCCTAACCCTTCCAAAAGTCGGAGAAGCTCAAGGATGGTACCGATCGATGCGCGCTACCCCATTTAGTGGGGGTAGAGCCTACTTGCAAGTCTCTCCGACCTTCACAAAAAAAGTTATTCAAGAATATCTCCTCAGATTTGGGGGAATTTCGTCGGTCGACCTCTTCCGAAGGTCGTACAAGCTCGGGGATGGTACCAATCGATCCGCAGGACCCAAATTAGTCCAGATGCAACCACTTTCCAAGTCTCTCCGACCTTCACAAAAAAAGTTATTCAAGAATATCTCTTTCTCCTATGTGCTTTCATCCCTAACCCTAACCCTAACCCTTCCGAAAGTCTAAGAAGCTCAAGGATGGTACCGATCGATGCGCGCTACCCCATTTAGTGGGGGTAGAGCCTACTTGCAAGTCTCTCCGACCTTCACAAAAAAAGTTATTCAAGAATATCTCTTTCTCCTATGTGCTTTCATCCCTAACCCTAACCCTAACCCTTCCAAAAGTCGGAGAAGCTCAAGGATGGTACCGATCGATGCGCGCTACCCCATTTAGTGGGGGTAGAGCCTACTTGCAAGTCTCTCCGACCTTCACAAAAAAAGTTATTCAAGAATATCTCCTCAGATTTGGGGGAATTTCGTCGGTCGACCTCTTCCGAAGGTCGTACAAGCTCGGGGATGGTACCAATCGATCCGCAGGACCCAAATTAGTCCAGATGCAACCACTTTCCAAGTCTCTCCGACCTTCACAAAAAAAGTTATTCAAGAATATCTCTTTCTCCTATGTGCTTTCATCCCTAACCCTAACCCTAACCCTTCCGAAAGTCGGAGAAGCTCAAGGATGGTACCGATCGATGCGCGCTACCCCATTTAGTGGGGGTAGAGCCTACTTGCAAGTCTCTCCGACCTTCACAAAAAAAGTTATTCAAGAATATCTCTTTCTCCTATGTGCTTTCATCCCTAACCCTAACCCTAACCCTTCCGAAAGTCGGAGAAGCTCAAGGATGGTACCGATCGATGCGCGCTACCCCATTTAGTGGGGGTAGAGCCTACTTGCAAGTCTCTCCGACCTTCACAAAAAAAGTTATTCAAGAATATCTCTTTCTCCTATGTGCTTTCATCCCTAACCCTAACCCTAACCCTTCCGAAAGTCGGAGAAGCTCAAGGATGGTACCGATCGATGCGCGCTACCCCATTTAGTGGGGGTAGAGCCTACTTGCAAGTCTCTCCGACCTTCACAAAAAAAGTTATTCAAGAATATCTCTTTCTCCTATGTGCTTTCATCCCTAACCCTAACCCTAACCCTTCCGAAAGTCGGAGAAGCTCAAGGATGGTACCGATCGATGCGCGCTACCCCATTTAGTGGGGGTAGAGCCTACTTGCAAGTCTCTCCGACCTTCACAAAAAAAGTTATTCAAGAATATCTCTTTCTCCTATGTGCTTTCATCCCTAACCCTAACCCTAACCCTTCCGAAAGTCGGAGAAGCTCAAGGATGGTACCGATCGATGCGCGCTACCCCATTTAGTGGGGGTAGAGCCTACTTGCAAGTCTCTCCGACCTTCACAAAAAAAGTTATTCAAGAATATCTCTTTCTCCTATGTGCTTTCATCCCTAACCCTAACCCTAACCCTTCCGAAAGTCGGAGAAGCTCAAGGATGGTACTGATCGATGCGCGCAACCCCATTTAGTGGGGGTAGAGCCTACTTGCAAGTCTCTCCGACCTTCACAAAAAAAGTTATTCAAGAATATCTCCTCAGATTTGGGGGAATTTCGTCGGTCGACCTCTTCCGAAGGTCGTACAAGCTCGGGGATGGTACCAATCGATCCGCAGGACCCAAATTAGGCCAGATGCAACCACTTTCCAAGTCTCTCCGACCTTCACAAAAAAAGTTATTCAAGAATATCTCTTTCTCCTATGTGCTTTCATCCCTAACCCTAACCCTAACCCTTCCGAAAGTCGGAGAAGCTCAAGGATGGTACCGATCGATGCGCGCTACCCCATTTAGTGGGGGTAGAGCCTACTTGCAAGTCTCTCCGACCTTCACAAAAAAAGTTATTCAAGAATATCTCTTTCTCCTATGTGCTTTCATCCCTAACCCTAACCCTAACCCTTCCAAAAGTCGGAGAAGCTCAAGGATGGTACCGATCGATGCGCGCTACCCCATTTAGTGGGGGTAGAGCCTACTTGCAAGTCTCTCCGACCTTCACAAAAAAAGTTATTCAAGAATATCTCCTCAGATTTGGGGGAATTTCGTCGGTCGACCTCTTCCGAAGGTCGTACAAGCTCGGGGATGGTACCAATCGATCCGCAGGACCCAAATTAGTCCAGATGCAACCACTTTCCAAGTCTCTCCGACCTTCACAAAAAAAGTTATTCAAGAATATCTCTTTCTCCTATGTGCTTTCATCCCTAACCCTAACCCTAACCCTTCCGAAAGTCGGAGAAGCTCAAAGATGGTACCGATCGATGCGCGCTACCCCATTTAGTGGGGGTAGAGCCTACTTGCAAGTCTCTCCGACCTTCACAAAAAAAGTTATTCAAGAATATCTCTTTCTCCTATGTGCTTTCATCCCTAACCCTAACCCTAACCCTTCCGAAAGTCGGAGAAGCTCAAGGATGGTACCGATCGATGCGCGCTACCCCATTTAGTGGGGGTATAGCCTACTTGCAAGTCTCTCCGACCTTCACAAAAAAAGTTATTCAAGAATATCTCTTTCTCCTATGTGCTTTCATCCCTAACCCTAACCCTAACCCTTCCGAAAGTCGGAGAAGCTCAAGGATGGTACCGATCGATGCGCGCTACCCCATTTAGTGGGGGTAGAGCCTACTTGCAAGTCTCTCCGACCTTCACAAAAAAAGTTATTCAAGAATATCTCTTTCTCCTATGTGCTTTCATCCCTAACCCTAACCCTAACCCTTCCGAAAGTCGGAGAAGCTCAAGGATGGTACTGATCGATGCGCGCAACCCCATTTAGTGGGGGTAAAGCCTACTTGCAAGTCTCTCCGACCTTCACAAAAAAAGTTATTCAAGAATATCTCTTTCTCCTATGTGCTTTCATCCCTAACCCTAACCCTAACCCTTCCGAAAGTCGGAGAAGCTCAAGGATGGTACTGATCGATGCGCGCAACCCCATTTAGTGGGGGTAAAGCCTACTTGCAAGTCTCTCCGACCTTCACAAAAAAAGTTATTCAAGAATATCTCCTCAGATTTGGGGGAATTTCGTCGGTCGACCTCTTCCGAAGGTCGTACAAGCTCGGGGATGGTACCAATCGATCCGCAGGACCCACATTAGTCCAGATGCAACCACTTTCCAAGTCTCTCCGACCTTCACAAAAAAAGTTATTCAAGAATATCTCTTTCTCCTATGTGCTTTCATCCCTAACCCTAACCCTAACCCTTCCGAAAGTCGGAGAAGCTCAAGGATGGTACCGATCGATGCGCGCTAACCCATTTAGTGGGGGTAGAGCCTACTTGCAAGTCTCTCCGACCTTCACAAAAAAAGTTATTCAAGAATATCTCTTTCTCCTATGTGCTTTCATCCCTAACCCTAACCCTAACCCTTCCGAAAGTCGGAGAAGCTCAAGGATGGTACCGATCGATGCGCGCTACCCCATTTAGTGGGGGTAGAGCCTACTTGCAAGTCTCTCCGACCTTCACAAAAAAAGTTATTCAAGAATATCTCTTTCTCCTATGTGCTTTCATCCCTAACCCTAACCCTAACCCTTCCGAAAGTCGGAGAAGCTCAAGGATGGTACTGATCGATGCGCGCAACCCCATTTAGTGGGGGTAGAGCCTACTTGCAAGTCTCTCCGACCTTCACAAAAAAAGTTATTCAAGAATATCTCCTCAGATTTGGGGGAATTTCGTCGGTCGACCTCTTCCGAAGGTCGTACAAGCTCGGGGATGGTACCAATCGATCCGCAGGACCCAAATTAGGCCAGATGCAACCACTTTCCAAGTCTCTCCGACCTTCACAAAAAAAGTTATTCAAGAATATCTCTTTCTCCTATGTGCTTTCATCCCTAACCCTAACCCTTCCGAAAGTCGGAGAAGCTCAAAAATGGTACCGATCGATGCGCGCTACCCCATTTAGTGGGGGTAGAGCCTACTTGCAAGTCTCTCCGACCTTCACAAAAAAAGTTATTCAAGAATATCTCTTTCTCCTATGTGCTTTCATCCCTAACCCTAACCCTAACCCTTCCGAAAGTCGGAGAAGCTCAAGGATGGTACTGATCGATGCGCACAACCCCATTTAGTGGGGGTAGAGCCTACTTGCAAGTCTCTCCGACCTTCACAAAAAAAGTTATTCAAGAATATCTCCTCAGATTTGGGGGAATTTCGTCGGTCGACCTCTTCCGAAGGTCGTACAAGCTCGGGGATGGTACCAATCGATCTGCAGGACCCAAATTAGTCCAGATGCAACCACTTTCCAAGTCTCTCCGACCTTCACAAAAAAAGTTATTCAAGAATATCTCTTTCTCCTATGTGCTTTCATCCCTAACCCTAACCCTAACCCTTCCGAAAGTCGGAGAAGCTCAAGGATGGTACCGATCGATGCGCGCTACCCCATTTAGTGGGGGTAGAGCCTACTTGCAAGTCTCTCCGACCTTCACAAAAAAAGTTATTCAAGAATATCTCTTTCTCCTATGTGCTTTCATCCCTAACCCTAACCCTAACCCTTCCAAAAGTCGGAGAAGCTCAAGGATGGTACCGATCGATGCGCGCTACCCCATTTAGTGGGGGTAGAGCCTACTTGCAAGTCTCTCCGACCTTCACAAAAAAAGTTATTCAAGAATATCTCCTCAGATTTGGGGGAATTTCGTCGGTCGACCTCTTCCGAAGGTCGTACAAGCTCGGGGATGGTACCAATCGATCCGCAGGACCCAAATTAGTCCAGATGCAACCACTTTCCAAGTCTCTCCGACCTTCACAAAAAAAGTTATTCAAGAATATCTCTTTCTCCTATGTGCTTTCATCCCTAACCCTAACCCTAACCCTTCCGAAAGTCTAAGAAGCTCAAGGATGGTACCGATCGATGCGCGCTACCCCATTTAGTGGGGGTAGAGCCTACTTGCAAGTCTCTCCGACCTTCACAAAAAAAGTTATTCAAGAATATCTCTTTCTCCTATGTGCTTTCATCCCTAACCCTAACCCTAACCCTTCCAAAAGTCGGAGAAGCTCAAGGATGGTACCGATCGATGCGCGCTACCCCATTTAGTGGGGGTAGAGCCTACTTGCAAGTCTCTCCGACCTTCACAAAAAAAGTTATTCAAGAATATCTCCTCAGATTTGGGGGAATTTCGTCGGTCGACCTCTTCCGAAGGTCGTACAAGCTCGGGGATGGTACCAATCGATCCGCAGGACCCAAATTAGTCCAGATGCAACCACTTTCCAAGTCTCTCCGACCTTCACAAAAAAAGTTATTCAAGAATATCTCTTTCTCCTATGTGCTTTCATCCCTAACCCTAACCCTAACCCTTCCGAAAGTCGGAGAAGCTCAAGGATGGTACCGATCGATGCGCGCTACCCCATTTAGTGGGGGTAAAGCCTACTTGCAAGTCTCTCCGACCTTCACAAAAAAAGTTATTCAAGAATATCTCTTTCTCCTATGTGCTTTCATCCCTAACCCTAACCCTAACCCTTCCGAAAGTCGGAGAAGCTCAAGGATGGTACCGATCGATGCGCGCTACCCCATTTAGTGGGGGTAGAGCCTACTTGCAAGTCTCTCCGACCTTCACAAAAAAAGTTATTCAAGAATATCTCTTTCTCCTATGTGCTTTCATCCCTAACCCTAACCCTAACCCTTCCGAAAGTCGGAGAAGCTCAAGGATGGTACCGATCGATGCGCGCTACCCCATTTAGTGGGGGTAGAGCCTACTTGCAAGTCTCTCCGACCTTCACAAAAAAAGTTATTCAAGAATATCTCTTTCTCCTATGTGCTTTCATCCCTAACCCTAACCCTAACCCTTCCGAAAGTCGGAGAAGCTCAAGGATGGTACCGATCGATGCGCGCTACCCCATTTAGTGGGGGTAGAGCCTACTTGCAAGTCTCTCCGACCTTCACAAAAAAAGTTATTCAAGAATATCTCTTTCTCCTATGTGCTTTCATCCCTAACCCTAACCCTAACCCTTCCGAAAGTCGGAGAAGCTCAAGGATGGTACCGATCGATGCGCGCTACCCCATTTAGTGGGGGTAGAGCCTACTTGCAAGTCTCTCCGACCTTCACAAAAAAAGTTATTCAATAATATCTCTTTCTCCTATGTGCTTTCATCCCTAACCCTAACCCTAACCCTTCCGAAAGTCGGAGAAGCTCAAGGATGGTACCGATCGATGCGCGCTACCCCATTTAGTGGGGGTAGAGCCTACTTGCAAGTCTCTCCGACCTTCACAAAAAAAGTTATTCAAGAATATCTCTTTCTCCTATGTGCTTTCATCCCTAACCCTAACCCTAACCCTTCCGAAAGTCGGAGAAGCTCAAGGATGGTACCGATCGATGCGCGCTACCCCATTTAGTGGGGGTAGAGCCTACTTGCAAGTCTCTCCGACCTTCACAAAAAAAGTTATTCAAGAATATCTCTTTCTCCTATGTGCTTTCATCCCTAACCCTAACCCTAACCCTTCCGAAAGTCGGAGAAGCTCAAGGATGGTACTGATCGATGCGCGCAACCCCATTTAGTGGGGGTAGAGCCTACTTGCAAGTCTCTCCGACCTTCACAAAAAAAGTTATTCAAGAATATCTCCTCAGATTTGGGGGAATTTCGTCGGTCGACCTCTTCCGAAGGTCGTACAAGCTCGGGGATGGTACCAATCGATCCGCAGGACCCAAATTAGTCCAGATGCAACCACTTTCCAAGTCTCTCCGACCTTCACAAAAAAAGTTATTCAAGAATATCTCTTTCTCCTATGTGCTTTCATCCCTAACCCTAACCCTAACCCTTCCGAAAGTCTAAGAAGCTCAAGGATGGTACCGATCGATGCGCGCTACCCCATTTAGTGGGGGTAGAGCCTACTTGCAAGTCTCTCCGACCTTCACAAAAAAAGTTATTCAAGAATATCTCTTTCTCCTATGTGCTTTCATCCCTAACCCTAACCCTAACCCTTCCAAAAGTCGGAGAAGCTCAAGGATGGTACCGATCGATGCGCGCTACCCCATTTAGTGGGGGTAGAGCCTACTTGCAAGTCTCTCCGACCTTCACAAAAAAAGTTATTCAAGAATATCTCCTCAGATTTGGGGGAATTTCGTCGGTCGACCTCTTCCGAAGGTCGTACAAGCTCGGGGATGGTACCAATCGATCCGCAGGACCCAAATTAGTCCAGATGCAACCACTTTCCAAGTCTCTCCGACCTTCACAAAAAAAGTTATTCAAGAATATCTCTTTCTCCTATGTGCTTTCATCCCTAACCCTAACCCTAACCCTTCCGAAAGTCGGAGAAGCTCAAGGATGGTACCGATCGATGCGCGCTACCCCATTTAGTGGGGGTAAAGCCTACTTGCAAGTCTCTCCGACCTTCACAAAAAAAGTTATTCAAGAATATCTCTTTCTCCTATGTGCTTTCATCCCTAACCCTAACCCTAACCCTTCCGAAAGTCGGAGAAGCTCAAGGATGGTACCGATCGATGCGCGCTACCCCATTTAGTGGGGGTAGAGCCTACTTGCAAGTCTCTCCGACCTTCACAAAAAAAGTTATTCAAGAATATCTCTTTCTCCTATGTGCTTTCATCCCTAACCCTAACCCTAACCCTTCCGAAAGTCGGAGAAGCTCAAGGATGGTACCGATCGATGCGCGCTACCCCATTTAGTGGGGGTAGAGCCTACTTGCAAGTCTCTCCGACCTTCACAAAAAAAGTTATTCAAGAATATCTCTTTCTCCTATGTGCTTTCATCCCTAACCCTAACCCTAACCCTTCCGAAAGTCGGAGAAGCTCAAGGATGGTACCGATCGATGCGCGCTACCCCATTTAGTGGGGGTAGAGCCTACTTGCAAGTCTCTCCGACCTTCACAAAAAAAGTTATTCAAGAATATCTCTTTCTCCTATGTGCTTTCATCCCTAACCCTAACCCTAACCCTTCCGAAAGTCGGAGAAGCTCAAGGATGGTACCGATCGATGCGCGCTACCCCATTTAGTGGGGGTAGAGCCTACTTGCAAGTCTCTCCGACCTTCACAAAAAAAGTTATTCAAGAATATCTCTTTCTCCTATGTGCTTTCATCCCTAACCCTAACCCTAACCCTTCCGAAAGTCGGAGAAGCTCAAGGATGGTACCGATCGATGCGCGCTACCCCATTTAGTGGGGGTAGAGCCTACTTGCAAGTCTCTCCGACCTTCACAAAAAAAGTTATTCAAGAATATCTCTTTCTCCTATGTGCTTTCATCCCTAACCCTAACCCTAACCCTTCCGAAAGTCGGAGAAGCTCAAGGATGGTACCGATCGATGCGCGCTACCCCATTTAGTGGGGGTAGAGCCTACTTGCAAGTCTCTCCGACCTTCACAAAAAAAGTTATTCAAGAATATCTCTTTCTCCTATGTGCTTTCATCCCTAACCCTAACCCTAACCCTTCCGAAAGTCGGAGAAGCTCAAGGATGGTACTGATCGATGCGCGCAACCCCATTTAGTGGGGGTAGAGCCTACTTGCAAGTCTCTCCGACCTTCACAAAAAAAGTTATTCAAGAATATCTCCTCAGATTTGGGGGAATTTCGTCGGTCGACCTCTTCCGAAGGTCGTACAAGCTCGGGGATGGTACCAATCGATTCGCAGGACCCAAATTAGGCCAGATGCAACCACTTTCCAAGTCTCTCCGACCTTCACAAAAAAAGTTATTCAAGAATATCTCTTTCTCCTATGTGCTTTCATCCCTAACCCTAACCCTAACCCTTCCGAAAGTCGGAGAAGCTCAAGGATGGTACCGATCGATGCGCGCTACCCCATTTAGTGGGGGTAGAGCCTACTTGCAAGTCTCTCCGACCTTCACAAAAAAAGTTATTCAAGAATATCTCTTTCTCCTATGTGCTTTCATCCCTAACCCTAACCCTAACCCTTCCAAAAGTCGGAGAAGCTCAAGGATGGTACCGATCGATGCGCGCTACCCCATTTAGTGGGGGTAGAGCCTACTTGCAAGTCTCTCCGACCTTCACAAAAAAAGTTATTCAAGAATATCTCCTCAGATTTGGGGGAATTTCGTCGGTCGACCTCTTCCGAAGGTCGTACAAGCTCGGGGATGGTACCAATCGATCCGCAGGACCCAAATTAGTCCAGATGCAACCACTTTCCAAGTCTCTCCGACCTTCACAAAAAAAGTTATTCAAGAATATCTCTTTCTCCTATGTGCTTTCATCCCTAACCCTAACCCTAACCCTTCCGAAAGTCGGAGAAGCTCAAAGATGGTACCGATCGATGCGCGCTACCCCATTTAGTGGGGGTAGAGCCTACTTGCAAGTCTCTCCGACCTTCACAAAAAAAGTTATTCAAGAATATCTCTTTCTCCTATGTGCTTTCATCCCTAACCCTAACCCTAACCCTTCCGAAAGTCGGAGAAGCTCAAGGATGGTACCGATCGATGCGCGCTACCCCATTTAGTGGGGGTAGAGCCTACTTGCAAGTCTCTCCGACCTTCACAAAAAAAGTTATTCAAGAATATCTCTTTCTCCTATGTGCTTTCATCCCTAACCCTAACCCTAACCCTTCCGAAAGTCGGAGAAGCTCAAGGATGGTACCGATCGATGCGCGCTACCCCATTTAGTGGGGGTAGAGCCTACTTGCAAGTCTTTCCGACCTTCACAAAAAAAGTTATTCAAGAATATCTCTTTCTCCTATGTGCTTTCATCCCTAACCCTAACCCTAACCCTTCCGAAAGTCGGAGAAGCTCAAGGATGGTACCGATCGATGCGCGTTACCCCATTTAGTGGGGGTAGAGCCTACTTGCAAGTCTCTCCGACCTTCACAAAAAAAGTTATTCAAGAATATCTCTTTCTCCTATGTGCTTTCATCCCTAACCCTAACCCTAACCCTTCCGAAAGTCGGAGAAGCTCAAGGATGGTACCGATCGATGCGCGCTACCCCATTTAGTGGGGGTAGAGCCTACTTGCAAGTCTCTCCGACCTTCACAAAAAAAGTTATTCAAGAATATCTCTTTCTCCTATGTGCTTTCATCCCTAACCCTAACCCTAACCCTTCCGAAAGTCGGAGAAGCTCAAGGATGGTACTGATCGATGCGCGCAACCCCATTTAGTGGGGGTAAAGCCTACTTGCAAGTCTCTCCGACCTTCACAAAAAAAGTTATTCAAGAATATCTCTTTCTCCTATGTGCTTTCATCCCTAACCCTAACCCTAACCCTTCCGAAAGTCGGAGAAGCTCAAGGATGGTACTGATCGATGCGCGCAACCCCATTTAGTGGGGGTAAAGCCTACTTGCAAGTCTCTCTGACCTTCACAAAAAAAGTTATTCAAGAATATCTCCTCAGATTTGGGGGAATTTCGTCGGTCGACCTCTTCCGAAGGTCGTACAAGCTCGGGGATGGTACCAATCGATCCGCAGGACCCACATTAGTCCAGATGCAACCACTTTCCAAGTCTCTCCGACCTTCACAAAAAAAGTTATTCAAGAATATCTCTTTCTCCTATGTGCTTTCATCCCTAACCCTAACCCTTCCGAAAGTCGGAGAAGCTCAAGGATGGTACCGATCGATGCGCGCTAACCCATTTAGTGGGGGTAGAGCCTACTTGCAAGTCTCTCCGACCTTCACAAAAAAAGTTATTCAAGAATATCTCTTTCTCCTATGTGCTTTCATCCCTAACCCTAACCCTAACCCTTCCGAAAGTCGGAGAAGCTCAAGGATGGTACTGATCGATGCGCGCAACCCCATTTAGTGGGGGTAGAGCCTACTTGCAAGTCTCTCCGACCTTCACAAAAAAAGTTATTCAAGAATATCTCCTCAGATTTGGGGGAATTTCGTCGGTCGACCTCTTCCGAAGGTCGTACAAGCTCGGGGATGGTACCAATCGATCCGCAGGACCCAAATTAGGCCAGATGCAACCACTTTCCAAGTCTCTCCGACCTTCACAAAAAAAGTTATTCAAGAATATCTCTTTCTCCTATGTGCTTTCATCCCTAACCCTAACCCTAACCCTTCCGAAAGTCGGAGAAGCTCAAGGATGGTACCGATCGATGCGCGCTACCCCATTTAGTGGGGGTAGAGCCTACTTGCAAGTCTCTCCGACCTTCACAAAAAAAGTTATTCAAGAATATCTCTTTCTCCTATGTGCTTTCATCCCTAACCCTAACCCTAACCCTTCCAAAAGTCGGAGAAGCTCAAGGATGGTACCGATCGATGCGCGCTACCCCATTTAGTGGGGGTAGAGCCTACTTGCAAGTCTCTCCGACCTTCACAAAAAAAGTTATTCAAGAATATCTCCTCAGATTTGGGGGAATTTCGTCGGTCGACCTCTTCCGAAGGTCGTACAAGCTCGGGGATGGTACCAATCGATCCGCAGGACCCAAATTAGTCCAGATGCAACCACTTTCCAAGTCTCTCCGACCTTCACAAAAAAAGTTATTCAAGAATATCTCTTTCTCCTATGTGCTTTCATCCCTAACCCTAACCCTAACCCTTCCGAAAGTCGGAGAAGCTCAAAGATGGTACCGATCGATGCGCGCTACCCCATTTAGTGGGGGTAGAGCCTACTTGCAAGTCTCTCCGACCTTCACAAAAAAAGTTATTCAAGAATATCTCTTTCTCCTATGTGCTTTCATCCCTAACCCTAACCCTAACCCTTCCGAAAGTCGGAGAAGCTCAAGGATGGTACCGATCGATGCGCGCTACCCCATTTAGTGGGGGTAGAGCCTACTTGCAAGTCTCTCCGACCTTCACAAAAAAAGTTATTCAAGAATATCTCTTTCTCCTATGTGCTTTCATCCCTAACCCTAACCCTAACCCTTCCGAAAGTCGGAGAAGCTCAAGGATGGTACCGATCGATGCGCGTTACCCCATTTAGTGGGGGTAGAGCCTACTTGCAAGTCTCTCCGACCTTCACAAAAAAAGTTATTCAAGAATATCTCTTTCTCCTATGTGCTTTCATCCCTAACCCTAACCCTAACCCTTCCGAAAGTCGGAGAAGCTCAAGGATGGTACCGATCGATGCGCGCTACCCCATTTAGTGGGGGTAGAGCCTACTTGCAAGTCTCTCCGACCTTCACAAAAAAAGTTATTCAAGAATATCTCTTTCTCCTATGTGCTTTCATCCCTAACCCTAACCCTAACCCTTCCGAAAGTCGGAGAAGCTCAAGGATGGTACTGATCGATGCGCGCAACCCCATTTAGTGGGGGTAAAGCCTACTTGCAAGTCTCTCCGACCTTCACAAAAAAAGTTATTCAAGAATATCTCTTTCTCCTATGTGCTTTCATCCCTAACCCTAACCCTAACCCTTCCGAAAGTCGGAGAAGCTCAAGGATGGTACTGATCGATGCGCGCAACCCCATTTAGTGGGGGTAAAGCCTACTTGCAAGTCTCTCCGACC
Organism: Limanda limanda; assembly: GCF_963576545.1. Classification (NCBI taxonomy): domain Eukaryota; kingdom Metazoa; phylum Chordata; class Actinopteri; order Pleuronectiformes; family Pleuronectidae; genus Limanda; species Limanda limanda. The sequence continues at coordinate 506,452 of NW_026870603.1, read as the reverse complement.
TTCACAAAAAAAGTTATTCAAGAATATCTCCTCAGATTTGGGGGAATTTCGTCGGTCGACCTCTTCCGAAGGTCGTACAAGCTCGGGGATGGTACCAATCGATCCGCAGGACCCACATTAGTCCAGATGCAACCACTTTCCAAGTCTCTCCGACCTTCACAAAAAAAGTTATTCAAGAATATCTCTTTCTCCTATGTGCTTTCATCCCTAACCCTAACCCTTCCGAAAGTCGGAGAAGCTCAAGGATGGTACCGATCGATGCGCGCTAACCCATTTAGTGGGGGTAGAGCCTACTTGCAAGTCTCTCCGACCTTCACAAAAAAAGTTATTCAAGAATATCTCTTTCTCCTATGTGCTTTCATCCCTAACCCTAACCCTTCCGAAAGTCGGAGAAGCTCAAAGATGGTACCGATCGATGCGCGCTACCCCATTTAGTGGGGGTAGAGCCTACTTGCAAGTCTCTCCGACCTTCACAAAAAAAGTTATTCAAGAATATCTCTTTCTCCTATGTGCTTTCATCCCTAACCCTAACCCTAACCCTTCCGAAAGTCGGAGAAGCTCAAGGATGGTACCGATCGATGCGCGCTACCCCATTTAGTGGGGGTAGAGCCTACTTGCAAGTCTCTCCGACCTTCACAAAAAAAGTTATTCAAGAATATCTCTTTCTCCTATGTGCTTTCATCCCTAACCCTAACCCTAACCCTTCCGAAAGTCGGAGAAGCTCAAGGATGGTACTGATCGATGCGCGCTACCCCATTTAGTGGGGGTAGAGCCTACTTGCAAGTCTCTCCGACCTTCACAAAAAAAGTTATTCAAGAATATCTCTTTCTCCTATGTGCTTTCATCCCTAACCCTAACCCTAACCCTTCCGAAAGTCGGAGAAGCTCAAGGATAGTACTGATCGATGCGCGCAACCCCATTTAGTGGGGGTAAAGCCTACTTGCAAGTCTCTCCGACCTTCACAAAAAAAGTTATTCAAGAATATCTCCTCAGATTTGGGGGAATTTCGTCGGTCGACCTCTTCCGAAGGTCGTACAAGCTCGGGGATGGTACCAATCGATCCGCAGGACCCAAATTAGTCCAGATGCAACCACTTTCCAAGTCTCTCCGACCTTCACAAAAAAAGTTATTCAAGAATATCTCTTTCTCCTATGTGCTTTCATCCCTAACCCTAACCCTAACCCTTCCGAAAGTCGGAGAAGCTCAAAGATGGTACCGATCGATGCGCGCTACCCCATTTAGTGGGGGTAGAGCCTACTTGCAAGTCTCTCCGACCTTCACAAAAAAAGTTATTCAAGAATATCTCTTTCTCCTATGTGCTTTCATCCCTAACCCTAACCCTTCCGAAAGTCGGAGAAGCTCAAGGATGGTACCGATCGATGCGCGCTACCCCATTTAGTGGGGGTAGAGCCTACTTGCAAGTCTCTCCGACCTTCACAAAAAAAGTTATTCAAGAATATCTCTTTCTCCTATGTGCTTTCATCCCTAACCCTAACCCTAACCCTTCCGAAAGTCGGAGAAGCTCAAGGATAGTACTGATCGATGCGCGCAACCCCATTTAGTGGGGGTAAAGCCTACTTGCAAGTCTCTCCGACCTTCACAAAAAAAGTTATTCAAGAATATCTCCTCAGATTTGGGGGAATTTCGTCGGTCGACCTCTTCCGAAGGTCGTACAAGCTCGGGGATGGTACCAATCGATCCGCAGGACCCAAATTAGTCCAGATGCAACCACTTTCCAAGTCTCTCCGACCTTCACAAAAAAAGTTATTCAAGAATATCTCTTTCTCCTATGTGCTTTCATTCCTAACCCTAACCCTAACCCTTCCGAAAGTCGGAGAAGCTCAAAGATGGTACCGATCGATGCGCGCTACCCCATTTAGTGGGGGTAGAGCCTACTTGCAAGTCTCTCCGACCTTCACAAAAAAAGTTATTCAAGAATATCTCTTTCTCCTATGTGCTTTCATCCCTAACCCTAACCCTAACCCTTCCGAAAGTCGGAGAAGCTCAAGGATGGTACCGATCGATGCGCGCTACCCCATTTAGTGGGGGTAGAGCCTACTTGCAAGTCTCTCCGACCTTCACAAAAAAAGTTATTCAAGAATATCTCCTCAGATTTGGGGGAATTTCGTCGGTCGACCTCTTCCGAAGGTCGTACAAGCTCGGGGATGGTACCAATCGATCCGCAGGACCCAAATTAGTCCAGATGCAACCACTTTCCAAGTCTCTCCGACCTTCACAAAAAAAGTTATTCAAGAATATCTCTTTCTCCTATGTGCTTTCATCCCTAACCCTAACCCTTCCGAAAGTCGGAGAAGCTCAACGATGGTACCGATCGATGCGCGCTACCCCATTTAGTGGGGGTAGAGCCTACTTGCAAGTCTCTCCGACCTTCACAAAAAAAGTTATTCAAGAATATCTCTTTCTCCTATGTGCTTTCATCCCTAACCCTAACCCTAACCCTTCCGAAAGTCGGAGAAGCTCAAGAATGGTACTGATCGATGCGCACAACCCCATTTAGTGGGGGTAGAGCCTACTTGCAAGTCTCTCCGACCTTCACAAAAAAAGTTATTCAAGAATATCTCCTCAGATTTGGGGGAATTTCGTCGGTCGACCTCTTCCGAAGGTCGTACAAGCTCGGGGATGGTACCAATCGATCTGCAGGACCCAAATTAGTCCAGATGCAACCACTTTCCAAGTCTCTCCGACCTTCACAAAAAAAGTTATTCAAGAATATCTCTTTCTCCTATGTGCTTTCATCCCTAACCCTAACCCTAACCCTTCCGAAAGTCGGAGAAGCTCAAGGATGGTACCGATCGATGCGCGCTACCCCATTTAGTGGGGGTAGAGCCTACTTGCAAGTCTCTCCGACCTTCACAAAAAAAGTTATTCAAGAATATCTCCTCAGATTTGGGGGAATTTCGTCGGTCGACCTCTTCCGAAGGTCGTACAAGCTCGGGGATGGTACCAATCGATCCGCAGGACCCAAATTAGTCCAGATGCAACCACTTTCCAAGTCTCTCCGACCTTCACAAAAAAAGTTATTCAAGAATATCTCTTTCTCCTATGTGCTTTCATCCCTAACCCTAACCCTTCCGAAAGTCGGAGAAGCTCAACGATGGTACCGATCGATGCGCGCTACCCCATTTAGTGGGGGTAGAGCCTACTTGCAAGTCTCTCCGACCTTCACAAAAAAAGTTATTCAAGAATATCTCTTTCTCCTATGTGCTTTCATCCCTAACCCTAACCCTAACCCTTCCGAAAGTCGGAGAAGCTCAAGAATGGTACTGATCGATGCGCACAACCCCATTTAGTGGGGGTAGAGCCTACTTGCAAGTCTCTCCGACCTTCACAAAAAAAGTTATTCAAGAATATCTCCTCAGATTTGGGGGAATTTCGTCGGTCGACCTCTTCCGAAGGTCGTACAAGCTCGGGGATGGTACCAATCGATCTGCAGGACCCAAATTAGTCCAGATGCAACCACTTTCCAAGTCTCTCCGACCTTCACAAAAAAAGTTATTCAAGAATATCTCTTTCTCCTATGTGCTTTCATCCCTAACCCTAACCCTAACCCTTCCGAAAGTCGGAGAAGCTCAAGGATGGTACCGATCGATGCGCGCTACCCCATTTAGTGGGGGTAGAGCCTACTTGCAAGTCTCTCCGACCTTCACAAAAAAAGTTATTCAAGAATATCTCTTTCTCCTATGTGCTTTCATCCCTAACCCTAACCCTAACCCTTCCAAAAGTCGGAGAAGCTCAAGGATGGTACCGATCGATGCGCGCTACCCCATTTAGTGGGGGTAGAGCCTACTTGCAAGTCTCTCCGACCTTCACAAAAAAAGTTATTCAAGAATATCTCCTCAGATTTGGGGGAATTTCGTCGGTCGACCTCTTCCGAAGGTCGTACAAGCTCGGGGATGGTACCAATCGATCCGCAGGACCCAAATTAGTCCAGATGCAACCACTTTCCAAGTCTCTCCGACCTTCACAAAAAAAGTTATTCAAGAATATCTCTTTCTCCTATGTGCTTTCATCCCTAACCCTAACCCTTCCGAAAGTCGGAGAAGCTCAAGGATGGTACCGATCGATGCGCGCTACCCCATTTAGTGGGGGTAGAGCCTACTTGCAAGTCTCTCCGACCTTCACAAAAAAAGTTATTCAAGAATATCTCTTTCTCCTATGTGCTTTCATCCCTAACCCTAACCCTAACCCTTCCAAAAGTCGGAGAAGCTCAAGGATGGTACCGATCGATGCGCGCTACCCCATTTAGTGGGGGTAGAGCCTACTTGCAAGTCTCTCCGACCTTCACAAAAAAAGTTATTCAAGAATATCTCCTCAGATTTGGGGGAATTTCGTCGGTCGACCTCTTCCGAAGGTCGTACAAGCTCGGGGATGGTACCAATCGATCCGCAGGACCCAAATTAGTCCAGATGCAACCACTTTCCAAGTCTCTCCGACCTTCACAAAAAAAGTTATTCAAGAATATCTCTTTCTCCTATGTGCTTTCATCCCTAACCCTAACCCTTCCGAAAGTCGGAGAAGCTCAACGATGGTACCGATCGATGCGCGCTACCCCATTTAGTGGGGGTAGAGCCTACTTGCAAGTCTCTCCGACCTTCACAAAAAAAGTTATTCAAGAATATCTCTTTCTCCTATGTGCTTTCATCCCTAACCCTAACCCTAACCCTTCCGAAAGTCGGAGAAGCTCAAGAATGGTACTGATCGATGCGCACAACCCCATTTAGTGGGGGTAGAGCCTACTTGCAAGTCTCTCCGACCTTCACAAAAAAAGTTATTCAAGAATATCTCCTCAGATTTGGGGGAATTTCGTCGGTCGACCTCTTCCGAAGGTCGTACAAGCTCGGGGATGGTACCAATCGATCTGCAGGACCCAAATTAGTCCAGATGCAACCACTTTCCAAGTCTCTCCGACCTTCACAAAAAAAGTTATTCAAGAATATCTCTTTCTCCTATGTGCTTTCATCCCTAACCCTAACCCTAACCCTTCCGAAAGTCGGAGAAGCTCAAAGATGGTACCGATCGATGCGCGCTACCCCATTTAGTGGGGGTAGAGCCTACTTGCAAGTCTCTCCGACCTTCACAAAAAAAGTTATTCAAGAATATCTCTTTCTCCTATGTGCTTTCATCCCTAACCCTAACCCTAACCCTTCCAAAAGTCGGAGAAGCTCAAGGATGGTACCGATCGATGCGCGCTACCCCATTTAGTGGGGGTAGAGCCTACTTGCAAGTCTCTCCGACCTTCACAAAAAAAGTTATTCAAGAATATCTCCTCAGATTTGGGGGAATTTCGTCGGTCGACCTCTTCCGAAGGTCGTACAAGCTCGGGGATGGTACCAATCGATCCGCAGGACCCAAATTAGTCCAGATGCAACCACTTTCCAAGTCTCTCCGACCTTCACAAAAAAAGTTATTCAAGAATATCTCTTTCTCCTATGTGCTTTCATCCCTAACCCTAACCCTTCCGAAAGTCGGAGAAGCTCAACGATGGTACCGATCGATGCGCGCTACCCCATTTAGTGGGGGTAGAGCCTACTTGCAAGTCTCTCCGACCTTCACAAAAAAAGTTATTCAAGAATATCTCTTTCTCCTATGTGCTTTCATCCCTAACCCTAACCCTAACCCTTCCGAAAGTCGGAGAAGCTCAAGGATGGTACTGATCGATGCGCGCAACCCCATTTAGTGGGGGTAGAGCCTACTTGCAAGTCTCTCCGACCTTCACAAAAAAAGTTATTCAAGAATATCTCCTCAGATTTGGGGGAATTTCGTCGGTCGACCTCTTCCGAAGGTCGTACAAGCTCGGGGATGGTACCAATCGATCTGCAGGACCCAAATTAGTCCAGATGCAACCACTTTCCAAGTCTCTCCGACCTTCACAAAAAAAGTTATTCAAGAATATCTCTTTCTCCTATGTGCTTTCATCCCTAACCCTAACCCTAACCCTTCCGAAAGTCGGAGAAGCTCAAGGATGGTACCGATCGATGCGCGCTACCCCATTTAGTGGGGGTAGAGCCTACTTGCAAGTCTCTCCGACCTTCACAAAAAAAGTTATTCAAGAATATCTCTTTCTCCTATGTGCTTTCATCCCTAACCCTAACCCTAACCCTTCCAAAAGTCGGAGAAGCTCAAGGATGGTACCGATCGATGCGCGCTACCCCATTTAGTGGGGGTAGAGCCTACTTGCAAGTCTCTCCGACCTTCACAAAAAAAGTTATTCAAGAATATCTCCTCAGATTTGGGGGAATTTCGTCGGTCGACCTCTTCCGAAGGTCGTACAAGCTCGGGGATGGTACCAATCGATCCGCAGGACCCAAATTAGTCCAGATGCAACCACTTTCCAAGTCTCTCCGACCTTCACAAAAAAAGTTATTCAAGAATATCTCTTTCTCCTATGTGCTTTCATCCCTAACCCTAACCCTAACCCTTCCGAAAGTCGGAGAAGCTCAAGGATGGTACCGATCGATGCGCGCTACCCCATTTAGTGGGGGTAGAGCCTACTTGCAAGTCTCTCCGACCTTCACAAAAAAAGTTATTCAAGAATATCTCTTTCTCCTATGTGCTTTCATCCCTAACCCTAACCCTTCCGAAAGTCGGAGAAGCTCAAGGATGGTACCGATCGATGCGCGCTACCCCATTTAGTGGGGGTAGAGCCTACTTGCAAGTCTCTCCGACCTTCACAAAAAAAGTTATTCAAGAATATCTCTTTCTCCTATGTGCTTTCATCCCTAACCCTAACCCTAACCCTTCCGAAAGTCGGAGAAGCTCAAGGATGGTACCGATCGATGCGCGCTACCCCATTTAGTGGGGGTAGAGCCTACTTGCAAGTCTCTCCGACCTTCACAAAAAAAGTTATTCAAGAATATCTCTTTCTCCTATGTGCTTTCATCCCTAACCCTAACCCTAACCCTTCCGAAAGTCGGAGAAGCTCAAGGATGGTACCGATCGATGCGCGCTACCCCGTTTAGTGGGGGTAGAGCCTACTTGCAAGTCTCTCCGACCTTCACAAAAAAAGTTATTCAAGAATATCTCTTTCTCCTATGTGCTTTCATCCCTAACCCTAACCCTAACCCTTCCGAAAGTCGGAGAAGCTCGAAGATGGTACCGATCGATGCGCGCTACCCCATTTAGTGGGGGTAGAGCCTACTTGCAAGTCTCTCCGACCTTCACAAAAAAAGTTATTCAAGAATATCTCTTTCTCCTATGTGCTTTCATCCCTAACCCTAACCCTAACCCTTCCGAAAGTCGGAGAAGCTCAAGGATGGTACCGATCGATGCGCGCTACCCCATTTAGTGGGGGTAGAGCCTACTTGCAAGTCTCTCCGACCTTCACAAAAAAAGTTATTCAAGAATATCTCTTTCTCCTATGTGCTTTCATCCCTAACCCTAACCCTAACCCTTCCGAAAGTCGGAGAAGCTCAAGGATGGTACCGATCGATGCGCGCTACCCCATTTAGTGGGGGTAGAGCCTACTTGCAAGTCTCTCCGACCTTCACAAAAAAAGTTATTCAAGAATATCTCTTTCTCCTATGTGCTTTCATCCCTAACCCTAACCCTAACCCTTCCGAAAGTCGGAGAAGCTCAAGGATGGTACCGATCGATGCGCGCTACCCCATTTAGTGGGGGTAGAGCCTACTTGCAAGTCTCTCCGACCTTCACAAAAAAAGTTATTCAAGAATATCTCTTTCTCCTATGTGCTTTCATCCCTAACCCTAACCCTAACCCTTCCGAAAGTCGGAGAAGCTCAAGGATGGTACCGATCGATGCGCGCTACCCCATTTAGTGGGGGTAGAGCCTACTTGCAAGTCTCTCCGACCTTCACAAAAAAAGTTATTCAAGAATATCTCTTTCTCCTATGTGCTTTCATCCCTAACCCTAACCCTAACCCTTCCGAAAGTCGGAGAAGCTCAAGGATGGTACCGATCGATGCGCGCTACCCCATTTAGTGGGGGTAGAGCCTACTTGCAAGTCTCTCCGACCTTCACAAAAAAAGTTATTCAAGAATATCTCTTTCTCCTATGTGCTTTCATCCCTAACCCTAACCCTAACCCTTCCGAAAGTCGGAGAAGCTCAAGGATGGTACTGATCGATGCGCGCAACCCCATTTAGTGGGGGTAGAGCCTACTTGCAAGTCTCTCCGACCTTCACAAAAAAAGTTATTCAAGAATATCTCCTCAGATTTGGGGGAATTTCGTCGGTCGACCTCTTCCGAAGGTCGTACAAGCTCGGGGATGGTACCAATCGATCCGCAGGACCCAAATTAGGCCAGATGCAACCACTTTCCAAGTCTCTCCGACCTTCACAAAAAAAGTTATTCAAGAATATCTCTTTCTCCTATGTGCTTTCATCCCTAACCCTAACCCTAACCCTTCCGAAAGTCGGAGAAGCTCAAGGATGGTACCGATCGATGCGCGCTACCCCATTTAGTGGGGGTAGAGCCTACTTGCAAGTCTCTCCGACCTTCACAAAAAAAGTTATTCAAGAATATCTCTTTCTCCTATGTGCTTTCATCCCTAACCCTAACCCTAACCCTTCCAAAAGTCGGAGAAGCTCAAGGATGGTACCGATCGATGCGCGCTACCCCATTTAGTGGGGGTAGAGCCTACTTGCAAGTCTCTCCGACCTTCACAAAAAAAGTTATTCAAGAATATCTCCTCAGATTTGGGGGAATTTCGTCGGTCGACCTCTTCCGAAGGTCGTACAAGCTCGGGGATGGTACCAATCGATCCGCAGGACCCAAATTAGTCCAGATGCAACCACTTTCCAAGTCTCTCCGACCTTCACAAAAAAAGTTATTCAAGAATATCTCTTTCTCCTATGTGCTTTCATCCCTAACCCTAACCCTAACCCTTCCGAAAGTCGGAGAAGCTCAAAGATGGTACCGATCGATGCGCGCTACCCCATTTAGTGGGGGTAGAGCCTACTTGCAAGTCTCTCCGACCTTCACAAAAAAAGTTATTCAAGAATATCTCTTTCTCCTATGTGCTTTCATCCCTAACCCTAACCCTAACCCTTCCGAAAGTCGGAGAAGCTCAAGGATGGTACCGATCGATGCGCGCTACCCCATTTAGTGGGGGTAGAGCCTACTTGCAAGTCTCTCCGACCTTCACAAAAAAAGTTATTCAAGAATATCTCTTTCTCCTATGTGCTTTCATCCCTAACCCTAACCCTAACCCTTCCGAAAGTCGGAGAAGCTCAAGGATGGTACCGATCGATGCGCGCTACCCCATTTAGTGGGGGTAGAGCCTACTTGCAAGTCTTTCCGACCTTCACAAAAAAAGTTATTCAAGAATATCTCTTTCTCCTATGTGCTTTCATCCCTAACCCTAACCCTAACCCTTCCGAAAGTCGGAGAAGCTCAAGGATGGTACCGATCGATGCGCGCTACCCCATTTAGTGGGGGTAAAGCCTACTTGCAAGTCTCTCCGACCTTCACAAAAAAAGTTATTCAAGAATATCTCTTTCTCCTATGTGCTTTCATCCCTAACCCTAACCCTAACCCTTCCGAAAGTCGGAGAAGCTCAAGGATGGTACCGATCGATGCGCGCTACCCCATTTAGTGGGGGTAGAGCCTACTTGCAAGTCTCTCCGACCTTCACAAAAAAAGTTATTCAAGAATATCTCTTTCTCCTATGTGCTTTCATCCCTAACCCTAACCCTAACCCTTCCGAAAGTCGGAGAAGCTCAAGGATGGTACCGATCGATGCGCGCTACCCCATTTAGTGGGGGTAGAGCCTACTTGCAAGTCTTTCCGACCTTCACAAAAAAAGTTATTCAAGAATATCTCTTTCTCCTATGTGCTTTCATCCCTAACCCTAACCCTAACCCTTCCGAAAGTCGGAGAAGCTCAAGGATGGTACCGATCGATGCGCGCTACCCCATTTAGTGGGGGTAAAGCCTACTTGCAAGTCTCTCCGACCTTCACAAAAAAAGTTATTCAAGAATATCTCTTTCTCCTATGTGCTTTCATCCCTAACCCTAACCCTAACCCTTCCGAAAGTCGGAGAAGCTCAAGGATGGTACCGATCGATGCGCGCTACCCCATTTAGTGGGGGTAGAGCCTACTTGCAAGTCTCTCCGACCTTCACAAAAAAAGTTATTCAAGAATATCTCTTTCTCCTATGTGCTTTCATCCCTAACCCTAACCCTAACCCTTCCGAAAGTCGGAGAAGCTCAAGGATGGTACCGATCGATGCGCGCTACCCCATTTAGTGGGGGTAGAGCCTACTTGCAAGTCTCTCCGACCTTCACAAAAAAAGTTATTCAAGAATATCTCTTTCTCCTATGTGCTTTCATCCCTAACCCTAACCCTAACCCTTCCGAAAGTCGGAGAAGCTCAAGGATGGTACCGATCGATGCGCGCTACCCCATTTAGTGGGGGTAGAGCCTACTTGCAAGTCTCTCCGACCTTCACAAAAAAAGTTATTCAAGAATATCTCTTTCTCCTATGTGCTTTCATCCCTAACCCTAACCCTAACCCTTCCGAAAGTCGGAGAAGCTCAAGGATGGTACTGATCGATGCGCGCAACCCCATTTAGTGGGGGTAGAGCCTACTTGCAAGTCTCTCCGACCTTCACAAAAAAAGTTATTCAAGAATATCTCCTCAGATTTGGGGGAATTTCGTCAGTCGACCTCTTCCGAAGGTCGTACAAGCTCGGGGATGGTACCAATCGATCCGCAGGACCCAAATTAGGCCAGATGCAACCACTTTCCAAGTCTCTCCGACCTTCACAAAAAAAGTTATTCAAGAATATCTCTTTCTCCTATGTGCTTTCATCCCTAACCCTAACCCTAACCCTTCCGAAAGTCGGAGAAGCTCAAGGATGGTACCGATCGATGCGCGCTACCCCATTTAGTGGGGGTAGAGCCTACTTGCAAGTCTCTCCGACCTTCACAAAAAAAGTTATTCAAGAATATCTCTTTCTCCTATGTGCTTTCATCCCTAACCCTAACCCTAACCCTTCCAAAAGTCGGAGAAGCTCAAGGATGGTACCGATCGATGCGCGCTACCCCATTTAGTGGGGGTAGAGCCTACTTGCAAGTCTCTCCGACCTTCACAAAAAAAGTTATTCAAGAATATCTCCTCAGATTTGGGGGAATTTCGTCGGTCGACCTCTTCCGAAGGTCGTACAAGCTCGGGGATGGTACCAATCGATCCGCAGGACCCAAATTAGTCCAGATGCAACCACTTTCCAAGTCTCTCCGACCTTCACAAAAAAAGTTATTCAAGAATATCTCTTTCTCCTATGTGCTTTCATCCCTAACCCTAACCCTAACCCTTCCGAAAGTCGGAGAAGCTCAAAGATGGTACCGATCGATGCGCGCTACCCCATTTAGTGGGGGTAGAGCCTACTTGCAAGTCTCTCCGACCTTCACAAAAAAAGTTATTCAAGAATATCTCTTTCTCCTATGTGCTTTCATCCCTAACCCTAACCCTAACCCTTCCGAAAGTCGGAGAAGCTCAAGGATGGTACCGATCGATGCGCGCTACCCCATTTAGTGGGGGTAGAGCCTACTTGCAAGTCTCTCCGACCTTCACAAAAAAAGTTATTCAAGAATATCTCTTTCTCCTATGTGCTTTCATCCCTAACCCTAACCCTAACCCTTCCGAAAGTCGGAGAAGCTCAAGGATGGTACCGATCGATGCGCGCTACCCCATTTAGTGGGGGTAGAGCCTACTTGCAAGTCTTTCCGACCTTCACAAAAAAAGTTATTCAAGAATATCTCTTTCTCCTATGTGCTTTCATCCCTAACCCTAACCCTAACCCTTCCGAAAGTCGGAGAAGCTCAAGGATGGTACCGATCGATGCGCGCTACCCCATTTAGTGGGGGTAAAGCCTACTTGCAAGTCTCTCCGACCTTCACAAAAAAAGTTATTCAAGAATATCTCTTTCTCCTATGTGCTTTCATCCCTAACCCTAACCCTAACCCTTCCGAAAGTCGGAGAAGCTCAAGGATGGTACCGATCGATGCGCGCTACCCCATTTAGTGGGGGTAGAGCCTACTTGCAAGTCTCTCCGACCTTCACAAAAAAAGTTATTCAAGAATATCTCTTTCTCCTATGTGCTTTCATCCCTAACCCTAACCCTAACCCTTCCGAAAGTCGGAGAAGCTCAAGGATGGTACTGATCGATGCGCGCAACCCCATTTAGTGGGGGTAGAGCCTACTTGCAAGTCTCTCCGACCTTCACAAAAAAAGTTATTCAAGAATATCTCCTCAGATTTGGGGGAATTTCGTCGGTCGACCTCTTCCGAAGGTCGTACAAGCTCGGGGATGGTACCAATCGATCCGCAGGACCCAAATTAGTCCAGATGCAACCACTTTCCAAGTCTCTCCGACCTTCACAAAAAAAGTTATTCAAGAATATCTCTTTCTCCTATGTGCTTTCATCCCTAACCCTAACCCTAACCCTTCCGAAAGTCGGAGAAGCTCAAGGATGGTACCGATCGATGCGCGCTACCCCATTTAGTGGGGGTAGAGCCTACTTGCAAGTCTCTCCGACCTTCACAAAAAAAGTTATTCAAGAATATCTCTTTCTCCTATGTGCTTTCATCCCTAACCCTAACCCTAACCCTTCCGAAAGTCGGAGAAGCTCAAGGATGGTACTGATCGATGCGCGCAACCCCATTTAGTGGGGGTAGAGCCTACTTGCAAGTCTCTCCGACCTTCACAAAAAAAGTTATTCAAGAATATCTCCTCAGATTTGGGGGAATTTCGTCGGTCGACCTCTTCCGAAGGTCGTACAAGCTCGGGGATGGTACCAATCGATCCGCAGGACCCAAATTAGTCCAGATGCAACCACTTTCCAAGTCTCTCCGACCTTCACAAAAAAAGTTATTCAAGAATATCTCTTTCTCCTATGTGCTTTCATCCCTAACCCTAACCCTAACCCTTCCGAAAGTCGGAGAAGCTCAAGGATGGTACCGATCGATGCGCGCTACCCCATTTAGTGGGGGTAGAGCCTACTTGCAAGTCTCTCCGACCTTCACAAAAAAAGTTATTCAAGAATATCTCTTTCTCCTATGTGCTTTCATCCCTAACCCTAACCCTAACCCTTCCGAAAGTCGGAGAAGCTCAAGGATGGTACTGATCGATGCGCGCAACCCCATTTAGTGGGGGTAGAGCCTACTTGCAAGTCTCTCCGACCTTCACAAAAAAAGTTATTCAAGAATATCTCCTCAGATTTGGGGGAATTTCGTCGGTCGACCTCTTCCGAAGGTCGTACAAGCTCGGGGATGGTACCAATCGATCCGCAGGACCCAAATTAGTCCAGATGCAACCACTTTCCAAGTCTCTCCGACCTTCACAAAAAAAGTTATTCAAGAATATCTCTTTCTCCTATGTGCTTTCATCCCTAACCCTAACCCTAACCCTTCCGAAAGTCGGAGAAGCTCAAGGATGGTACCGATCGATGCGCGCTACCCCATTTAGTGGGGGTAGAGCCTACTTGCAAGTCTCTCCGACCTTCACAAAAAAAGTTATTCAAGAATATCTCTTTCTCCTATGTGCTTTCATCCCTAACCCTAACCCTAACCCTTCCGAAAGTCGGAGAAGCTCAAGGATGGTACCGATCGATGCGCGCTACCCCATTTAGTGGGGGTAGAGCCTACTTGCAAGTCTCTCCGACCTTCACAAAAAAAGTTATTCAAGAATATCTCCTCAGATTTGGGGGAATTTCGTCGGTCGACCTCTTTCGAAGGTCGTACAAGCTCGGGGATGGTACCAATCGATCCGCAGGACCCAAATTAGTCCAGATGCAACCACTTTCCAAGTCTCTCCGACCTTCACAAAAAAAGTTATTCAAGAATATCTCTTTCTCCTATGTGCTTTCATCCCTAACCCTAACCCTTCCGAAAGTCGGAGAAGCTCAAGGATGGTACCGATCGATGCGCGCTACCCCATTTAGTGGGGGTAGAGCCTACTTGCAAGTCTCTCCGACCTTCACAAAAAAAGTTATTCAAGAATATCTCTTTCTCCTATGTGCTTTCATCCCTAACCCTAACCCTAACCCTTCCGAAAGTCGGAGAAGCTCAAGGATGGTACCGATCGATGCGCGCTACCCCATTTAGTGGGGGTAGAGCCTACTTGCAAGTCTCTCCGACCTTCACAAAAAAAGTTATTCAAGAATATCTCTTTCTCCTATGTGCTTTCATCCCTAACCCTAACCCTAACCCTTCCGAAAGTCGGAGAAGCTCAAGGATGGTACTGATCGATGCGCGCTACCCCATTTAGTGGGGGTAGAGCCTACTTGCAAGTCTCTCCGACCTTCACAAAAAAAGTTATTCAAGAATATCTCTTTCTCCTATGTGCTTTCATCCCTAACCCTAACCCTAACCCTTCCGAAAGTCGGAGAAGCTCAAGGATGGTACTGATCGATGCGCGCAACCCCATTTAGTGGGGGTAGAGCCTACTTGCAAGTCTCTCCGACCTTCACAAAAAAAGTTATTCAAGAATATCTCCTCAGATTTGGGGGAATTTCGTCGGTCGACCTCTTCCGAAGGTCGTACAAGCTCGGGGATGGTACCAATCGATCCGCAGGACCCAAATTAGTCCAGATGCAACCACTTTCCAAGTCTCTCCGACCTTCACAAAAAAAGTTATTCAAGAATATCTCTTTCTCCTATGTGCTTTCATCCCTAACCCTAACCCTAACCCTTCCGAAAGTCGGAGAAGCTCAAGGATGGTACCGATCGATGCGCGCTACCCCATTTAGTGGGGGTAGAGCCTACTTGCAAGTCTCTCCGACCTTCACAAAAAAAGTTATTCAAGAATATCTCTTTCTCCTATGTGCTTTCATCCCTAACCCTAACCCTAACCCTTCCGAAAGTCGGAGAAGCTCAAGGATGGTACCGATCGATGCGCGCTACCCCATTTAGTGGGGGTAGAGCCTACTTGCAAGTCTCTCCGACCTTCACAAAAAAAGTTATTCAAGAATATCTCCTCAGATTTGGGGGAATTTCGTCGGTCGACCTCTTCCAAAGGTCGTACAAGCTCGGGGATGGTACCAATCGATCCGCAGGACCCAAATTAGTCCAGATGCAACCACTTTCCAAGTCTCTCCGACCTTCACAAAAAAAGTTATTCAAGAATATCTCTTTCTCCTATGTGCTTTCATCCCTAACCCTAACCCTTCCGAAAGTCGGAGAAGCTCAACGATGGTACCGATCGATGCGCGCTACCCCATTTAGTGGGGGTAGAGCCTACTTGCAAGTCTCTCCGACCTTCACAAAAAAAGTTATTCAAGAATATCTCTTTCTCCTATGTGCTTTCATCCCTAACCCTAACCCTAACCCTTCCGAAAGTCGGAGAAGCTCAAGGATGGTACCGATCGATGCGCGCTACCCCATTTAGTGGGGGTAGAGCCTACTTGCAAGTCTCTCCGACCTTCACAAAAAAAGTTATTCAAGAATATCTCTTTCTCCTATGTGCTTTCATCCCTAACCCTAACCCTAACCCTTCCGAAAGTCGGAGAAGCTCAAGGATGGTACCGATCGATGCGCGCTACCCCATTTAGTGGGGGTAGAGCCTACTTGCAAGTCTCTCCGACCTTCACAAAAAAAGTTATTCAAGAATATCTCTTTCTCCTATGTGCTTTCATCCCTAACCCTAACCCTAACCCTTCCGAAAGTCGGAGAAGCTCAAGGATGGTACTGATCGATGCGCGCAACCCCATTTAGTGGGGGTAGAGCTTACTTGCAAGTCTCTCCGACCTTCACAAAAAAAGTTATTCAAGAATATCTCCTCAGATTTGGGGGAATTTCGTCGGTCGACCTCTTCCGAAGGTCGTACAAGCTCGGGGATGGTACCAATCGATCTGCAGGACCCAAATTAGTCCAGATGCAACCACTTTCCAAGTCTCTCCGACCTTCACAAAAAAAGTTATTCAAGAATATCTCTTTCTCCTATGTGCTTTCATCCCTAACCCTAACCCTAACCCTTCCGAAAGTCGGAGAAGCTCAAGGATGGTACCGATCGATGCGCGCTACCCCATTTAGTGGGGGTAGAGCCTACTTGCAAGTCTCTCCGACCTTCACAAAAAAAGTTATTCAAGAATATCTCTTTCTCCTATGTGCTTTCATCCCTAACCCTAACCCTAACCCTTCCGAAAGTCGGAGAAGCTCAAGGATGGTACCGATCGATGCGCGCTACCCCATTTAGTGGGGGTAGAGCCTACTTGCAAGTCTCTCCGACCTTCACAAAAAAAGTTATTCAAGAATATCTCTTTCTCCTATGTGCTTTCATCCCTAACCCTAACCCTAACCCTTCCGAAAGTCGGAAAAGCTCAAGGATGGTACTGATCGATGCGCGCAACCCCATTTAGTGGGGGTAGAGCCTACTTGCAAGTCTCTCCGACCTTCACAAAAAAAGTTATTCAAGAATATCTCCTCAGATTTGGGGGAATTTCGTCGGTCGACCTCTTCCGAAGGTCGTACAAGCTCGGGGATGGTACCAATCGATCCGCAGGACCCAAATTAGTCCAGATGCAACCACTTTCCAAGTCTCTCCGACCTTCACAAAAAAAGTTATTCAAGAATATCTCTTTCTCCTATGTGCTTTCATCCCTAACCCTAACCCTTCCGAAAGTCGGAGAAGCTCAAGGATGGTACCGATCGATGTGCGCTACCCCATTTAGTGGGGGTAGAGCCTACTTGCAAGTCTCTCCGACCTTCACAAAAAAAGTTATTCAAGAATATCTCTTTCTCCTATGTGCTTTCATCCCTAACCCTAACCCTTCCGAAAGTCGGAGAAGCTCAAGGATGGTACCGATCGATGCGCGCTACCCTATTTAGTGGGGGTAGAGCCTACTTGCAAGTCTCTCCGACCTTCACAAAAAAAGTTATTCAAGAATATCTCTTTCTCCTATGTGCTTTAATCCCTAACCCTAACCCTAATCCTTCCAAAAGTCGGAGAAGCTCAAGGATGGTACCGATCGATGCGCGCTACCCCATTTAGTGGGGGTAGAGCCTACTTGCAAGTCTCTCCGACCTTCACAAAAAAAGTTATTCAAGAATATCTCTTTCTCCTATGTGCTTTCATCCCTAACCCTAACCCTAACCCTTCCGAAAGTCGGAGAAGCTCAAGGATGGTACCGATCGATGTGCGCTACCCCATTTAGTGGGGGTAGAGCCTACTTGCAAGTCTCTCCGACCTTCACAAAAAAAGTTATTCAAGAATATCTCCTCAGATTTGGGGGAATTTCGTCGGTCGACCTCTTCCGAAGGTCGTACAAGCTCGGGGATGGTACCAATCGATCCGCAGGACCCAAATTAGTCCAGATGCAACCACTTTCCAAGTCTCTCCGACCTTCACAAAAAAAGTTATTCAAGAATATCTCTTTCTCCTATGTGCTTTCATCCCTAACCCTAACCCTAACCCTTCCGAAAGTCGGAGAAGCTCAAGGATGGTACCGATCGATGCGCGCTACCCCATTTAGTGGGGGTAGAGCCTACTTGCAAGTCTCTCCGACCTTCACAAAAAAAGTTATTCAAGAATATCTCCTCAGATTTGGGGGAATTTCGTCGGTCGACCTCTTCCGAAGGTCGTACAAGCTCGGGGATGGTACCAATCGATCCGCAGGACCCAAATTAGTCCAGATGCAACCACTTTCCAAGTCTCTCCGACCTTCACAAAAAAAGTTATTCAAGAATATCTCTTTCTCCTATGTGCTTTCATCCCTAACCCTAACCCTAACCCTTCCGAAAGTCGGAGAAGCTCAAGGATGGTACTGATCGATGCGCGCTACCCCATTTAGTGGGGGTAGAGCCTACTTGCAAGTCTCTCCGACCTTCACAAAAAAAGTTATTCAAGAATATCTCTTTCTCCTATGTGCTTTCATCCCTAACCCTAACCCTTCCGAAAGTCGGAGAAGCTCAAGGATGGTACCGATCGATGCGCGCTACCCCATTTAGTGGGGGTAGAGCCTACTTGCAAGTCTCTCCGACCTTCACAAAAAAAGTTATTCAAGAATATCTCTTTCTCCTATGTGCTTTCATCCCTAACCCTAACCCTTCCGAAAGTCGGAGAAGCTCAAGGATGGTACCGATCGATGCGCGCTACCCCATTTAGTGGGGGTAGAGCCTACTTGCAAGTCTCTCCGACCTTCACAAAAAAAGTTATTCAAGAATATCTCTTTCTCCTATGTGCTTTCATCCCTAACCCTAACCCTAACCCTTACGAAAGTCGGAGAAGCTCAAGGATGGTACCGATCGATGCGCGCAACCCCATTTAGTGGGGGTAGAGCCTACTTGCAAGTCTCTCCGACCTTCACAAAAAAAGTTATTCAAGAATATCTCCTCAGATTTGGGGGAATTTCGTCGGTCGACCTCTTTCGAAGGTCGTACAAGCTCGGGGATGGTACCAATCGATCCGCAGGACCCAAATTAGTCCAGATGCAACCACTTTCCAAGTCTCTCCGACCTTCACAAAAAAAGTTATTCAAGAATATCTCTTTCTCCTATGTGCTTTCATCCCTAACCCTAACCCTAACCCTTCCGAAAGTCGGAGAAGCTCAAGGATGGTACCGATCGATGCGCGCTACCCCATTTAGTGGGGGTAGAGCCTACTTGCAAGTCTCTCCGACCTTCACAAAAAAAGTTATTCAAGAATATCTCTTTCTCCTATGTGCTTTCATCCCTAACCCTAACCCTAACCCTTCCGAAAGTCGGAGAAGCTCAAGGATGGTACCGATCGATGCGCGCTACCCCATTTAGTGGGGGTAGAGCCTACTTGCAAGTCTCTCCGACCTTCACAAAAAAAGTTATTCAAGAATATCTCTTTCTCCTATGTGCTTTCATCCCTAACCCTAACCCTAACCCTTCCGAAAGTCGGAGAAGCTCAAGGATGGTACCGATCGATGCGCGCTACCCCATTTAGTGGGGGTAGAGCCTACTTGCAAGTCTCTCCGACCTTCACAAAAAAAGTTATTCAAGAATATCTCTTTCTCCTATGTGCTTTCATCCCTAACCCTAACCCTAACCCTTCCGAAAGTCGGAGAAGCTCAAGGATGGTACTGATCGATGCGTGCAACCCCATTTAGTGGGGGTAGAGCTTACTTGCAAGTCTCTCCGACCTTCACAAAAAAAGTTATTCAAGAATATCTCCTCAGATTTGGGGGAATTTCGTCGGTCGACCTCTTCCGAAGGTCGTACAAGCTCGGGGATGGTACCAATCGATCCGCAGGACCCAAATTAGTCCAGATGCAACCACTTTCCAAGTCTCTCCGACCTTCACAAAAAAAGTTATTCAAGAATATCTCTTTCTCCTATGTGCTTTCATCCCTAACCCTAACCCTAACCCTTCCGAAAGTCGGAGAAGCTCAAGGATGGTACCGATCGATGCGCGCTACCCCATTTAGTGGGGGTAGAGCCTACTTGCAAGTCTCTCCGACCTTCACAAAAAAAGTTATTCAAGAATATCTCTTTCTCCTATGTGCTTTCATCCCTAACCCTAACCCTAACCCTTCCGAAAGTCGGAGAAGCTCAAGGATGGTACCGATCGATGCGCGCTACCCCATTTAGTGGGGGTAGAGCCTACTTGCAAGTCTCTCCGACCTTCACAAAAAAAGTTATTCAAGAATATCTCTTTCTCCTATGTGCTTTCATCCCTAACCCTAACCCTAACCCTTCCGAAAGTCGGAGAAGCTCAAGGATGGTACTGATCGATGCGCGCAACCCCATTTAGTGGGGGTAGAGCTTACTTGCAAGTCTGTCCGACCTTCACAAAAAAAGTTATTCAAGAATATCTCCTCAGATTTGGGGGAATTTCGTCGGTCGACCTCTTCCGAAGGTCGTACAAGCTCGGGGATGGTACCAATCGATCCGCAGGACCCAAATTAGTCCAGATGCAACCACTTTCCAAGTCTCTCCGACCTTCACAAAAAAAGTTATTCAAGAATATCTCTTTCTCCTATGTGCTTTCATCCCTAACCCTAACCCTAACCCTTCCGAAAGTCGGAGAAGCTCAAGGATGGTACCGATCGATGCGCGCTACCCCATTTAGTGGGGGTAGAGCCTACTTGCAAGTCTCTCCGACCTTCACAAAAAAAGTTATTCAAGAATATCTCTTTCTCCTATGTGCTTTCATCCCTAACCCTAACCCTAACCCTTCCGAAAGTCGGAGAAGCTCAAGGATGGTACCGATCGATGCGCGCTACCCCATTTAGTGGGGGTAGAGCCTACTTGCAAGTCTCTCCGACCTTCACAAAAAAAGTTATTCAAGAATATCTCTTTCTCCTATGTGCTTTCATCCCTAACCCTAACCCTAACCCTTCCGAAAGTCGGAGAAGCTCAAGGATGGTACTGATCGATGCGCGCAACCCCATTTAGTGGGGGTAGAGCCTACTTGCAAGTCTCTCCGACCTTCACAAAAAAAGTTATTCAAGAATATCTCCTCAGATTTGGGGGAATTTCGTCGGTCGACCTCTTCCGAAGGTCGTACAAGCTCGGGGATAGTACCAATCGATCCACAGGACCCAAATTAGTCCAGATGCAACCACTTTCCAAGTCTCTCCGACCTTCACAAAAAAAGTTATTCAAGAATATCTCTTTCTCCTATGTGCTTTCATCCCTAACCCTAACCCTTCCGAAAGTCGGAGAAGCTCAAGGATGGTACCGATCGATGCGCGCTACCCCATTTAGTGGGGGTAGAGCCTACTTGCAAGTCTCTCCGACCTTCACAAAAAAAGTTATTCAAGAATATCTCTTTCTCCTATGTGCTTTCATCCCTAACCCTAACCCTAACCCTTCCGAAAGTCGGAGAAGCTCAAGGATGGTACCGATCGATGCGCGCTACCCCATTTAGTGGGGGTAGAGCCTACTTGCAAGTCTCTCCGACCTTCACAAAAAAAGTTATTCAAGAATATCTCTTTCTCCTATGTGCTTTAATCCCTAACCCTAACCCTAATCCTTCCAAAAGTCGGAGAAGCTCAAGGATGGTACCGATCGATGCGCGCTACCCCATTTAGTGGGGGTAGAGCCTACTTGCAAGTCTCTCCGACCTTCACAAAAAAAGTTATTCAAGAATATCTCTTTCTCCTATGTGCTTTCATCCCTAACCCTAACCCTAACCCTTCCGAAAGTCGGAGAAGCTCAAGGATGGTACCGATCGATGTGCGCTACCCCATTTAGTGGGGGTAGAGCCTACTTGCAAGTCTCTCCGACCTTCACAAAAAAAGTTATTCAAGAATATCTCTTTCTCCTATGTGCTTTCATCCCTAACCCTAACCCTAACCCTTCCGAAAGTCGGAGAAGCTCAAGGATGGTACTGATCGATGCGCGCAACCCCATTTAGTGGGGGTAGAGCTTACTTGCAAGTCTCTCCGACCTTCACAAAAAAAGTTATTCAAGAATATCTCCTCAGATTTGGGGGAATTTCGTCGGTCGACCTCTTCCGAAGGTCGTACAAGCTCGGGGATGGTACCAATCGATCCGCAGGACCCAAATTAGTCCAGATGCAACCACTTTCCAAGTCTCTCCGACCTTCACAAAAAAAGTTATTCAAGAATATCTCTTTCTCCTATGTGCTTTCATCCCTAACCCTAACCCTAACCCTTCCGAAAGTCGGAGAAGCTCAAGGATGGTACCGATCGATGCGCGCTACCCCATTTAGTGGGGGTAGAGCCTACTTGCAAGTCTCTCCGACCTTCACAAAAAAAGTTATTCAAGAATATCTCTTTCTCCTATGTGCTTTCATCCCTAACCCTAACCCTAACCCTTCCGAAAGTCGGAGAAGCTCAAGGATGGTACCGATCGATGCGCGCTACCCCATTTAGTGGGGGTAGAGCCTACTTGCAAGTCTCTCCGACCTTCACAAAAAAAGTTATTCAAGAATATCTCTTTCTCCTATGTGCTTTCATCCCTAACCCTAACCCTAACCCTTCCGAAAGTCGGAGAAGCTCAAGGATGGTACTGATCGATGCGCGCAACCCCATTTAGTGGGGGTAGAGCCTACTTGCAAGTCTCTCCGACCTTCACAAAAAAAGTTATTCAAGAATATCTCCTCAGATTTGGGGGAATTTCGTCGGTCGACCTCTTCCGAAGGTCGTACAAGCTCGGGGATGGTACCAATCGATCCGCAGGACCCAAATTAGTCCAGATGCAACCACTTTCCAAGTCTCTCCGACCTTCACAAAAAAAGTTATTCAAGAATATCTCTTTCTCCTATGTGCTTTCATCCCTAACCCTAACCCTAACCCTTCCGAAAGTCGGAGAAGCTCAAGGATGGTACCGATCGATGCGCGCTACCCCATTTAGTGGGGGTAGAGCCTACTTGCAAGTCTCTCCGACCTTCACAAAAAAAGTTATTCAAGAATATCTCTTTCTCCTATGTGCTTTCATCCCTAACCCTAACCCTAACCCTTCCGAAAGTCGGAGAAGCTCAAGGATGGTACCGATCGATGCGCGCTACCCCATTTAGTGGGGGTAGAGCCTACTTGCAAGTCTCTCCGACCTTCACAAAAAAAGTTATTCAAGAATATCTCTTTCTCCTATGTGCTTTCATCCCTAACCCTAACCCTAACCCTTCCGAAAGTCGGAGAAGCTCAAGGATGGTACCGATCGATGCGCGCTACCCCATTTAGTGGGGGTAGAGCCTACTTGCAAGTCTCTCCGACCTTCACAAAAAAAGTTATTCAAGAATATCTCTTTCTCCTATGTGCTTTCATCCCTAACCCTAACCCTAACCCTTCCGAAAGTCGGAGAAGCTCAAGGATGGTACTGATCGATGCGCGCAACCCCATTTAGTGGGGGTAGAGCTTACTTGCAAGTCTCTCCGACCTTCACAAAAAAAGTTATTCAAGAATATCTCCTCAGATTTGGGGGAATTTCGTCGGTCGACCTCTTCCGAAGGTCGTACAAGCTCGGGGATGGTACCAATCGATCCGCAGGACCCAAATTAGTCCAGATGCAACCACTTTCCAAGTCTCTCCGACCTTCACAAAAAAAGTTATTCAAGAATATGTCTTTCTCCTATGTGCTTTCATCCCTAACCCTAACCCTAACCCTTCCGAAAGTCGGAGAAGCTCAAGGATGGTACCGATCGATGCGCGCTACCCCATTTAGTGGGGGTAGAGCCTACTTGCAAGTCTCTCCGACCTTCACAAAAAAAGTTATTCAAGAATATCTCTTTCTCCTATGTGCTTTCATCCCTAACCCTAACCCTAACCCTTCCGAAAGTCGGAGAAGCTCAAGGATGGTACCGATCGATGCGCGCTACCCCATTTAGTGGGGGTAGAGCCTACTTGCAAGTCTCTCCGACCTTCACAAAAAAAGTTATTCAAGAATATCTCTTTCTCCTATGTGCTTTCATCCCTAACCCTAACCCTAACCCTTCCGAAAGTCGGAGAAGCTCAAGGATGGTACTGATCGATGCGCGCAACCCCATTTAGTGGGGGTAGAGCTTACTTGCAAGTCTGTCCGACCTTCACAAAAAAAGTTATTCAAGAATATCTCCTCAGATTTTGGGGAATTTCGTCGGTCGACCTCTTCCGAAGGTCGTACAAGCTCGGGGATGGTACCAATCGATCCGCAGGACCCAAATTAGTCCAGATGCAACCACTTTCCAAGTCTCTCCGACCTTCACAAAAAAAGTTATTCAAGAATATCTCTTTCTCCTATGTGCTTTCATCCCTAACCCTAACCCTAACCCTTCCGAAAGTCGGAGAAGCTCAAGGATGGTACCGATCGATGCGCGCTACCCCATTTAGTGGGGGTAGAGCCTACTTGCAAGTCTCTCCGACCTTCACAAAAAAAGTTATTCAAGAATATCTCTTTCTCCTATGTGCTTTCATCCCTAACCCTAACCCTAACCCTTCCGAAAGTCGGAGAAGCTCAAGGATGGTACCGATCGATGCGCGCTACCCCATTTAGTGGGGGTAGAGCCTACTTGCAAGTCTCTCCGACCTTCACAAAAAAAGTTATTCAAGAATATCTCTTTCTCCTATGTGCTTTCATCCCTAACCCTAACCCTAACCCTTCCGAAAGTCGGAGAAGCTCAAGGATGGTACTGATCGATGCGCGCAACCCCATTTAGTGGGGGTAGAGCCTACTTGCAAGTCTCTCCGACCTTCACAAAAAAAGTTATTCAAGAATATCTCCTCAGATTTGGGGGAATTTCGTCGGTCGACCTCTTCCGAAGGTCGTACAAGCTCGGGGATAGTACCAATCGATCCGCAGGACCCAAATTAGTCCAGATGC
The DNA here is from genome assembly GCF_963576545.1 of Limanda limanda. Classification (NCBI taxonomy): domain Eukaryota; kingdom Metazoa; phylum Chordata; class Actinopteri; order Pleuronectiformes; family Pleuronectidae; genus Limanda; species Limanda limanda. Next base: position 482,248 of record NW_026870603.1, on the reverse strand, counting down.
AACCACTTTCCAAGTCTCTCCGACCTTCACAAAAAAAGTTATTCAAGAATATCTCTTTCTCCTATGTGCTTTCATCCCTAACCCTAACCCTTCCGAAAGTCGGAGAAGCTCAAGGATGGTACCGATCGATGCGCGCTACCCCATTTAGTGGGGGTAGAGCCTACTTGCAAGTCTCTCCGACCTTCACAAAAAAAGTTATTCAAGAATATCTCTTTCTCCTATGTGCTTTCATCCCTAACCCTAACCCTAACCCTTCCGAAAGTCGGAGAAGCTCAAGGATGGTACCGATCGATGCGCGCTACCCCATTTAGTGGGGGTAGAGCCTACTTGCAAGTCTCTCCGACCTTCACAAAAAAAGTTATTCAAGAATATCTCTTTCTCCTATGTGCTTTAATCCCTAACCCTAACCCTAATCCTTCCAAAAGTCGGAGAAGCTCAAGGATGGTACCGATCGATGCGCGCTACCCCATTTAGTGGGGGTAGAGCCTACTTGCAAGTCTCTCCGACCTTCACAAAAAAAGTTATTCAAGAATATCTCTTTCTCCTATGTGCTTTCATCCCTAACCCTAACCCTAACCCTTCCGAAAGTCGGAGAAGCTCAAGGATGGTACCGATCGATGCGCGCTACCCCATTTAGTGGGGGTAGAGCCTACTTGCAAGTCTCTCCGACCTTCACAAAAAAAGTTATTCAAGAATATCTCTTTCTCCTATGTGCTTTCATCCCTAACCCTAACCCTAACCCTTCCGAAAGTCGGAGAAGCTCAAGGATGGTACTGATCGATGCGCGCAACCCCATTTAGTGGGGGTAGAGCTTACTTGCAAGTCTCTCCGACCTTCACAAAAAAAGTTATTCAAGAATATCTCCTCAGATTTGGGGGAATTTCGTCGGTCGACCTCTTCCGAAGGTCGTACAAGCTCGGGGATGGTACCAATCGATCCGCAGGACCCAAATTAGTCCAGATGCAACCACTTTCCAAGTCTCTCCGACCTTCACAAAAAAAGTTATTCAAGAATATCTCTTTCTCCTATGTGCTTTCATCCCTAACCCTAACCCTAACCCTTCCGAAAGTCGGAGAAGCTCAAGGATGGTACCGATCGATGCGCGCTACCCCATTTAGTGGGGGTAGAGCCTACTTGCAAGTCTCTCCGACCTTCACAAAAAAAGTTATTCAAGAATATCTCTTTCTCCTATGTGCTTTCATCCCTAACCCTAACCCTTCCGAAAGTCGGAGAAGCTCAAGGATAGTACCGATCGATGCGCGCTACCCCATTTAGTGGGGGTAGAGCCTACTTGCAAGTCTCTCCGACCTTCACAAAAAAAGTTATTCAAGAATATCTCTTTCTCCTATGTGCTTTCATCCCTAACCCTAACCCTAACCCTTCCGAAAGTCGGAGAAGCTCAAGGATGGTACTGATCGATGCGCGCAACCCCATTTAGTGGGGGTAGAGCCTACTTGCAAGTCTCTCCGACCTTCACAAAAAAAGTTATTCAAGAATATCTCCTCAGATTTGGGGGAATTTCGTCGGTCGACCTCTTCCGAAGGTCGTACAAGCTCGGGGATGGTACCAATCGATCCGCAGGACCCAAATTAGTCCAGATGCAACCACTTTCCAAGTCTCTCCGACCTTCACAAAAAAAGTTATTCAAGAATATCTCTTTCTCCTATGTGCTTTCATCCCTAACCCTAACCCTTCCGAAAGTCGGAGAAGCTCAAGGATGGTACCGATCGATGTGCGCTACCCCATTTAGTGGGGGTAGAGCCTACTTGCAAGTCTCTCCGACCTTCACAAAAAAAGTTATTCAAGAATATCTCTTTCTCCTATGTGCTTTCATCCCTAACCCTAACCCTTCCGAAAGTCGGAGAAGCTCAAGGATGGTACCGATCGATGCGCGCTACCCTATTTAGTGGGGGTAGAGCCTACTTGCAAGTCTCTCCGACCTTCACAAAAAAAGTTATTCAAGAATATCTCTTTCTCCTATGTGCTTTAATCCCTAACCCTAACCCTAATCCTTCCAAAAGTCGGAGAAGCTCAAGGATGGTACCGATCGATGCGCGCTACCCCATTTAGTGGGGGTAGAGCCTACTTGCAAGTCTCTCCGACCTTCACAAAAAAAGTTATTCAAGAATATCTCTTTCTCCTATGTGCTTTCATCCCTAACCCTAACCCTAACCCTTCCGAAAGTCGGAGAAGCTCAAGGATGGTACCGATCGATGTGCGCTACCCCATTTAGTGGGGGTAGAGCCTACTTGCAAGTCTCTCCGACCTTCACAAAAAAAGTTATTCAAGAATATCTCCTCAGATTTGGGGGAATTTCGTCGGTCGACCTCTTCCGAAGGTCGTACAAGCTCGGGGATGGTACCAATCGATCCGCAGGACCCAAATTAGTCCAGATGCAACCACTTTCCAAGTCTCTCCGACCTTCACAAAAAAAGTTATTCAAGAATATCTCTTTCTCCTATGTGCTTTCATCCCTAACCCTAACCCTAACCCTTCCGAAAGTCGGAGAAGCTCAAGGATGGTACCGATCGATGCGCGCTACCCCATTTAGTGGGGGTAGAGCCTACTTGCAAGTCTCTCCGACCTTCACAAAAAAAGTTATTCAAGAATATCTCCTCAGATTTGGGGGAATTTCGTCGGTCGACCTCTTCCGAAGGTCGTACAAGCTCGGGGATGGTACCAATCGATCCGCAGGACCCAAATTAGTCCAGATGCAACCACTTTCCAAGTCTCTCCGACCTTCACAAAAAAAGTTATTCAAGAATATCTCTTTCTCCTATGTGCTTTCATCCCTAACCCTAACCCTAACCCTTCCGAAAGTCGGAGAAGCTCAAGGATGGTACTGATCGATGCGCGCTACCCCATTTAGTGGGGGTAGAGCCTACTTGCAAGTCTCTCCGACCTTCACAAAAAAAGTTATTCAAGAATATCTCTTTCTCCTATGTGCTTTCATCCCTAACCCTAACCCTAACCCTTCCGAAAGTCGGAGAAGCTCAAGGATGGTACCGATCGATGCGCGCTACCCCATTTAGTGGGGGTAGAGCCTACTTGCAAGTCTCTCCGACCTTCACAAAAAAAGTTATTCAAGAATATCTCTTTCTCCTATGTGCTTTCATCCCTAACCCTAACCCTTCCGAAAGTCGGAGAAGCTCAAGGATGGTACCGATCGATGCGCGCTACCCCATTTAGTGGGGGTAGAGCCTACTTGCAAGTCTCTCCGACCTTCACAAAAAAAGTTATTCAAGAATATCTCTTTCTCCTATGTGCTTTCATCCCTAACCCTAACCCTAACCCTTACGAAAGTCGGAGAAGCTCAAGGATGGTACCGATCGATGCGCGCAACCCCATTTAGTGGGGGTAGAGCCTACTTGCAAGTCTCTCCGACCTTCACAAAAAAAGTTATTCAAGAATATCTCCTCAGATTTGGGGGAATTTCGTCGGTCGACCTCTTCCGAAGGTCGTACAAGCTCGGGGATGGTACCAATCGATCCGCAGGACCCAAATTAGTCCAGATGCAACCACTTTCCAAGTCTCTCCGACCTTCACAAAAAAATTTATTCAAGAATATCTCTTTCTCCTATGTGCTTTCATCCCTAACCCTAACCCTAACCCTTCCGAAAGTCGGAGAAGCTCAAGGATGGTACCGATCGATGCGCGCTACCCCATTTAGTGGGGGTAGAGCCTACTTGCAAGTCTCTCCGACCTTCACAAAAAAAGTTATTCAAGAATATCTCTTTCTCCTATGTGCTTTCATCCCTAACCCTAACCCTAACCCTTCCGAAAGTCGGAGAAGCTCAAGGATGGTACCGATCGATGCGCGCTACCCCATTTAGTGGGGGTAGAGCCTACTTGCAAGTCTCTCCGACCTTCACAAAAAAAGTTATTCAAGAATATCTCTTTCTCCTATGTGCTTTCATCCCTAACCCTAACCCTAACCCTTCCGAAAGTCGGAGAAGCTCAAGGATGGTACTGATCGATGCGCGCAACCCCATTTAGTGGGGGTAGAGCCTACTTGCAAGTCTCTCCGACCTTCACAAAAAAAGTTATTCAAGAATATCTCCTCAGATTTGGGGGAATTTCGTCGGTCGACCTCTTCCGAAGGTCGTACAAGCTCGGGGATGGTACCAATCGATCCGCAGGACCCAAATTAGTCCAGATGCAACCACTTTCCAAGTCTCTCCGACCTTCACAAAAAACGTTATTCAAGAATATCTCTTTCTCCTATGTGCTTTCATCCCTAACCCTAACCCTTCCGAAAGTCGGAGAAGCTCAAGGATGGTACCGATCGATGCGCGCTACCCCATTTAGTGGGGGTAGAGCCTACTTGCAAGTCTCTCCGACCTTCACAAAAAAAGTTATTCAAGAATATCTCTTTCTCCTATGTGCTTTCATCCCTAACCCTAACCCTAACCCTTCCGAAAGTCGGAGAAGCTCAAGGATGGTACCGATCGATGCGCGCTACCCCATTTAGTGGGGGTAGAGCCTACTTGCAAGTCTCTCCGACCTTCACAAAAAAAGTTATTCAAGAATATCTCTTTCTCCTATGTGCTTTAATCCCTAACCCTAACCCTAATCCTTCCAAAAGTCGGAGAAGCTCAAGGATAGTACCGATCGATGCGCGCTACCCCATTTAGTGGGGGTAGAGCCTACTTGCAAGTCTCTCCGACCTTCACAAAAAAAGTTATTCAAGAATATCTCTTTCTCCTATGTGCTTTCATCCCTAACCCTAACCCTAACCCTTCCGAAAGTCGGAGAAGCTCAAGGATGGTACCGATCGATGTGCGCTACCCCATTTAGTGGGGGTAGAGCCTACTTGCAAGTCTCTCCGACCTTCACAAAAAAAGTTATTCAAGAATATCTCCTCAGATTTGGGGGAATTTCGTCGGTCGACCTCTTCCGAAGGTCGTACAAGCTCGGGGATGGTACCAATCGATCCGCAGGACCCAAATTAGTCCAGATGCAACCACTTTCCAAGTCTCTCCGACCTTCACAAAAAAAGTTATTCAAGAATATCTCTTTCTCCTATGTGCTTTCATCCCTAACCCTAACCCTAACCCTTCCGAAAGTCGGAGAAGCTCAAGGATGGTACTGATCGATGCGCGCAACCCCATTTAGTGGGGGTAGAGCTTACTTGCAAGTCTGTCCGACCTTCACAAAAAAAGTTATTCAAGAATATCTCCTCAGATTTGGGGGAATTTCGTCGGTCGACCTCTTCCGAAGGTCGTACAAGCTCGGGGATGGTACCAATCGATCCGCAGGACCCAATTTAGTCCAGATGCAACCACTTTCCAAGTCTCTCCGACCTTCACAAAAAAAGTTATTCAAGAATATCTCTTTCTCCTATGTGCTTTCATCCCTAACCCTAACCCTAACCCTTCCGAAAGTCGGAGAAGCTCAAGGATGGTACCGATCGATGCGCGCTACCCCATTTAGTGGGGGTAGAGCCTACTTGCAAGTCTCTCCGACCTTCACAAAAAAAGTTATTCAAGAATATCTCTTTCTCCTATGTGCTTTCATCCCTAACCCTAACCCTAACCCTTCCGAAAGTCGGAGAAGCTCAAGGATGGTACTGATCGATGCGCGCAACCCCATTTAGTGGGGGTAGAGCCTACTTGCAAGTCTCTCCGACCTTCACAAAAAAAGTTATTCAAGAATATCTCTTTCTCCTATGTGCTTTCATCCCTAACCCTAACCCTAACCCTTCCGAAAGTCGGAGAAGCTCAAGGATGGTACCGATCGATGCGCGCTACCCCATTTAGTGGGGGTAGAGCCTACTTGCAAGTCTCTCCGACCTTCACAAAAAAAGTTATTCAAGAATATCTCTTTCTCCTATGTGCTTTCATCCCTAACCCTAACCCTAACCCTTCCGAAAGTCGGAGAAGCTCAAGGATGGTACTGATCGATGCGCGCAACCCCATTTAGTGGGGGTAGAGCCTACTTGCAAGTCTCTCCGACCTTCACAAAAAAAGTTATTCAAGAATATCTCCTCAGATTTGGGGGAATTTCGTCGGTCGACCTCTTCCGAAGGTCGTACAAGCTCGGGGATGGTACCAATCGATCCGCAGGACCCAAATTAGTCCAGATGCAACCACTTTCCAAGTCTCTCCGACCTTCACAAAAAAAGTTATTCAAGAATATCTCTTTCTCCTATGTGCTTTCATCCCTAACCCTAACCCTAACCCTTCCGAAAGTCGGAGAAGCTCAAGGATGGTACCGATCGATGCGCGCTACCCCATTTAGTGGGGGTAGAGCCTACTTGCAAGTCTCTCCGACCTTCACAAAAAAAGTTATTCAAGAATATCTCTTTCTCCTATGTGCTTTCATCCCTAACCCTAACCCTAACCCTTCCGAAAGTCGGAGAAGCTCAAGGATGGTACCGATCGATGCGCGCTACCCCATTTAGTGGGGGTAGAGCCTACTTGCAAGTCTCTCCGACCTTCACAAAAAAAGTTATTCAAGAATATCTCTTTCTCCTATGTGCTTTCATCCCTAACCCTAACCCTAACCCTTCCGAAAGTCGGAGAAGCTCAAGGATGGTACTGATCGATGCGCGCAACCCCATTTAGTGGGGGTAGAGCCTACTTGCAAGTCTCTCCGACCTTCACAAAAAAAGTTATTCAAGAATATCTCCTCAGATTTGGGGGAATTTCGTCGGTCGACCTCTTCCGAAGGTCGTACAAGCTCGGGGATGGTACCAATCGATCCGCAGGACCCAAATTAGTCCAGATGCAACCACTTTCCAAGTCTCTCCGACCTTCACAAAAAACGTTATTCAAGAATATCTCTTTCTCCTATGTGCTTTCATCCCTAACCCTAACCCTTCCGAAAGTCGGAGAAGCTCAAGGATGGTACCGATCGATGCGCGCTACCCCATTTAGTGGGGGTAGAGCCTACTTGCAAGTCTCTCCGACCTTCACAAAAAAAGTTATTCAAGAATATCTCTTTCTCCTATGTGCTTTCATCCCTAACCCTAACCCTAACCCTTCCGAAAGTCGGAGAAGCTCAAGGATGGTACCGATCGATGCGCGCTACCCCATTTAGTGGGGGTAGAGCCTACTTGCAAGTCTCTCCGACCTTCACAAAAAAAGTTATTCAAGAATATCTCTTTCTCCTATGTGCTTTAATCCCTAACCCTAACCCTAATCCTTCCAAAAGTCGGAGAAGCTCAAGGATGGTACCGATCGATGCGCGCTACCCCATTTAGTGGGGGTAGAGCCTACTTGCAAGTCTCTCCGACCTTCACAAAAAAAGTTATTCAAGAATATCTCTTTCTCCTATGTGCTTTCATCCCTAACCCTAACCCTAACCCTTCCGAAAGTCGGAGAAGCTCAAGGATGGTACCGATCGATGTGCGCTACCCCATTTAGTGGGGGTAGAGCCTACTTGCAAGTCTCTCCGACCTTCACAAAAAAAGTTATTCAAGAATATCTCCTCAGATTTGGGGGAATTTCGTCGGTCGACCTCTTCCGAAGGTCGTACAAGCTCGGGGATGGTACCAATCGATCCGCAGGACCCAAATTAGTCCAGATGCAACCACTTTCCAAGTCTCTCCGACCTTCACAAAAAAAGTTATTCAAGAATATCTCTTTCTCCTATGTGCTTTCATCCCTAACCCTAACCCTAACCCTTCCGAAAGTCGGAGAAGCTCAAGGATGGTACTGATCGATGCGCGCAACCCCATTTAGTGGGGGTAGAGCTTACTTGCAAGTCTGTCCGACCTTCACAAAAAAAGTTATTCAAGAATATCTCCTCAGATTTGGGGGAATTTCGTCGGTCGACCTCTTCCGAAGGTCGTACAAGCTCGGGGATGGTACCAATCGATCCGCAGGACCCAATTTAGTCCAGATGCAACCACTTTCCAAGTCTCTCCGACCTTCACAAAAAAAGTTATTCAAGAATATCTCTTTCTCCTATGTGCTTTCATCCCTAACCCTAACCCTAACCCTTCCGAAAGTCGGAGAAGCTCAAGGATGGTACCGATCGATGCGCGCTACCCCATTTAGTGGGGGTAGAGCCTACTTGCAAGTCTCTCCGACCTTCACAAAAAAAGTTATTCAAGAATATCTCTTTCTCCTATGTGCTTTCATCCCTGACCCTAACCCTAACCCTTCCGAAAGTCGGAGAAGCTCAAGGATGGTACCGATCGATGCGCGCTACCCCATTTAGTGGGGGTAGAGCCTACTTGCAAGTCTCTCCGACCTTCACAAAAAAAGTTATTCAAGAATATCTCTTTCTCCTATGTGCTTTCATCCCTAACCCTAACCCTAACCCTTCCGAAAGTCGGAGAAGCTCAAGGATGGTACTGATCGATGCGCGCAACCCCATTTAGTGGGGGTAGAGCCTACTTGCAAGTCTCTCCGACCTTCACAAAAAAAGTTATTCAAGAATATCTCCTCAGATTTGGGGGAATTTCGTCGGTCGACCTCTTCCGAAGGTCGTACAAGCTCGGGGATGGTACCAATCGATCCGCAGGACCCAAATTAGTCCAGATGCAACCACTTTCCAAGTCTCTCCGACCTTCACAAAAAAAGTTATTCAAGAATATCTCTTTCTCCTATGTGCTTTCATCCCTAACCCTAACCCTTCCGAAAGTCGGAGAAGCTCAAGGATGGTACCGATCGATGCGCGCTACCCCATTTAGTGGGGGTAGAGCCTACTTGCAAGTCTCTCCGACCTTCACAAAAAAAGTTATTCAAGAATATCTCTTTCTCCTATGTGCTTTCATCCCTAACCCTAACCCTAATCCTTCCAAAAGTCGGAGAAGCTCAAGGATGGTACCGATCGATGCGCGCTACCCCATTTAGTGGGGGTAGAGCCTACTTGCAAGTCTCTCCGACCTTCACAAAAAAAGTTATTCAAGAATATCTCTTTCTCCTATGTGCTTTCATCCCTAACCCTAACCCTAACCCTTCCGAAAGTCGGAGAAGCTCAAGGATGGTACCGATCGATGTGCGCTACCCCATTTAGTGGGGGTAGAGCCTACTTGCAAGTCTCTCCGACCTTCACAAAAAAAGTTATTCAAGAATATCTCCTTAGATTTGGGGGAATTTCGTCGGTCGACCTCTTCCGAAGGTCGTACAAGCTCGGGGATGGTACCAATCGATCCGCAGGACCCAAATTAGTCCAGATGCAACCACTTTCCAAGTCTCTCCGACCTTCACAAAAAAAGTTATTCAAGAATATCTCTTTCTCCTATGTGCTTTCATCCCTAACCCTAACCCTAACCCTTCCGAAAGTCGGAGAAGCTCAAGGATGGTACCGATCGATGCGCGCTACCCCATTTAGTGGGGGTAGAGCCTACTTGCAAGTCTCTCCGACCTTCACAAAAAAAGTTATTCAAGAATATCTCCTCAGATTTGGGGGAATTTCGTCGGTCGACCTCTTTCGAAGGTCGTACAAGCTCGGGGATGGTACCAATCGATCCGCAGGACTCAAATTAGTCCAGATGCAACCACTTTCCAAGTCTCTCCGACCTTCACAAAAAAAGTTATTCAAGAATATCTCTTTCTCCAATGTGCTTTCATCCCTAACCCTAACCCTAACCCTTCCGAAAGTCGGAGAAGCTCAAGGATGGTACTGATCGATGCGCGCTACCCCATTTAGTGGGGGTAGAGCCTACTTGCAAGTCTCTCCGACCTTCACAAAAAAAGTTATTCAAGAATATCTCTTTCTCCTATGTGCTTTCATCCCTAACCCTAACCCTAACCCTTCCGAAAGTCGGAGAAGCTCAAGGATGGTACCGATCGATGCGCGCTACCCCATTTAGTGGGGGTAGAGCCTACTTGCAAGTCTCTCCGACCTTCACAAAAAAAGTTATTCAAGAATATCTCTTTCTCCTATGTGCTTTCATCCCTAACCCTAACCCTTCCGAAAGTCGGAGAAGCTCAAGGATGGTACCGATCGATGCGCGCTACCCCATTTAGTGGGGGTAGAGCCTACTTGCAAGTCTCTCCGACCTTCACAAAAAAAGTTATTCAAGAATATCTCTTTCTCCTATGTGCTTTCATCCCTAACCCTAACCCTAACCCTTACGAAAGTCGGAGAAGCTCAAGGATGGTACCGATCGATGCGCGCAACCCCATTTAGTGGGGGTAGAGCCTACTTGCAAGTCTCTCCGACCTTCACAAAAAAAGTTATTCAAGAATATCTCCTCAGATTTGGGGGAATTTCGTCGGTCGACCTCTTTCGAAGGTCGTACAAGCTCGGGGATGGTACCAATCGATCCGCAGGACCCAAATTAGTCCAGATGCAACCACTTTCCAAGTCTCTCCGACCTTCACAAAAAAAGTTATTCAAGAATATCTCTTTCTCCTATGTGCTTTCATCCCTAACCCTAACCCTTCCGAAAGTCGGAGAAGCTCAAGGATGGTACCGATCGATGCGCGCTACCCCATTTAGTGGGGGTAGAGCCTACTTGCAAGTCTCTCCGACCTTCACAAAAAAAGTTATTCAAGAATATCTCTTTCTCCTATGTGCTTTCATCCCTAACCCTAACCCTAACCCTTCCGAAAGTCGGAGAAGCTCAAGGATGGTACCGATCGATGCGCGCTACCCCATTTAGTGGGGGTAGAGCCTACTTGCAAGTCTCTCCGACCTTCACAAAAAAAGTTATTCAAGAATATCTCCTCAGATTTGGGGGAATTTCGTCGGTCGACCTCTTCCGAAGGTCGTACAAGCTCGGGGATGGTACCAATCGATTTGCAGGACCCAAATTAGTCCAGATGCAACCACTTTCCAAGTCTCTCCGACCTTCACAAAAAAAGTTATTCAAGAATATCTCTTTCTCCTATGTGCTTTCATCCCTAACCCTAACCCTAACCCTTCCGAAAGTCGGAGAAGCTCAAGGATGGTACCGATCGATGCGCGCTACCCCATTTAGTGGGGGTAGAGCCTACTTGCAAGTCTCTCCGACCTTCACAAAAAAAGTTATTCAAGAATATCTCCTCAGATTTGGGGGAATTTCGTCGGTCGACCTCTTCCGAAGGTCGGACAAGCTCGGGGATGGTACCAATCGATCCGCAGGACTCAAATTAGTCCAGATGCAACCACTTTCCAAGTCTCTCCGACCTTCACAAAAAAAGTTATTCAAGAATATCTCTTTCTCCTATGTGCTTTCATCCCTAACCCTAACCCTAACCCTTCCGAAAGTCGGAGAAGCTCAAGGATGGTACTGATCGATGCGCGCTACCCCATTTAGTGGGGGTAAAGCCTACTTGCAAGTCTCTCCGACCTTCACAAAAAAAGTTATTCAAGAATATCTCTTTCTCCTATGTGCTTTCATCCCTAACCCTAACCCTAACCCTTCCGAAAGTCGGAGAAGCTCAAGGATGGTACCGATCGATGCGCGCTACCCCATTTAGTGGGGGTAGAGCCTACTTGCAAGTCTCTCCGACCTTCACAAAAAAAGTTATTCAAGAATATCTCTTTCTCCTATGTGCTTTCATCCCTAACCCTAACCCTTCCGAAAGTCGGAGAAGCTCAAGGATGGTACCGATCGATGCGCGCTACCCCATTTAGTGGGGGTAGAGCCTACTTGCAAGTCTCTCCGACCTTCACAAAAAAAGTTATTCAAGAATATCTCTTTCTCCTATGTGCTTTCATCCCTAACCCTAACCCTAACCCTTACGAAAGTCGGAGAAGCTCAAGGATGGTACCGATCGATGCGCGCAACCCCATTTAGTGGGGGTAGAGCCTACTTGCAAGTCTCTCCGACCTTTACAAAAAAAGTTATTCAAGAATATCTCCTCAGATTTGGGGGAATTTCGTCGGTCGACCTCTTTCGAAGGTCGTACAAGCTCGGGGATGGTACCAATCGATCCGCAGGACCCAAATTAGTCCAGATGCAACCACTTTCCAAGTCTCTCCGACCTTCACAAAAAAAGTTATTCAAGAATATCTCTTTCTCCTATGTGCTTTCATCCCTAACCCTAACCCTAACCTTTCCGAAAGTCGGAGAAGCTCAAGGATGGTACCGATCGATGCGCGCTACCCCATTTAGTGGGGGTAGAGCCTACTTGCAAGTCTCTCCGACCTTCACAAAAAAAGTTATTCAAGAATATCTCTTTCTCCTATGTGCTTTCATCCCTAACCCTAACCCTAACCCTTCCGAAAGTCGGAGAAGCTCAAGGATGGTACCGATCGATGCGCGCTACCCCATTTAGTGGGGGTAGAGCCTACTTGCAAGTCTCTCCGACCTTCACAAAAAAAGTTATTCAAGAATATCTCCTCAGATTTGGGGGAATTTCGTCGGTCGACCTCTTCCGAAGGTCGTACAAGCTCGGGGATGGTACCAATCGATCCGCAGGACCCAAATTAGTCCAGATGCAACCACTTTCCAAGTCTCTCCGACCTTCACAAAAAAAGTTATTCAAGAATATCTCTTTCTCCTATGTGCTTTCATCCCTAACCCTAACCCTAACCCTTCCGAAAGTCGGAGAAGCTCAAGGATGGTACCGATCGATGCGCGCTACCCCATTTAGTGGGGGTAGAGCCTACTTGCAAGTCTCTCCGACCTTCACAAAAAAAGTTATTCAAGAATATCTCTTTCTCCTATGTGCTTTCATCCCTAACCCTAACCCTAACCCTTCCGAAAGTCGGAGAAGCTCAAGGATGGTACCGATCGATGCGCGCTACCCCATTTAGTGGGGGTAGAGCCTACTTGCAAGTCTCTCCGACCTTCACAAAAAAAGTTATTCAAGAATATCTCTTTCTCCTATGTGCTTTCATCCCTAACCCTAACCCTAACCCTTCCGAAAGTCGGAGAAGCTCAAGGATGGTACCGATCGATGCGCGCTACCCCATTTAGTGGGGGTAGAGCCTACTTGCAAGTCTCTCCGACCTTCACAAAAAAAGTTATTCAAGAATATCTCTTTCTCCTATGTGCTTTCATCCCTAACCCTAACCCTAACCCTTCCGAAAGTCGGAGAAGCTCAAGGATGGTACTGATCGATGCGCGCAACCCCATTTAGTGGGGGTAGAGCCTACTTGCAAGTCTCTCCGACCTTCACAAAAAAAGTTATTCAAGAATATCTCTTTCTCCTATGTGCTTTCATCCCTAACCCTAACCCTAACCCTTCCGAAAGTCGGAGAAGCTCAAGGATGGTACCGATCGATGCGCGCTACCCCATTTAGTGGGGGTAGAGCCTACTTGCAAGTCTCTCCGACCTTCAAAAAAAAAGTTATTCAAGAATATCTCTTTCTCCTATGTGCTTTCATCCCTAACCCTAACCCTTCCGAAAGTCGGAGAAGCTCAAGGATGGTACCGATCGATGCGCGCTACCCCATTTAGTTGGGGTAGAGCCTACTTGCAAGTCTCTCCGACCTTCACAAAAAAAGTTATTCAAGAATATCTCTTTCTCCTATGTGCTTTCATCCCTAACCCTAACCCTAACCCTTACGAAAGTCGGAGAAGCTCAAGGATGGTACCGATCGATGCGCGCAACCCCATTTAGTGGGGGTAGAGCCTACTTGCAAGTCTCTCCGACCTTCACAAAAAAAGTTATTCAAGAATATCTCCTCAGATTTGGGGGAATTTCGTCGGTCGACCTCTTCCGAAGGTCTTACAAGCTCGGGGATGGTACCAATCGATCCGCAGGACCCAAATTAGTCCAGATGCAACCACTTTCCAAGTCTCTCCGACCTTCACAAAAAAAGTTATTCAAGAATATCTCTTTCTCCTATGTGCTTTCATCCCTAACCCTAACCCTAACCCTTCCGAAAGTCGGAGAAGCTCAAGGATGGTACCGATCGATGCGCGCTACCCCATTTAGTGGGGGTAGAGCCTACTTGCAAGTCTCTCCGACCTTCACAAAAAAAGTTATTCAAGAATATCTCCTCAGATTTGGGGGAATTTCGTCGGTCGACCTCTTCCGAAGGTCGTACAAGCTCGGGGATGGTACCAATCGATCCGCAGGACCCAAATTAGTCCAGATGCAACCACTTTCCAAGTCTCTCCGACCTTCACAAAAAAAGTTATTCAAGAATATCTCTTTCTCCTATGTGCTTTCATCCCTAACCCTAACCCTAACCCTTCCGAAAGTCGGAGAAGCTCAACGATGGTACCGATCGATGTGCGCTACCCCATTTAGTTGGGGTAGAGCCTACTTGCAAGTCTCTCCGACCTTCACAAAAAAAGTTATTCAAGAATATCTCTTTCTCCTATGTGCTTTCATCCCTAACCCTAACCCTAACCCTTACGAAAGTCGGAGAAGCTCAAGGATGGTACCGATCGATGCGCGCAACCCCATTTAGTGGGGGTAGAGCCTACTTGCAAGTCTCTCCGACCTTCACAAAAAAAGTTATTCAAGAATATCTCCTCAGATTTGGGGGAATTTCGTCGGTCGACCTCTTCCGAAGGTCGTACAAGCTCGGGGATGGTACCAATCGATCCGCAGGACCCAAATTAGTCCAGATGCAACCACTTTCCAAGTCTCTCCGACCTTCACAAAAAAAGTTATTCAAGAATATCTCTTTCTCCTACGTGCTTTCATCCCTAACCCTAACCCTAACCCTTCCGAAAGTCGGAGAAGCTCAAGGATGGTACCGATCGATGCGCGCTACCCCATTTAGTGGGGGTAGAGCCTACTTGCAAGTCTCTCCGACCTTCACAAAAAAAGTTATTCAAGAATATCTCTTTCTCCTATGTGCTTTCATCCCTAACCCTAACCCTAACCCTTCCGAAAGTCGGAGAAGCTCAAGGATGGTACCGATCGATGTGCGCTACCCCATTTAGTGGGGGTAGAGCCTACTTGCAAGTCTCTCCGACCTTCACAAAAAAAGTTATTCAAGAATATCTCTTTCTCCTATGTGCTTTCATCCCTAACCCTAACCCTTCCGAAAGTCGGAGAAGCTCAAGGATGGTACTGATCGATGCGCGCAACCCCATTTAGTGGGGGTAGAGCCTACTTGCAAGTCTCTCCGACCTTCACAAAAAAAGTTATTCAAGAATATCTCTTTCTCCTATGTGCTTTCATCCCTAACCCTAACCCTAACCCTTCCGAAAGTCGGAGAAGCTCAAGGATGGTACCGATCGATGCGCGCTACCCCATTTAGTGGGGGTAGAGCCTACTTGCAAGTCTCTCCGACCTTCAAAAAAAAAGTTATTCAAGAATATCTCTTTCTCCTATGTGCTTTCATCCCTAACCCTAACCCTTCCGAAAGTCGGAGAAGCTCAAGGATGGTACCGATCGATGCGCGCTACCCCATTTAGTTGGGGTAGAGCCTACTTGCAAGTCTCTCCGACCTTCACAAAAAAAGTTATTCAAGAATATCTCTTTCTCCTATGTGCTTTCATCCCTAACCCTAACCCTAACCCTTACGAAAGTCGGAGAAGCTCAAGGATGGTACCGATCGATGCGCGCAACCCCATTTAGTGGGGGTAGAGCCTACTTGCAAGTCTCTCCGACCTTCACAAAAAAAGTTATTCAAGAATATCTCCTCAGATTTGGGGGAATTTCGTCGGTCGACCTCTTCCGAAGGTCGTACAAGCTCGGGGATGGTACCAATCGATCCGCAGGACCCAAATTAGTCCAGATGCAACCACTTTCCAAGTCTCTCCGACCTTCACAAAAAAAGTTATTCAAGAATATCTCTTTCTCCTATGTGCTTTCATCCCTAACCCTAACCCTAACCCTTCCGAAAGTCGGAGAAGCTCAAGGATGGTACCGATCGATGCGCGCTACCCCATTTAGTGGGGGTAGAGCCTACTTGCAAGTCTCTCCGACCTTCACAAAAAAAGTTATTCAAGAATATCTCTTTCTCCTATGTGCTTTCATCCCTAACCCTAACCCTAACCCTTCCGAAAGTCGGAGAAGCTCAAGGATGGTACCGATCGATGCGCGCTACCCCATTTAGTGGGGGTAGAGCCTACTTGCAAGTCTCTCCGACCTTCACAAAAAAAGTTATTCAAGAATATCTCCTCAGATTTGGGGGAATTTCGTCGGTCGACCTCTTCCGAAGGTCGTACAAGCTCGGGGATGGTACCAATCGATCCGCAGGACCCAAATTAGTCCAGATGCAACCACTTTCCAAGTCTCTCCGACCTTCACAAAAAAAGTTATTCAAGAATATCTCTTTCTCCTATGTGCTTTCATCCCTAACCCTAACCCTAACCCTTCCGAAAGTCGGAGAAGCTCAACGATGGTACCGATCGATGCGCGCTACCCCATTTAGTGGGGGTAGAGCCTACTTGCAAGTCTCTCCGACCTTCACAAAAAAAGTTATTCAAGAATATCTCTTTCTCCTATGTGCTTTCATCCCTAACCCTAACCCTAACCCTTACGAAAGTCGGAGAAGCTCAAGGATGGTACCGATCGATCCGCAGGACCCAAATTAGTCCAGATGCAACTACTTTCCAAGTCTCTCCGACCTTCACAAAAAAAGTTATTCAAGAATATCTCTTTCTCCTATGTGCTTTCATCCCTAACCCTAACCCTAACCCTTCCGAAAGTCGGAGAAGCTCAAGGATGGTACCGATCGATGCGCGCTACCCCATTTAGTGGGGGTAGAGCCTACTTGCAAGTCTCTCCGACCTTCACAAAAAAAGTTATTCAAGAATATCTCTTTCTCCTATGTGCTTTCATCCCTAACCCTAACCCTAACCCTTACGAAAGTCGGAGAAGCTCAAGGATGGTACCGATCGATGCGCGCAACCCCATTTAGTGGGGGTAGAGCCTACTTGCAAGTCTCTCCGACCTTCACAAAAAAAGTTATTCAAGAATATCTCCTCAGATTTGGGGGAATTTCGTCGGTCGACCTCTTCCGAAGGTCGTACAAGCTCGGGGATGGTACCAATCGATCCGCAGGACCCAAATTAGTCCAGATGCAACCACTTTCCAAGTCTCTCCGACCTTCACAAAAAAAGTTATTCAAGAATATCTCTTTCTCCTATGTGCTTTCATCCCTAACCCTAACCCTTCCGAAAGTCGGAGAAGCTCAAGGATGGTACCGATCGATGCGCGCTACCCCATTTAGTGGGGGTAGAGCCTACTTGCAAGTCTCTCCGACCTTCACAAAAAAAGTTATTCAAGAATATCTCTTTCTCCTATGTGCTTTCATCCCTAACCCTAACCCTTCCGAAAGTCGGAGAAGCTCAAGGATGGTACTGATCGATGCGCGCTACCCCATTTAGTTGGGGTAGAGCCTACTTGCAAGTCTCTCCGACCTTCACAAAAAAAGTTATTCAAGAATATCTCTTTCTCCTATGTGCTTTCATCCCTAACCCTAACCCTAACCCTTACGAAAGTCGGAGAAGCTCAAGGATGGTACCGATCGATGCGCGCAACCCCATTTAGTGGGGGTAGAGCCTACTTGCAAGTCTCTCCGACCTTCACAAAAAAAGTTATTCAAGAATATCTCCTCAGATTTGGGGGAATTTCGTCGGTCGACCTCTTCCGAAGGTCGTACAAGCTCGGGGATGGTACCAATCGATCCGCAGGACCCAAATTAGTCCAGATGCAACCACTTTCCAAGTCTCTCCGACCTTCACAAAAAAAGTTATTCAAGAATATCTCTTTCTCCTATGTGCTTTCATCCCTAACCCTAACCCTAACCCTTCCGAAAGTCGGAGAAGCTCAAGGATGGTACCGATCGATGCGCGCTACCCCATTTAGTGGGGGTAGAGCCTACTTGCAAGTCTCTCCGACCTTCACAAAAAAAGTTATTCAAGAATATCTCCTCAGATTTGGGGGAATTTCGTCGGTCGACCTCTTTCGAAGGTCGTACAAGCTCGGGGATGGTACCAATCGATCCGCAGGACCCAAATTAGTCCAGATGCAACCACTTTCCAAGTCTCTCCGACCTTCACAAAAAAAGTTATTCAAGAATATCTCTTTCTCCTATGTGCTTTCATCCCTAACCCTAACCCTAACCCTTCCGAAAGTCGGAGAAGCTCAACGATGGTACCGATCGATGCGCGCTACCCCATTTAGTGGGGGTAGAGCCTACTTGCAAGTCTCTCCGACCTTCACAAAAAAAGTTATTCAAGAATATCTCTTTCTCCTATGTGCTTTCATCCCTAACCCTAACCCTAACCCTTACGAAAGTCGGAGAAGCTCAAGGATGGTACCGATCGATGCGCACAACCCCATTTAGTGGGGGTAGAGCCTACTTGCAAGTCTCTCCGACCTTCACAAAAAAAGTTATTCAAGAATATCTCCTCAGATTTGGGGGAATTTCGTCGGTCGACCTCTTCCGAAGGTCGTACAAGCTCGGGGATGGTACCAATCGATCCGCAGGACCCAAATTAGTCCAGATGCAACCACTTTCCAAGTCTCTCCGACCTTCACAAAAAAAGTTATTCAAGAATATCTCTTTCTCCTATGTGCTTTCATCCCTAACCCTAACCCTAACCCTTCCGAAAGTCGGAGAAGCTCAAGGATGGTACCGATCGATGCGCGCTACCCCATTTAGTGGGGGTAGAGCCTACTTGCAAGTCTCTCCGACCTTCACAAAAAAAGTTATTCAAGAATATCTCTTTCTCCTATGTGCTTTCATCCCTAACCCTAACCCTAACCCTTCCGAAAGTCGGAGAAGCTCAAGGATGGTACCGATCGATGCGCGCTACCCCATTTAGTGGGGGTAGAGCCTACTTGCAAGTCTCTCCGACCTTCACAAAAAAAGTTATTCAAGAATATCTCTTTCTCCTATGTGCTTTCATCCCTAACCCTAACCCTAACCCTTCCGAAAGTCGGAGAAGCTCAAGGATGGTACTGATCGATGCGCGCAACCCCATTTAGTGGGGGTAGAGCCTACTTGCAAGTCTCTCCGACCTTCACAAAAAAAGTTATTCAAGAATATCTCTTTCTCCTATGTGCTTTCATCCCTAACCCTAACCCTAACCCTTCCGAAAGTCGGAGAAGCTCAAGGATGGTACCGATCGATGCGCGCTACCCCATTTAGTGGGGGTAGAGCCTACTTGCAAGTCTCTCCGACCTTCAAAAAAAAAGTTATTCAAGAATATCTCTTTCTCCTATGTGCTTTCATCCCTAACCCTAACCCTTCCGAAAGTCGGAGAAGCTCAAGGATGGTACCGATCGATGTGCGCTACCCCATTTAGTTGGGGTAGAGCCTACTTGCAAGTCTCTCCGACCTTCACAAAAAAAGTTATTCAAGAATATCTCTTTCTCCTATGTGCTTTCATCCCTAACCCTAACCCTAACCCTTACGAAAGTCGGAGAAGCTCAAGGATGGTACCGATCGATGCGCGCAACCCCATTTAGTGGGGGTAGAGCCTACTTGCAAGTCTCTCCGACCTTCACAAAAAAAGTTATTCAAGAATATCTCCTCAGATTTGGGGGAATTTCGTCGGTCGACCTCTTCCGAAGGTCGTACAAGCTCGGGGATGGTACCAATCGATCCGCAGGACCCAAATTAGTCCAGATGCAACCACTTTCCAAGTCTCTCCGACCTTCACAAAAAAAGTTATTCAAGAATATCTCTTTCTCCTATGTGCTTTCATCCCTAACCCTAACCCTAACCCTTCCGAAAGTCGGAGAAGCTCAAGGATGGTACCGATCGATGCGCGCAACCCCATTTAGTGGGGGTAGAGCCTACTTGCAAGTCTCTCCGACCTTCACAAAAAAAGTTATTCAAGAATATCTCTTTCTCCTATGTGCTTTCATCCCTAACCCTAACCCTAACCCTTCCGAAAGTCGGAGAAGCTCAAGGATGGTACCGATCGATGCGCGCTACCCCATTTAGTGGGGGTAGAGCCTACTTGCAAGTCTCTCCGACCTTCACAAAAAAAGTTATTCAAGAATATCTCCTCAGATTTGGGGGAATTTCGTCGGTCGACCTCTTCCGAAGGTCGTACAAGCTCGGGGATGGTACCAATCGATCCGCAGGACCCAAATTAGTCCAGATGCAACCACTTTCCAAGTCTCTCCGACCTTCACAAAAAAAGTTATTCAAGAATATCTCTTTCTCCTATGTGCTTTCATCCCTAACCCTAACCCTAACCCTTCCGAAAGTCGGAGAAGCTCAACGATGGTACCGATCGATGCGCGCTACCCCATTTAGTGGGGGTAGAGCCTACTTGCAAGTCTCTCCGACCTTCACAAAAAAAGTTATTCAAGAATATCTCTTTCTCCTATGTGCTTTCATCCCTAACCCTAACCCTTACGAAAGTCGGAGAAGCTCAAGGATGGTACCGATCGATGCGCGCAACCCCATTTAGTGGGGGTAGAGCCTACTTGCAAGTCTCTCCGACCTTCACAAAAAAAGTTATTCAAGAATATCTCCTCAGATTTGGGGGAATTTCGTCGGTCGACCTCTTCCGAAGGTCGTACAAGCTCGGGGATGGTACCAATCGATCCGCAGGACCCAAATTAGTCCAGATGCAACCACTTTCCAAGTCTCTCCGACCTTCACAAAAAAAGTTATTCAAGAATATCTCTTTCTCCTATGTGCTTTCATCCCTAACCCTAACCCTTCCGAAAGTCGGAGAAGCTCAAGGATGGTACCGATCGATGCGCGCTACCCCATTTAGTGGGGGTAGAGCCTACTTGCAAGTCTCTCCGACCTTCACAAAAAAAGTTATTCAAGAATATCTCTTTCTCCTATGTGCTTTCATCCCTAACCCTAACCCTTCCGAAAGTCGGAGAAGCTCAAGGATGGTACCGATCGATGCGCGCTACCCCATTTAGTGGGGGTAGAGCCTACTTGCAAGTCTCTCCGACCTTCACAAAAAAAGTTATTCAAGAATATCTCTTTCTCCTATGTGCTTTCATCCCTAACCCTAACCCTAACCCTTCCGAAAGTCGGAGAAGCTCAAGGATGGTACCGATCGATGCGCGCTACCCCATTTAGTGGGGGTACAGCCTACTTGCAAGTCTCTCCGACCTTCACAAAAAAAGTTATTCAAGAATATCTCTTTCTCCTATGTGCTTTCATCCCTAACCCTAACCCTAACCCTTCCGAAAGTCGGAGAAGCTCAAAGATGGTACCGATCGATGCGCGCTACCCCATTTAGTGGGGGTAGAGCCTACTTGCAAGTCTCTCCGACCTTCACAAAAAAAGTTATTCAAGAATATCTCTTTCTCCTATGTGCTTTCATCCCTAACCCTAACCCTTCCGAAAGTCGGAGAAGCTCAAGGATGGTACTGATCGATGCGCGCAACCCCATTTAGTGGGGGTAGAGCCTACTTGCAAGTCTCTCCGACCTTCACAAAAAAAGTTATTCAAGAATATCTCCTCAGATTTGGGGGAATTTCGTCGGTCGACCTCTTCCGAAGGTCGTACAAGCTCGGGGATGGTACCAATCGATCCGCAGGACCCAAATTAGTCCAGATGCAACCACTTTCCAAGTCTCTCCGACCTTCACAAAAAAAGTTATTCAAGAATATCTCTTTCTCCTATGTGCTTTCATCCCTAACCCTAACCCTAACCCTTCCGAAAGTCGGAGAAGCTCAAGGATGGTACCGATCGATGCGCGCTACCCCATTTAGTGGGGGTAGAGCCTACTTGCAAGTCTCTCCGACCTTCACAAAAAAAGTTATTCAAGAATATCTCCTCAGATTTGGGGGAATTTCGTCGTTCGACCTCTTCCGAAGGTCGTACAAGCTCGGGGATGGTACCAATCGATCCGCAGGACCCAAATTAGTCCAGATGCAACCACTTTCCAAGTCTCTCCGACCTTCACAAAAAAAGTTTTTCAAGAATATCTCTTTCTCCTATGTGCTTTCATCCCTAACCCTAACCCTAACCCTTCCGAAAGTCGGAGAAGCTCAAGGATGGTACCGATCGATGCGCGCTACCCCATTTAGTGGGGGTAGAGCCTACTTGCAAGTCTCTCCGACCTTCACAAAAAAAGTTATTCAAGAATATCTCTTTCTCTTATGTGCTTTCATCCCTAACCCTAACCCTAACCCTTCCGAAAGTCGGAGAAGCTCAAGGATGGTACCGATCGATGCGCGCTACCCCATTTAGTGGGGGTAGAGCCTACTTGCAAGTCTCTCCGAACTTCACAAAAAAAGTTATTCAAGAATATCTCTTTCTCCTATGTGCTTTCATCCCTAACCCTAACCCTAACCCTTCCGAAAGTCGGAGAAGCTCAAGGATGGTACCGATCGATGCGCGCTACCCCATTTAGTGGGGGTAGAGCCTACTTGCAAGTCTCTCCGACCTTCACAAAAAAAGTTATTCAAGAATATCTCTTTCTCCTATGTGCTTTCATCCCTAACCCTAACCCTAACCCTTACGAAAGTCGGAGAAGCTCAAGGATGGTACCGATCGATGCGCGCAACCCCATTTAGTGGGGGTAGAGCCTACTTGCAAGTCTCTCCGACCTTCACAAAAAAAGTTATTCAAGAATATCTCCTCAGATTTGGGGGAATTTCGTCGGTCGACCTCTTCCGAAGGTCGTACAAGCTCGGGGATGGTACCAATCGATCCGCAGGACCCAAATTAGTCCAGATGCAACCACTTTCCAAGTCTCTCCGACCTTCACAAAAAAAGTTATTCAAGAATATCTCTTTCTCCTATGTGCTTTCATCCCTAACCCTAACCCTAACCCTTCCGAAAGTCGGAGAAGCTCAAGGATGGTACCGATCGATGCGCGCTACCCCATTTAGTGGGGGTAGAGCCTACTTGCAAGTCTCTCCGACCTTCACAAAAAAAGTTATTCAAGAATATCTCTTTCTCCTATGTGCTTTCATCCCTAACCCTAACCCTAACCCTTCCGAAAGTCGGAGAAGCTCAAGGATGGTACCGATCGATGCGCGCTACCCCATTTAGTGGGGGTAGAGCCTACTTGCAAGTCTCTCCGAACTTCACAAAAAAAGTTATTCAAGAATATCTCTTTCTCCTATGTGCTTTCATCCCTAACCCTAACCCTAACCCTTCCGAAAGTCGGAGAAGCTCAAGGATGGTACCGATCGATGCGCGCTACCCCATTTAGTGGGGGTAGAGCCTACTTGCAAGTCTCTCCGACCTTCACAAAAAAAGTTATTCAAGAATATCTCTTTCTCCTATGTGCTTTCATCCCTAACCCTAACCCTAACCCTTCCGAAAGTCGGAGAAGCTCAAGGATGGTACTGATCGATGCGCGCAACCCCATTTAGTGGGGGTAGAGCCTACTTGCAAGTCTCTCCGACCTTCAAAAAAAAAGTTATTCAAGAATATCTCCTCAGATTTGGGGGAATTTCGTCGGTCGACCTCTTCCGAAGGTCGTACAAGCTCGGGGATGGTACCAATCGATCCGCAGGACCCAAATTAGTCCAGATGCAACCACTTTCCAAGTCTCTCCGACCTTCACAAAAAAAGTTATTCAAGAATATCTCTTTCTCCTATGTGCTTTCATCCCTAACCCTAACCCTAACCCTTCCGAAAGTCGGAGAAGCTCAAGGATGGTACCGATCGATGCGCGCTACCCCATTTAGTGGGGGTAGAGCCTACTTGCAAGTCTCTCCGACCTTCACAAAAAAAGTTATTCAAGAATATCTCTTTCTCCTATGTGCTTTCATCCCTAACCCTAACCCTAACCCTTACGAAAGTCGGAGAAGCTCAAGGATGGTACCGATCGATGCGCGCAACCCCATTTAGTGGGGGTAGAGCCTACTTGCAAGTCTCTCCGACCTTCACAAAAAAAGTTATTCAAGAATATCTCCTCAGATTTGGGGGAATTTCGTCGGTCGACCTCTTCCGAAGGTCGTACAAGCTCGGGGATGGTACCAATCGATCCGCAGGACCCAAATTAGTCCAGATGCAACCACTTTCCAAGTCTCTCCGACCTTCACAAAAAAAGTTATTCAAGAATATCTCTTTCTCCTATGTGCTTTCATCCCTAACCCTAACCCTAACCCTTCCGAAAGTCGGAGAAGCTCAAGGATGGTACCGATCGATGCGCGCTACCCCATTTAGTGGGGGTAGAGCCTACTTGCAAGTCTCTCCGACCTTCACAAAAAAAGTTATTCAAGAATATCTCTTTCTCCTATGTGCTTTCATCCCTAACCCTAACCCTTCCGAAAGTCGGAGAAGCTCAAGGATGGTACCGATCGATGCGCGCTACCCCATTTAGTTGGGGTAGAGCCTACTTGCAAGTCTCTCCGACCTTCACAAAAAAAGTTATTCAAGAATATCTCTTTCTCCTATGTGCTTTCATCCCTAACCCTAACCCTAACCCTTACGAAAGTCGGAGAAGCTCAAGGATGGTACCGATCGATGCGCGCAACCCCATTTAGTGGGGGTAGAGCCTACTTGCAAGTCTCTCCGACCTTCACAAAAAAAGTTATTCAAGAATATCTCCTCAGATTTGGGGGAATTTCGTCGGTCGACCTCTTCCGAAGGTCGTACAAGCTCGGAGATGGTACCAATCGATCCGCAGGACCCAAATTAGTCCAGATGCAACCACTTTCCAAGTCTCTCCGACCTTCACAAAAAAAGTTATTCAAGAATATCTCTTTCTCCTATGTGCTTTCATCCCTAACCCTAACCCTAACCCTTCCGAAAGTCGGAGAAGCTCAAGGATGGTACCGATCGATGCGCGCTACCCCATTTAGTGGGGGTAGAGCCTACTTGCAAGTCTCTCCGACCTTCACAAAAAAGGTTATTCAAGAATATCTCTTTCTCCTATGTGCTTTCATCCCTAACCCTAACCCTAACCCTTCCGAAAGTCGGAGAAGCTCAAGGATGGTACCGATCGATGCGCGCTACCCCATTTAGTGGGGGTAAAGCCTACTTGCAAGTCTCTCCGACCTTCACAAAAAAAGTTATTCAAGAATATCTCTTTCTCCTATGTGCTTTCATCCCTAACCCTAACCCTAACCCTTCCGAAAGTCGGAGAAGCTCAAGGATGGTACCGATCGATGCGCGCTACCCCATTTAGTGGGGGTAGAGCCTACTTGCAAGTCTCTCCGACCTTCACAAAAAAAGTTATTCAAGAATATCTCCTTCTCCTATGTGCTTTCATCCCTAACCCTAACCCTAACCCTTCCGAAAGTCGGAGAAGCTCAAGGATGGTACCGATCGATGCGCGCTACCCCATTTAGTGGGGGTAGAGCCTACTTGCAAGTCTCTCCGACCTTCACAAAAAAAGTTATTCAAGAATATCTCTTTCTCCTATGTGCTTTCATCCCTAACCCTAACCCTTCCGAAAGTCGGAGAAGCTCAAGGATGGTACCGATCGATGCGCGCTACCCCATTTAGTTGGGGTAGAGCCTACTTGCAAGTCTCTCCGACCTTCACAAAAAAAGTTATTCAAGAATATCTCTTTCTCCTATGTGCTTTCATCCCTAACCCTAACCCTAACCCTTACGAAAGTCGGAGAAGCTCAAGGATGGTACCGATCGATGCGCGCAACCCCATTTAGTGGGGGTAGAGCCTACTTGCAAGTCTCTCCGACCTTCACAAAAAAAGTTATTCAAGAATATCTCCTCAGATTTGGGGGAATTTCGTCGGTCGACCTCTTCCGAAGGTCGTACAAGCTCGGGGATGGTACCAATCGATCCGCAGGACCCAAATTAGTCCAGATGCAACCACTTTCCAAGTCTCTCCGACCTTCACAAAAAAAGTTATTCAAGAATATCTCTTTCTCCTATGTGCTTTCATCCCTAACCCTAACCCTAACCCTTCCGAAAGTCGGAGAAGCTCAAGGATGGTACCGATCGATGCGCGCTACCCCATTTAGTGGGGGTAGAGCCTACTTGCAAGTCTCTCCGACCTTCACAAAAAAAGTTATTCAAGAATATCTCTTTCTCCTATGTGCTTTCATCCCTAACCCTAACCCTAACTCTTCCGAAAGTCGGAGAAGCTCAAAGATGGTACCGATCGATGCGCGCTACCCCATTTAGTGGGGGTAGAGCCTACTTGCAAGTCTCTCCGACCTTCACAAAAAAAGTTATTCAAGAATATCTCCTCAGATTTGGGGGAATTTCGTCGGTCGACCTCTTCCGAAGGTCGTACAAGCTCGGGGATGGTACCAATCGATCCGCAGGACCCAAATTAGTCCAGATGCAACCACTTTCCAAGTCTCTCCGACCTTCACAAAAAAAGTTATTCAAGAATATCTCTTTCTCCTATGTGCTTTCATCCCTAACCCTAACCCTAACCCTTCCGAAAGTCGGAGAAGCTCAACGATGGTACCGATCGATGCGCGCTACCCCATTTAGTGGGGGTAGAGCCTACTTGCAAGTCTCTCCGACCTTCACAAAAAAAGTTATTCAAGAATATCTCTTTCTCCTATGTGCTTTCATCCCTAACCCTAACCCTAACCCTTACGAAAGTCGGAGAAGCTCAAGGATGGTACCGATCGATGCGCGCAACCCCATTTAGTGGGAGTAGAGCCTACTTGCAAGTCTCTCCGACCTTCACAAAAAAAGTTATTCAAGAATATCTCCTCAGATTTGGGGGAATTTCGTCGGTCGACCTCTTCCGAAGGTCGTACAAGCTCGGGGATGGTACCAATCGATCCGCAGGACCCAAATTAGTCCAGATGCAACCACTTTCCAAGTCTCTCCGACCTTCACAAAAAAAGTTATTCAAGAATATCTCTTTCTCCTATGTGCTTTCATCCCTAACCCTAACCCTTCCGAAAGTCGGAGAAGCTCAAGGATGGTACCGATCGATGCGCGCTACCCCATTTAGTGGGGGTAGAGCCTACTTGCAAGTCTCTCCGACCTTCACAAAAAAAGTTATTCAAGAATATCTCTTTCTCCTATGTGCTTTCATCCCTAACCCTAACCCTTCCGAAAGTCGGAGAAGCTCAAGGATGGTACCGATCGATGCGCGCTACCCCATTTAGTGGGGGTAGAGCCTACTTGCAAGTCTCTCCGACCTTCACAAAAAAAGTTATTCAAGAATATCTCTTTCTCCTATGTGCTTTCATCCCTAACCCTAACCCTAACCCTTCCGAAAGTCGGAGAAGCTCAAGGATGGTACCGATCGATGCGCGCTACCCCATTTAGTGGGGGTAGAGCCTACTTGCAAGTCTCTCCGACCTTCACAAAAAAAGTTATTCAAGAATATCTCTTTCTCCTATGTGCTTTCATCCCTAACCCTAACCCTAACCCTTCCGAAAGTCGGAGAAGCTCAAGGATGGTACCGATCGATGCGCGCTACCCCATTTAGTGGGGGTAGAGCCTACTTGCAAGTCTCTCCGACCTTCACAAAAAAAGTTATTCAAGAATATCTCTTTCTCCTATGTGCTTTCATCCCTAACCCTAACCCTAACCCTTCCGAAAGTCGGAGAAGCTCAAGGATGGTACTGATCGATGCGCGCAACCCCATTTAGTGGGGGTAGAGCCTACTTGCAAGTCTCTCCGACCTTCACAAAAAAAGTTATTCAAGAATATCTCCTCAGATTTGGGGGAATTTCGTCGGTCGACCTCTTCCGAAGGTCGTACAAGCTCGGGGATGGTACCAATCGATCCGCAGGACCCAAATTAGTCCAGATGCAACCACTTTCCAAGTCTCTCCGACCTTCACAAAAAAAGTTATTCAAGAATATCTCTTTCTCCTATGTGCTTTCATCCCTAACCCTAACCCTAACCCTTCCGAAAGTCGGAGAAGCTCAAGGATGGTACCGATCGATGCGCGCTACCCCATTTAGTGGGGGTAGAGCCTACTTGCAAGTCTCTCCGACCTTCACAAAAAAAGTTATTCAAGAATATCTCCTCAGATTTGGGGGAATTTCGTCGGTCGACCTCTTCCGAAGATCGTACAAGCTCGGGGATGGTACCAATCGATCCGCAGGACCCAAATTAGTCCAGATGCAACCACTTTCCAAGTCTCTCCGACCTTCACAAAAAAAGTTATTCAAGAATATCTCTTTCTCCTATGTGCTTTCATCCCTAACCCTAACCCTAACCCTTCCGAAAGTCGGAGAAGCTCAAGGATGGTACCGATCGATGCGCGCTACCCCATTTAGTGGGGGTAGAGCCTACTTGCAAGTCTCTCCGACCTTCACAAAAAAAGTTATTCAAGAATATCTCTTTCTCCTATGTGCTTTCATCCCTAACCCTAACCCTAACCCTTCCGAAAGTCGGAGAAGCTCAAGGATGGTACCGATCGATGCGCGCTACCCCATTTAGTGGGGGTAGAGCCTACTTGCAAGTCTCTCCGAACTTCACAAAAAAAGTTATTCAAGAATATCTCTTTCTCCTATGTGCTTTCATCCCTAACCCTAACCCTAACCCTTCCGAAAGTCGGAGAAGCTCAAGGATGGTACCGATCGATGCGCGCTACCCCATTTAGTGGGGGTAGAGCCTACTTGCAAGTCTCTCCGACCTTCACAAAAAAAGTTATTCAAGAATATCTCTTTCTCCTATGTGCTTTCATCCCTAACCCTAACCCTAACCCTTCCGAAAGTCGGAGAAGCTCAAGGATGGTACTGATCGATGCGCGCAACCCCATTTAGTGGGGGTAGAGCCTACTTGCAAGTCTCTCCGACCTTCAAAAAAAAAGTTATTCAAGAATATCTCCTCAGATTTGGGGGAATTTCGTCGGTCGACCTCTTCCGAAGGTCGTACAAGCTCGGGGATGGTACCAATCGATCCGCAGGACCCAAATTAGTCCAGATGCAACCACTTTCCAAGTCTCTCCGACCTTCACAAAAAAAGTTATTCAAGAATATCTCTTTCTCCTATGTGCTTTCATCCCTAACCCTAACCCTAACCCTTCCGAAAGTCGGAGAAGCTCAAGGATGGTACCGATCGATGCGCGCTACCCCATTTAGTGGGGGTAGAGCCTACTTGCAAGTCTCTCCGACCTTCACAAAAAAAGTTATTCAAGAATATCTCTTTCTCCTATGTGCTTTCATCCCTAACCCTAACCCTAACCCTTACGAAAGTCGGAGAAGCTCATGGATGGTACCGATCGATGCGCGCAACCCCATTTAGTGGGGGTAGAGCCTACTTGCAAGTCTCTCCGACCTTCACAAAAAAAGTTATTCAAGAATATCTCCTCAGATTTGGGGGAATTTCGTCGGTCGACCTCTTCCGAAGGTCGTACAAGCTCGGGGATGGTACCAATCGATCCGCAGGACCCAAATTAGTCCAGATGCAACCACTTTCCAAGTCTCTCCGACCTTCACAAAAAAAGTTATTCAAGAATATCTCTTTCTCCTATGTGCTTTCATCCCTAACCCTAACCCTAACCCTTCCGAAAGTCGGAGAAGCTCAAGGATGGTACCGATCGATGCGCGCTACCCCATTTAGTGGGGGTAGAGCCTACTTGCAAGTCTCTCCGACCTTCACAAAAAAAGTTATTCAAGAATATCTCTTTCTCCTATGTGCTTTCATCCCTAACCCTAACCCTTCCGAAAGTCGGAGAAGCTCAAGGATGGTACCGATCGATGCGCGCTACCCCATTTAGTTGGGGTAGAGCCTACTTGCAAGTCTCTCCGACCTTCACAAAAAAAGTTATTCAAGAATATCTCTTTCTCCTATGTGCTTTCATCCCTAACCCTAACCCTAACCCTTACGAAAGTCGGAGAAGCTCAAGGATGGTACCGATCGATGCGCGCAACCCCATTTAGTGGGGGTAGAGCCTACTTGCAAGTCTCTCCGACCTTCACAAAAAAAGTTATTCAAGAATATCTCCTCAGATTTGGGGGAATTTCGTCGGTCGACCTCTTCCGAAGGTCGTACAAGCTCGGGGATGGTACCAATCGATCCGCAGGACCCAAATTAGTCCAGATGCAACCACTTTCCAAGTCTCTCCGACCTTCACAAAAAAAGTTATTCAAGAATATCTCTTTCTCCTATGTGCTTTCATCCCTATCCCTAACCCTAACCCTTCCGAAAGTCGGAGAAGCTCAAGGATGGTACCGATCGATGCGCGCTACCCCATTTAGTGGGGGTAGAGCCTACTTGCAAGTCTCTCCGACCTTCACAAAAAACGTTATTCAAGAATATCTCTTTCTCCTATGTGCTTTCATCCCTAACCCTAACCCTAACCCTTCCGAAAGTCGGAGAAGCTCAAGGATGGTACCGATCGATGCGCGCTACCCCATTTAGTGGGGGTAGAGCCTACTTGCAAGTCTCTCCGACCTTCACAAAAAAAGTTATTCAAGAATATCTCCTCAGATTTGGGGGAATTTCGTCGGTCGACCTCTTCCGAAGGTCGTACAAGCTCGGGGATGGTACCAATCGATCCGCAGGACCCAAATTAGTCCAGATGCAACCACTTTCCAAGTCTCTCCGACCTTCACAAAAAAAGTTATTCAAGAATATCTCTTTCTCCTATGTGCTTTCATCCCTAACCCTAACCCTAACCCTTCCGAAAGTCGGAGAAGCTCAACGATGGTACCGATCGATGCGCGCTACCCCATTTAGTGGGGGTAGAGCCTACTTGCAAGTCTCTCCGACCATCACAAAAAAAGTTATTGAAGAATATCTCTTTCTCCTATGTGCTTTCATCCCTAACCCTAACCCTAACCCTTACGAAAGTCGGAGAAGCTCAAGGATGGTACCGATCGATGCGCGCAACCCCATTTAGTGGGGGTAGAGCCTACTTGCAAGTCTCTCCGACCTTCACAAAAAAAGTTATTCAAGAATATCTCCTCAGATTTGGGGGAATTTCGTCGGTCGACCTCTTCCGAAGGTCGTACAAGCTCGGGGATGGTACCAATCGATCCGCAGGACCCAAATTAGTCCAGATGCAACCACTTTCCAAGTCTCTCCGACCTTCACAAAAAAAGTTATTCAAGAATATCTCTTTCTCCTATGTGCTTTCATCCCTAACCCTAACCCTAACCCTTCCGAAAGTCGGAGAAGCTCAAGGATGGTACCGATCGATGAGCGCTACCCCATTTAGTGGGGGTAGAGCCTACTTGCAAGTCTCTCCGACCTTCACAAAAAAAGTTATTCAAGAATATCTCTTTCTCCTATGTGCTTTCATCCCTAACCCTAACCCTTCCGAAAGTCGGAGAAGCTCAAGGATGGTACCGATCGATGCGCGCTACCCCATTTAGTGGGGGTAGAGCCTACTTGCAAGTCTCTCCGACCTTCACAAAAAAAGTTATTCAAGAATATCTCTTTCTCCTATGTGCTTTCATCCCTAACCCTAACCCTAACCCTTACGAAAGTCGGAGAAGCTCAAGGATGGTACCGATCGATGCGCGCAACCCTATTTAGTGGGGGTAGAGCCTACTTGCAAGTCTCTCCGACCTTCACAAAAAAAGTTATTCAAGAATATCTCCTCAGATGTGGGGGAATTTCGTCGGTCGACCTCTTCCGAAGGTCGTACAAGCTCGGGGATGGTACCAATCGATCCGCAGGACCCAAATTAGTCCAGATGCAACCACTTTCCAAGTCTCTCCGACCTTCACAAAAAAAGTTATTCAAGAATATCTCTTTCTCCTATGTGCTTTCATCCCTAACCCTAACCCTAACCCTTCCGAAAGTCGGAGAAGCTCAAGGATGGTACCGATCGATGCGCGCTACCCCATTTAGTGGGGGTAGAGCCTACTTGCAAGTCTCTCCGACCTTCACAAAAAAAGTTATTCAAGAATATCTCTTTCTCCTATGTGCTTTCATCCCTAACCCTAACCCTAACCCTTCCGAAAGTCGGAGAAGCTCAAGGATGGTACCGATCGATGCGCGCAACCCCATTTAGTGGGGGTAGAGCCTACTTGCAAGTCTCTCCGACCTTCACAAAAAAAGTTATTCAAGAATATCTCCTCAGATTTGGGGGAATTTCGTCGGTCGACCTCTTCCGAAGGTCGTACAAGCTCG
The DNA here is from genome assembly GCF_963576545.1 of Limanda limanda. NCBI lineage: Eukaryota > Metazoa > Chordata > Actinopteri > Pleuronectiformes > Pleuronectidae > Limanda > Limanda limanda. The sequence continues at coordinate 450,581 of NW_026870603.1, read as the reverse complement.
GGGATGGTACCAATCGATCCGCAGGACCCAAATTAGTCCAGATGCAACCACTTTCCAAGTCTCTCCGACCTTCACAAAAAAAGTTATTCAAGAATATCTCTTTCTCCTATGTGCTTTCATCCCTAACCCTAACCCTAACCCTTCCGAAAGTCGGAGAAGCTCAAGGATGGTACCGATCGATGCGCGCTACCCCATTTAGTGGGGGTAGAGCCTACTTGCAAGTCTCTCCGACCTTCACAAAAAACGTTATTCAAGAATATCTCTTTCTCCTATGTGCTTTCATCCCTAACCCTAACCCTAACCCTTCCGAAAGTCGGAGAAGCTCAAGGATGGTACCGATCGATGCGCGCTACCCCATTTAGTGGGGGTAGAGCCTACTTGCAAGTCTCTCCGACCTTCACAAAAAAAGTTATTCAAGAATATCTCCTCAGATTTGGGGGAATTTCGTCGGTCGACCTCTTCCGAAGGTCGTACAAGCTCGGGGATGGTACCAATCGATCCGCAGGACCCAAATTAGTCCAGATGCAACCACTTTCCAAGTCTCTCCGACCTTCACAAAAAAAGTTATTCAAGAATATCTCTTTCTCCTATGTGCTTTCATCCCTAACCCTAACCCTAACCCTTCCGAAAGTCGGAGAAGCTCAACGATGGTACCGATCGATGCGCGCTACCCCATTTAGTGGGGGTAGAGCCTACTTGCAAGTCTCTCCGACCTTCACAAAAAAAGTTATTCAAGAATATCTCTTTCTCCTATGTGCTTTCATCCCTAACCCTAACCCTAACCCTTACGAAAGTCGGAGAAGCTCAAGGATGGTACCGATCGATGCGCGCAACCCCATTTAGTGGGGGTAGAGCCTACTTGCAAGTCTCTCCGACCTTCACAAAAAAAGTTATTCAAGAATATCTCTTTCTCCTATGTGCTTTCATCCCTAACCCTAACCCTAACCCTTACGAAAGTCGGAGAAGCTCAAGGATGGTACCGATCGATGCGCGCAACCCTATTTAGTGGGGGTAGAGCCTACTTGCAAGTCTCTCCGACCTTCACAAAAAAAGTTATTCAAGAATATCTCCTCAGATTTGGGGGAATTTCGTCGGTCGACCTCTTCCGAAGGTCGTACAAGCTCGGGGATGGTACCAATCGATCCGCAGGACCCAATCTAGTCCAGATGCAACCACTTTCCAAGTCTCTCCGACCTTCACAAAAAAAGTTATTCAAGAATATCTCTTTCTCCTATGTGCTTTCATCCCTAACCCTAACCCTAACCCTTCCGAAAGTCGGAGAAGCTCAAGGATGGTACCGATCGATGCGCGCTACCCCATTTAGTGGGGGTAGAGCCTACTTGCAAGTCTCTCCGACCTTCACAAAAAAAGTTATTCAAGAATATCTCCTCAGATTTGGGGGAATTTCGTCGGTCGACCTCTTCCGAAGGTCGTACAAGCTCGGGGATGGTACCAATCGATCCGCAGGACCCAAATTAGTCCAGATGCAACCACTTTCCAAGTCTCTCCGACCTTCACAAAAAAAGTTATTCAAGAATATCTCTTTCTCCTATGTGCTTTCATCCCTAACCCTAACCCTAACCCTTCCGAAAGTCGGAGAAGCTCAAGGATGGTACCGATCGATGCGCGCTACCCCATTTAGTGGGGGTAGAGCCTACTTGCAAGTCTCTCCGACCTTCACAAAAAAAGTTATTCAAGAATATCTCTTTCTCCTATGTGCTTTCATCCCTAACCCTAACCCTAACCCTTCCGAAAGTCGGAGAAGCTCAAGGATGGTACCGATCGATGCGCGCTACCCCATTTAGTGGGGGTAGAGCCTACTTGCAAGTCTCTCCGACCTTCACAAAAAAAGTTATTCAAGAATATCTCTTTCTCCTATGTGCTTTCATCCCTAACCCTAACCCTAACCCTTCCGAAAGTCGGAGAAGCTCAAGGATGGTACCGATCGATGCGCGCTACCCCATTTAGTGGGGGTAGAGCCTACTTGCAAGTCTCTCCGACCTTCACAAAAAAAGTTATTCAAGAATATCTCTTTCTCCTATGTGCTTTCATCCCTAACCCTAACCCTAACCCTTCCGAAAGTCGGAGAAGCTCAAGGATGGTACTGATCGATGCGCGCAACCCCATTTAGTGGGGGTAGAGCCTACTTGCAAGTCTCTCCGACCTTCACAAAAAAAGTTATTCAAGAATATCTCCTCAGATTTGGGGGAATTTCGTCGGTCGACCTCTTCCGAAGGTCGTACAAGCTCGGGGATGGTACCAATCGATCCGCAGGACCCAAATTAGTCCAGATGCAACCACTTTCCAAGTCTCTCCGACCTTCACAAAAAAAGTTATTCAAGAATATCTCTTTCTCCTATGTGCTTTCATCCCTAACCCTAACCCTAACCCTTCCGAAAGTCGGAGAAGCTCAAGGATGGTACCGATCGATGCGCGCTACCCCATTTAGTGGGGGTAGAGCCTACTTGCAAGTCTCTCCGACCTTCACAAAAAAAGTTATTCAAGAATATCTCTTTCTCCTATGTGCTTTCATCCCTAACCCTAACCCTAACCCTTCCGAAAGTCGGAGAAGCTCAAGGATGGTACCGATCGATGCGCGCAACCCCATTTAGTGGGGGTAGAGCCTACTTGCAAGTCTCTCCGACCTTCACAAAAAAAGTTATTCAAGAATATCTCCTCAGATTTGGGGGAATTTCGTCGGTCGACCTCTTCCAAAGGTCGTACAAGCTCGGGGATGGTACCAATCGATCCGCAGGACCCAAATTAGTCCAGATGCAACCACTTTCCAAGTCTCTCCGACCTTCACAAAAAAAGTTATTCAAGAATATCTCTTTCTCCTATGTGCTTTCATCCCTAACCCTAACCCTTCCGAAAGTCGGAGAAGCTCAAGAATGGTACCGATCGATGCGCGCTACCCCATTTAGTGGGGGTAGAGCCTACTTGCAAGTCTCTCCGACCTTCACAAAAAAAGTTATTCAAGAATATCTCCTCAGATTTGGGGGAATTTCGTCGGTCGACCTCTTCCGAAGGTCGTACAAGCTCGGGGATGGTACCAATCGATCCGCAGGACCCAAATTAGTCCAGATGCAACCACTTTCCAAGTCTCTCCGACCTTCACAAAAAAAGTTATTCAAGAATATCTCTTTCTCCTATGTGCTTTCATCCCTAACCCTAACCCTAACCCTTCCGAAAGTCGGAGAAGCTCAAGGATGGTACCGATCGATGCGCGCTACCCCATTTAGTGGGGGTAGAGCCTACTTGCAAGTCTCTCCGACCTTCACAAAAAAAGTTATTCAAGAATATCTCTTTCTCCTATGTGCTTTCATCCCTAACCCTAACCCTAACCCTTCCGAAAGTCGGAGAAGCTCAAGGATGGTACCGATCGATGCGCGCTACCCCATTTAGTGGGGGTAGAGCCTACTTGCAAGTCTCTCCGACCTTCACAAAAAAAGTTATTCAAGAATATCTCTTTCTCCTATGTGCTTTCATCCCTAACCCTAACCCTAACCCTTCCGAAAGTCGGAGAAGCTCAAGGATGGTACCGATCGATGCGCGCTACCCCATTTAGTGGGGGTAGAGCCTACTTGCAAGTCTCTCCGACCTTCACAAAAAAAGTTATTCAAGAATATCTCTTTCTCCTATGTGCTTTCATCCCTAACCCTAACCCTAACCCTTCCGAAAGTCGGAGAAGCTCAAGGATGGTACTGATCGATGCGCGCAACCCCATTTAGTGGGGGTAAAGCCTACTTGCAAGTCTCTCCGACCTTCACAAAAAAAGTTATTCAAGAATATCTCCTCAGATTTGGGGGAATTTCGTCGGTCGACCTCTTCCGAAGGTCGTACAAGCTCGGGGATGGTACCAATCGATCCGCAGGACCCAAATTAGTCCAGATGCAACCACTTTCCAAGTCTCTCCGACCTTCACAAAAAAAGTTATTCAAGAATATCTCTTTCTCCTATGTGCTTTCATCCCTAACCCTAACCCTAACCCTTCCGAAAGTCGGAGAAGCTCAAGGATGGTACCGATCGATGCGCGCTACCCCATTTAGTGGGGGTAGAGCCTACTTGCAAGTCTCTCCGACCTTCACAAAAAAAGTTATTCAAGAATATCTCTTTCTCCTATGTGCTTTCATCCCTAACCCTAACCCTAACCCTTACGAAAGTCGGAGAAGCTCAAGGATGGTACCGATCGATGCGCGCAACCCCATTTAGTGGGGGTAGAGCCTACTTGCAAGTCTCTCCGACCTTCACAAAAAAAGTTATTCAAGAATATCTCCTCAGATTTGGGGGAATTTCGTCGGTCGACCTCTTCCGAAGGTCGTACAAGCTCGGGGATGGTACCAATCGATCCGCAGGACCCAAATTAGTCCAGATGCAACCACTTTCCAAGTCTCTCCGACCTTCACAAAAAAAGTTATTCAAGAATATCTCTTTCTCCTATGTGCTTTCATCCCTAACCCTAACCCTAACCCTTCCGAAAGTCGGAGAAGCTCAAGGATGCTACCGATCGATGCGCGCAACCCCATTTAGTGGGGGTAGAGCCTACTTGCAAGTCTCTCCGACCTTCACAAAAAAAGTTATTCAAGAATATCTCTTTCTCCTATGTGCTTTCATCCCTAACCCTAACCCTAACCCTTCCGAAAGTCGGAGAAGCTCAAGGATGGTACCGATCGATGCGCGCTACCCCATTTAGTGGGGGTAGAGCCTACTTGCAAGTCTCTCCGACCTTCACAAAAAAAGTTATTCAAGAATATCTCTTTCTCCTATGTGCTTTCATCCCTAACCCTAACCCTAACCCTTCCGAAAGTCGGAGAAGCTCAAGGATGGTACCGATCGATGCGCGCTACCCCATTTAGTGGGGGTAGAGCCTACTTGCAAGTCTCTCCGACCTTCACAAAAAAAGTTATTCAAGAATATCTCTTTCTCCTATGTGCTTTCATCCCTAACCCTAACCCTAACCCTTCCGAAAGTCGGAGAAGCTCAAGGATGGTACTGATCGATGCGCGCAACCCCATTTAGTGGGGGTAGAGCCTACTTGCAAGTCTCTCCGACCTTCACAAAAAAAGTTATTCAAGAATATCTCCTCAGATTTGGGGGAATTTCGTCAGTCGACCTCTTCCGAAGGTCGTACAAGCTCGGGGATGGTACCAATCGATCCGCAGGACCCAAATTAGTCCAGATGCAACCACTTTCCAAGTCTCTCCGACCTTCACAAAAAACGTTATTCAAGAATATCTCTTTCTCCTATGTGCTTTCATCCCTAACCCTAACCCTAACCCTTCCGAAAGTCGGAGAAGCTCAAGGATGGTACCGATCGATGCGCGCTACCCCATTTAGTGGGGGTAGAGCCTACTTGCAAGTCTCTCCGACCTTCACAAAAAAAGTTATTCAAGAATATCTCTTTCTCCTATGTGCTTTCATCCCTAACCCTAACCCTAACCCTTCCGAAAGTCGGAGAAGCTCAAGGATGGTACCGATCGATGCGCGCAACCCCATTTAGTGGGGGTAGAGCCTACTTGCAAGTCTCTCCGACCTTCACAAAAAAAGTTATTCAAGAATATCTCTTTCTCCTATGTGCTTTCATCCCTAACCCTAACCCTAACCCTTCCGAAAGTCGGAGAAGCTCAAGGATGGTACTGATCGATGCGCGCAACCCCATTTAGTGGGGGTAGAGCCTACTTGCAAGTCTCTCCGACCTTCACAAAAAAAGTTATTCAAGAATATCTCCTCAGATTTGGGGGAATTTCGTCGGTCGACCTCTTCCGAAGGTCGTACAAGCTCGGGGATGGTACCAATCGATCCGCAGGACCCAAATTAGTCCAGATGCAACCACTTTCCAAGTCTCTCCGACCTTCACAAAAAAAGTTATTCAAGAATATCTCTTTCTCCTATGTGCTTTCATCCCTAACCCTAACCCTAACCCTTCCGAAAGTCGGAGAAGCTCAAGGATGGTACCGATCGATGCGCGCTACCCCATTTAGTGGGGGTAGAGCCTACTTGCAAGTCTCTCCGACCTTCACAAAAAAAGTTATTCAAGAATATCTCTTTCTCCTATGTGCTTTCATCCCTAACCCTAACCCTAACCCTTACGAAAGTCGGAGAAGCTCAAGGATGGTACCGATCGATGCGCGCAACCCCATTTAGTGGGGGTAGAGCCTACTTGCAAGTCTCTCCGACCTTCACAAAAAAAGTTATTCAAGAATATCTCCTCAGATTTGGGGGAATTTCGTCGGTCGACCTCTTCCGAAGGTCGTACAAGCTCGGGGATGGTACCAATCGATCCGCAGGACCCAAATTAGTCCAGATGCAACCACTTTCCAAGTCTCTCCGACCTTCACAAAAAAAGTTATTCAAGAATATCTCTTTCTCCTATGTGCTTTCATCCCTAACCCTAACCCTAACCCTTCCGAAAGTCGGAGAAGCTCAAGGATGCTACCGATCGATGCGCGCAACCCCATTTAGTGGGGGTAGAGCCTACTTGCAAGTCTCTCCGACCTTCACAAAAAAAGTTATTCAAGAATATCTCTTTCTCCTATGTGCTTTCATCCCTAACCCTAACCCTAACCCTTCCGAAAGTCGGAGAAGCTCAAGGATGGTACTGATCGATGCGCGCTACCCCATTTAGTGGGGGTAGAGCCTACTTGCAAGTCTCTCCGACCTTCACAAAAAAAGTTATTCAAGAATATCTCTTTCTCCTATGTGCTTTCATCCCTAACCCTAACCCTAACCCTTCCGAAAGTCGAAGAAGCTCAAGGATGGTACCGATCGATGCGCGCTACCCCATTTAGTGGGGGTAGAGCCTACTTGCAAGTCTCTCCGACCTTCACAAAAAAAGTTATTCAAGAATATCTCTTTCTCCTATGTGCTTTCATCCCTAACCCTAACCCTAACCCTTCCGAAAGTCGGAGAAGCTCAAGGATGGTACTGATCGATGCGCGCAACCCCATTTAGTGGGGGTAGAGCCTACTTGCAAGTCTCTCCGACCTTCACAAAAAAAGTTATTCAAGAATATCTCCTCAGATTTGGGGGAATTTCGTCAGTCGACCTCTTCCGAAGGTCGTACAAGCTCGGGGATGGTACCAATCGATCCGCAGGACCCAAATTAGTCCAGATGCAACCACTTTCCAAGTCTCTCCGACCTTCACAAAAAACGTTATTCAAGAATATCTCTTTCTCCTATGTGCTTTCATCCCTAACCCTAACCCTAACCCTTCCGAAAGTCGGAGAAGCTCAAGGATGGTACCGATCGATGCGCGCTACCCCATTTAGTGGGGATAGAGCCTACTTGCAAGTCTCTCCGACCTTCACAAAAAAAGTTATTCAAGAATATCTCTTTCTCCTATGTGCTTTCATCCCTAACCCTAACCCTAACCCTTCCGAAAGTCGGAGAAGCTCAAGGATGGTACTGATCGATGCGCGCAACCCCATTTAGTGGGGGTAGAGCCTACTTGCAAGTCTCTCCGACCTTCACAAAAAAAGTTATTCAAGAATATCTCCTCAGATTTGGGGGAATTTCGTCGGTCGACCTCTTCCGAAGGTCGTACAAGCTCGGGGATGGTACCAATCGATCCGCAGGACCCAAATTAGTCCAGATGCAACCACTTTCCAAGTCTCTCCGACCTTCACAAAAAAAGTTATTCAAGAATATCTCTTTCTCCTATGTGCTTTCATCCCTAACCCTAACCCTAACCCTTCCGAAAGTCGGAGAAGCTCAAGGATGGTACCGATCGATGCGCGCTACCCCATTTAGTGGGGGTAGAGCCTACTTGCAAGTCTCTCCGACCTTCACAAAAAAAGTTATTCAAGAATATCTCTTTCTCCTATGTGCTTTCATCCCTAACCCTAACCCTAACCCTTACGAAAGTCGGAGAAGCTCAAGGATGGTACCGATCGATGCGCGCAACCCCATTTAGTGGGGGTAGAGCCTACTTGCAAGTCTCTCCGACCTTCACAAAAAAAGTTATTCAAGAATATCTCCTCAGATTTGGGGGAATTTCGTCGGTCGACCTCTTCCGAAGGTCGTACAAGCTCGGGGATGGTACCAATCGATCCGCAGGACCCAAATTAGTCCAGATGCAACCACTTTCCAAGTCTCTCCGACCTTCACAAAAAAAGTTATTCAAGAATATCTCTTTCTCCTATGTGCTTTCATCCCTAACCCTAACCCTAACCCTTCCGAAAGTCGGAGAAGCTCAAGGATGCTACCGATCGATGCGCGCAACCCCATTTAGTGGGGGTAGAGCCTACTTGCAAGTCTCTCCGACCTTCACAAAAAAAGTTATTCAAGAATATCTCTTTCTCCTATGTGCTTTCATCCCTAACCCTAACCCTAACCCTTCCGAAAGTCGGAGAAGCTCAAGGATGGTACCGATCGATGCGCGCTACCCCATTTAGTGGGGGTAGAGCCTACTTGCAAGTCTCTCCGACCTTCACAAAAAAAGTTATTCAAGAATATCTCTTTCTCCTATGTGCTTTCATCCCTAACCCTAACCCTAACCCTTCCGAAAGTCGGAGAAGCTCAAGGATGGTACCGATCGATGCGCGCTACCCCATTTAGTGGGGGTAGAGCCTACTTGCAAGTCTCTCCGACCTTCACAAAAAAAGTTATTCAAGAATATCTCTTTCTCCTATGTGCTTTCATCCCTAACCCTAACCCTAACCCTTCCGAAAGTCGGAGAAGCTCAAGGATGGTACTGATCGATGCGCGCAACCCCATTTAGTGGGGGTAGAGCCTACTTGCAAGTCTCTCCGACCTTCACAAAAAAAGTTATTCAAGAATATCTCCTCAGATTTGGGGGAATTTCGTCAGTCGACCTCTTCCGAAGGTCGTACAAGCTCGGGGATGGTACCAATCGATCCGCAGGACCCAAATTAGTCCAGATGCAACCACTTTCCAAGTCTCTCCGACCTTCACAAAAAACGTTATTCAAGAATATCTCTTTCTCCTATGTGCTTTCATCCCTAACCCTAACCCTAACCCTTCCGAAAGTCGGAGAAGCTCAAGGATGGTACCGATCGATGCGCGCTACCCCATTTAGTGGGGGTAGAGCCTACTTGCAAGTCTCTCCGACCTTCACAAAAAAAGTTATTCAAGAATATCTCTTTCTCCTATGTGCTTTCATCCCTAACCCTAACCCTAACCCTTCCGAAAGTCGGAGAAGCTCAAGGATGGTACCGATCGATGCGCGCAACCCCATTTAGTGGGGGTAGAGCCTACTTGCAAGTCTCTCCGACCTTCACAAAAAAAGTTATTCAAGAATATCTCTTTCTCCTATGTGCTTTCATCCCTAACCCTAACCCTAACCCTTCCGAAAGTCGGAGAAGCTCAAGGATGGTACTGATCGATGCGCGCAACCCCATTTAGTGGGGGTAGAGCCTACTTGCAAGTCTCTCCGACCTTCACAAAAAAAGTTATTCAAGAATATCTCCTCAGATTTGGGGGAATTTCGTCGGTCGACCTCTTCCGAAGGTCGTACAAGCTCGGGGATGGTACCAATCGATCCGCAGGACCCAAATTAGTCCAGATGCAACCACTTTCCAAGTCTCTCCGACCTTCACAAAAAAAGTTATTCAAGAATATCTCTTTCTCCTATGTGCTTTCATCCCTAACCCTAACCCTAACCCTTCCGAAAGTCGGAGAAGCTCAAGGATGGTACCGATCGATGCGCGCTACCCCATTTAGTGGGGGTAGAGCCTACTTGCAAGTCTCTCCGACCTTCACAAAAAAAGTTATTCAAGAATATCTCTTTCTCCTATGTGCTTTCATCCCTAACCCTAACCCTAACCCTTACGAAAGTCGGAGAAGCTCAAGGATGGTACCGATCGATGCGCGCAACCCCATTTAGTGGGGGTAGAGCCTACTTGCAAGTCTCTCCGACCTTCACAAAAAAAGTTATTCAAGAATATCTCCTCAGATTTGGGGGAATTTCGTCGGTCGACCTCTTCCGAAGGTCGTACAAGCTCGGGGATGGTACCAATCGATCCGCAGGACCCAAATTAGTCCAGATGCAACCACTTTCCAAGTCTCTCCGACCTTCACAAAAAAAGTTATTCAAGAATATCTCTTTCTCCTATGTGCTTTCATCCCTAACCCTAACCCTAACCCTTCCGAAAGTCGGAGAAGCTCAAGGATGCTACCGATCGATGCGCGCAACCCCATTTAGTGGGGGTAGAGCCTACTTGCAAGTCTCTCCGACCTTCACAAAAAAAGTTATTCAAGAATATCTCTTTCTCCTATGTGCTTTCATCCCTAACCCTAACCCTAACCCTTCCGAAAGTCGGAGAAGCTCAAGGATGGTACCGATCGATGCGCGCTACCCCATTTAGTGGGAGTAGAGCCTACTTGCAAGTCTCTCCGACCTTCACAAAAAAAGTTATTCAAGAATATCTCTTTCTCCTATGTGCTTTCATCCCTAACCCTAACCCTAACCCTTCCGAAAGTCGGAGAAGCTCAAGGATGGTACCGATCGATGCGCGCTACCCCATTTAGTGGGGGTAGAGCCTACTTGCAAGTCTCTCCGACCTTCACAAAAAAAGTTATTCAAGAATATCTCTTTCTCCTATGTGCTTTCATCCCTAACCCTAACCCTAACCCTTCCGAAAGTCGGAGAAGCTCAAGGATGGTACTGATCGATGTGCGCAACCCCATTTAGTGGGGGTAGAGCCTACTTGCAAGTCTCTCCGACCTTCACAAAAAAAGTTATTCAAGAATATCTCCTCAGATTTGGGGGAATTTCGTCAGTCGACCTCTTCCGAAGGTCGTACAAGCTCGGGGATGGTACCAATCGATCCGCAGGACCCAAATTAGTCCAGATGCAACCACTTTCCAAGTCTCTCCGACCTTCACAAAAAACGTTATTCAAGAATATCTCTTTCTCCTATGTGCTTTCATCCCTAACCCTAACCCTAACCCTTCCGAAAGTCGGAGAAGCTCAAGGATGGTACCGATCGATGTGCGCTACCCCATTTAGTGGGGGTAGAGCCTACTTGCAAGTCTCTCCGACCTTCACAAAAAAAGTTATTCAAGAATATCTCTTTCTCCTATGTGCTTTCATCCCTAACCCTAACCCTAACCCTTCCGAAAGTCGGAGAAGCTCAAGGATGGTACTGATCGATGCGCGCAACCCCATTTAGTGGGGGTAGAGCCTACTTGCAAGTCTCTCCGACCTTCACAAAAAAAGTTATTCAAGAATATCTCCTCAGATTTGGGGGAATTTCGTCGGTCGACCTCTTCCGAAGGTCGTACAAGCTCGGGGATGGTACCAATCGATCCGCAGGACCCAAATTAGTCCAGATGCAACCACTTTCCAAGTCTCTCCGACCTTCACAAAAAAAGTTATTCAAGAATATCTCTTTCTCCTATGTGCTTTCATCCCTAACCCTAACCCTAACCCTTCCGAAAGTCGGAGAAGCTCAAGGATGGTACCGATCGATGCGCGCTACCCCATTTAGTGGGGGTAGAGCCTACTTGCAAGTCTCTCCGACCTTCACAAAAAAAGTTATTCAAGAATATCTCTTTCTCCTATGTGCTTTCATCCCTAACCCTAACCCTAACCCTTACGAAAGTCGGAGAAGCTCAAGGATGGTACCGATCGATGCGCGCAACCCCATTTAGTGGGGGTAGAGCCTACTTGCAAGTCTCTCCGACCTTCACAAAAAAAGTTATTCAAGAATATCTCCTCAGATTTGGGGGAATTTCGTCGGTCGACCTCTTCCGAAGGTCGTACAAGCTCGGGGATGGTACCAATCGATCCGCAGGACCCAAATTAGTCCAGATGCAACCACTTTCCAAGTCTCTCCGACCTTCACAAAAAAAGTTATTCAAGAATATCTCTTTCTCCTATGTGCTTTCATCCCTAACCCTAACCCTAACCCTTCCGAAAGTCGGAGAAGCTCAAAGATGCTACCGATCGATGCGCGCAACCCCATTTAGTGGGGGTAGAGCCTACTTGCAAGTCTCTCCGACCTTCACAAAAAAAGTTATTCAAGAATATCTCTTTCTCCTATGTGCTTTCATCCCTAACCCTAACCCTAACCCTTCCGAAAGTCGGAGAAGCTCAAGGATGGTACCGATCGATGCGCGCTACCCCATTTAGTGGGGGTAGAGCCTACTTGCAAGTCTCTCCGACCTTCACAAAAAAAGTTATTCAAGAATATCTCTTTCTCCTATGTGCTTTCATCCCTAACCCTAACCCTAACCCTTCCGAAAGTCGGAGAAGCTCAAGGATGGTACCGATCGATGCGCGCTACCCCATTTAGTGGGGGTAGAGCCTACTTGCAAGTCTCTCCGACCTTCACAAAAAAAGTTATTCAAGAATATCTCTTTCTCCTATGTGCTTTCATCCCTAACCCTAACCCTAACCCTTCCGAAAGTCGGAGAAGCTCAAGGATGGTACTGATCGATGCGCGCAACCCCATTTAGTGGGGGTAGAGCCTACTTGCAAGTCTCTCCGACCTTCACAAAAAAAGTTATTCAAGAATATCTCCTCAGATTTGGGGGAATTTCGTCAGTCGACCTCTTCCGAAGGTCGTACAAGCTCGGGGATGGTACCAATCGATCCGCAGGACCCAAATTAGTCCAGATGCAACCACTTTCCAAGTCTCTCCGACCTTCACAAAAAACGTTATTCAAGAATATCTCTTTCTCCTATGTGCTTTCATCCCTAACCCTAACCCTAACCCTTCCGAAAGTCGGAGAAGCTCAAGGATGGTACCGATCGATGCGCGCTACCCCATTTAGTGGGGGTAGAGCCTACTTGCAAGTCTCTCCGACCTTCACAAAAAAAGTTATTCAAGAATATCTCTTTCTCCTATGTGCTTTCATCCCTAACCCTAACCCTAACCCTTCCGAAAGTCGGAGAAGCTCAAGGATGGTACCGATCGATGCGCGCAACCCCATTTAGTGGGGGTAGAGCCTACTTGCAAGTCTCTCCGACCTTCACAAAAAAAGTTATTCAAGAATATCTCTTTCTCCTATGTGCTTTCATCCCTAACCCTAACCCTAACCCTTCCGAAAGTCGGAGAAGCTCAAGGATGGTACTGATCGATGCGCGCAACCCCATTTAGTGGGGGTAGAGCCTACTTGCAAGTCTCTCCGACCTTCACAAAAAAAGTTATTCAAGAATATCTCCTCAGATTTGGGGGAATTTCGTCGGTCGACCTCTTCCGAAGGTCGTACAAGCTCGGGGATGGTACCAATCGATCCGCAGGACCCAAATTAGTCCAGATGCAACCACTTTCCAAGTCTCTCCGACCTTCACAAAAAAAGTTATTCAAGAATATCTCTTTCTCCTATGTGCTTTCATCCCTAACCCTAACCCTAACCCTTCCGAAGGTCGTACAAGCTCGGGGATGGTACCAATCGATCCGCAGGACCCAAATTAGTCCAGATGCAACCACTTTCCAAGTCTCTCCGACCTTCACAAAAAAAGTTATTCAAGAATATCTCTTTCTCCTATGTGCTTTCATCCCTAACCCTAACCCTAACCCTTCCGAAAGTCGGAGAAGCTCAAGGATGGTACCGATCGATGCGCGCTACCCCATTTAGTGGGGGTAGAGCCTACTTGCAAGTCTCTCCGACCTTCACAAAAAAAGTTATTCAAGAATATCTCTTTCTCCTATGTGCTTTCATCCCTAACCCTAACCCTAACCCTTCCGAAAGTCGGAGAAGCTCAAGGATGGTACCGATCGATGCGCGCTACCCCATTTAGTGGGGGTAGAGCCTACTTGCAAGTCTCTCCGACCTTCACAAAAAAAGTTATTCAAGAATATCTCTTTCTCCTATGTGCTTTCATCCCTAACCCTAACCCTAACCCTTCCGAAAGTCGGAGAAGCTCAAGGATGGTACCGATCGATGCGCGCTACCCCATTTAGTGGGGGTAGAGCCTACTTGCAAGTCTCTCCGACCTTCACAAAAAAAGTTATTCAAGAATATCTCTTTCTCCTATGTGCTTTCATCCCTAACCCTAACCCTAACCCTTCCGAAAGTCGGAGAAGCTCAAGGATGGTACTGATCGATGCGCGCAACCCCATTTAGTGGGGGTAGAGCCTACTTGCAAGTCTCTCCGACCTTCACAAAAAAAGTTATTCAAGAATATCTCCTCAGATTTGGGGGAATTTCGTCAGTCGACCTCTTCCGAAGGTCGTACAAGCTCGGGGATGGTACCAATCGATCCGCAGGACCCAAATTAGTCCAGATGCAACCACTTTCCAAGTCTCTCCGACCTTCACAAAAAACGTTATTCAAGAATATCTCTTTCTCCTATGTGCTTTCATCCCTAACCCTAACCCTAACCCTTCCGAAAGTCGGAGAAGCTCAAGGATGGTACCGATCGATGCGCGCTACCCCATTTAGTGGGGGTAGAGCCTACTTGCAAGTCTCTCCGACCTTCACAAAAAAAGTTATTCAAGAATATCTCTTTCTCCTATGTGCTTTCATCCCTAACCCTAACCCTAACCCTTCCGAAAGTCGGAGAAGCTCAAGGATGGTACCGATCGATGCGCGCAACCCCATTTAGTGGGGGTAGAGCCTACTTGCAAGTCTCTCCGACCTTCACAAAAAAAGTTATTCAAGAATATCTCTTTCTCCTATGTGCTTTCATCCCTAACCCTAACCCTAACCCTTCCGAAAGTCGGAGAAGCTCAAGGATGGTACTGATCGATGCGCGCAACCCCATTTAGTGGGGGTAGAGCCTACTTGCAAGTCTCTCCGACCTTCACAAAAAAAGTTATTCAAGAATATCTCCTCAGATTTGGGGGAATTTCGTCGGTCGACCTCTTCCGAAGGTCGTACAAGCTCGGGGATGGTACCAATCGATCCGCAGGACCCAAATTAGTCCAGATGCAACCACTTTCCAAGTCTCTCCGACCTTCACAAAAAAAGTTATTCAAGAATATCTCTTTCTCCTATGTGCTTTCATCCCTAACCCTAACCCTAACCCTTCCGAAGGTCGTACAAGCTCGGGGATGGTACCAATCGATCCGCAGGACCCAAATTAGTCCAGATGCAACCACTTTCCAAGTCTCTCCGACCTTCACAAAAAAAGTTATTCAAGAATATCTCTTTCTCCTATGTGCTTTCATCCCTAACCCTAACCCTAACCCTTCCGAAAGTCGGAGAAGCTCAAGGATGGTACCGATCGATGCGCGCTACCCCATTTAGTGGGGGTAGAGCCTACTTGCAAGTCTCTCCGACCTTCACAAAAAAAGTTATTCAAGAATATCTCCTCAGATTTGGGGGAATTTCGTCGGTCGACCTCTTCCGAAGGTCGTACAAGCTCGGGGATGGTACCAATCGATCCGCAGGACCCAAATTAGTCCAGATGCAACCACTTTCCAAGTCTCTCCGACCTTCACAAAAAAAGTTATTCAAGAATATCTCTTTCTCCTATGTGCTTTCATCCCTAACCCTAACCCTAACCCTTCCGAAAGTCGGAGAAGCTCAAGGATGGTACCGATCGATGCGCGCTACCCCATTTAGTGGGGGTAGAGCCTACTTGCAAGTCTCTCCGACCTTCACAAAAAAAGTTATTCAAGAATATCTCTTTCTCCTATGTGCTTTCATCCCTAACCCTAACCCTAACCCTTACGAAAGTCGGAGAAGCTCAAGGATGGTACCGATCGATGCGCGCAACCCCATTTAGTGGGGGTAGAGCCTACTTGCAAGTCTCTCCGACCTTCACAAAAAAAGTTATTCAAGAATATCTCCTCAGATTTGGGGGAATTTCGTCGGTCGACCTCTTCCGAAGGTCGTACAAGCTCGGGGATGGTACCAATCGATCCGCAGGACCCAAATTAGTCCAGATGCAACCACTTTCCAAGTCTCTCCGACCTTCACAAAAAAAGTTATTCAAGAATATCTCTTTCTCCTATGTGCTTTCATCCCTAACCCTAACCCTAACCCTTCCGAAAGTCGGAGAAGCTCAAGGATGCTACCGATCGATGCGCGCAACCCCATTTAGTGGGGGTAGAGCCTACTTGCAAGTCTCTCCGACCTTCACAAAAAAAGTTATTCAAGAATATCTCTTTCTCCTATGTGCTTTCATCCCTAACCCTAACCCTTCCGAAAGTCGGAGAAGCTCAAGGATGGTACCGATCGATGCGCGCTACCCCATTTAGTGGGGGTAGAGCCTACTTGCAAGTCTCTCCGACCTTCACAAAAAAAGTTATTCAAGAATATCTCTTTCTCCTATGTGCTTTCATCCCTAACCCTAACCCTAACCCTTCCGAAAGTCGGAGAAGCTCAAGGATGGTACCGATCGATGCGCGCTACCCCATTTAGTGGGGGTAGAGCCTACTTGCAAGTCTCTCCGACCTTCACAAAAAAAGTTATTCAAGAATATCTCTTTCTCCTATGTGCTTTCATCCCTAACCCTAACCCTAACCCTTCCGAAAGTCGGAGAAGCTCAAGGATGGTACTGATCGATGTGCGCAACCCCATTTAGTGGGGGTAGAGCCTACTTGCAAGTCTCTCCGACCTTCACAAAAAAAGTTATTCAAGAATATCTCCTCAGATTTGGGGGAATTTCGTCAGTCGACCTCTTCCGAAGGTCGTACAAGCTCGGGGATGGTACCAATCGATCCGCAGGACCCAAATTAGTCCAGATGCAACCACTTTCCAAGTCTCTCCGACCTTCACAAAAAACGTTATTCAAGAATATCTCTTTCTCCTATGTGCTTTCATCCCTAACCCTAACCCTAACCCTTCCGAAAGTCGGAGAAGCTCAAGGATGGTACCGATCGATGTGCGCTACCCCATTTAGTGGGGGTAGAGCCTACTTGCAAGTCTCTCCGACCTTCACAAAAAAAGTTATTCAAGAATATCTCTTTCTCCTATGTGCTTTCATCCCTAACCCTAACCCTAACCCTTCCGAAAGTCGGAGAAGCTCAAGGATGGTACTGATCGATGCGCGCAACCCCATTTAGTGGGGGTAGAGCCTACTTGCAAGTCTCTCCGACCTTCACAAAAAAAGTTATTCAAGAATATCTCCTCAGATTTGGGGGAATTTCGTCGGTCGACCTCTTCCGAAGGTCGTACAAGCTCGGGGATGGTACCAATCGATCCGCAGGACCCAAATTAGTCCAGATGCAACCACTTTCCAAGTCTCTCCGACCTTCACAAAAAAAGTTATTCAAGAATATCTCTTTCTCCTATGTGCTTTCATCCCTAACCCTAACCCTAACCCTTCCGAAAGTCGGAGAAGCTCAAGGATGGTACCGATCGATGCGCGCTACCCCATTTAGTGGGGGTAGAGCCTACTTGCAAGTCTCTCCGACCTTCACAAAAAAAGTTATTCAAGAATATCTCTTTCTCCTATGTGCTTTCATCCCTAACCCTAACCCTAACCCTTACGAAAGTCGGAGAAGCTCAAGGATGGTACCGATCGATGCGCGCAACCCCATTTAGTGGGGGTAGAGCCTACTTGCAAGTCTCTCCGACCTTCACAAAAAAAGTTATTCAAGAATATCTCCTCAGATTTGGGGGAATTTCGTCGGTCGACCTCTTCCGAAGGTCGTACAAGCTCGGGGATGGTACCAATCGATCCGCAGGACCCAAATTAGTCCAGATGCAACCACTTTCCAAGTCTCTCCGACCTTCACAAAAAAAGTTATTCAAGAATATCTCTTTCTCCTATGTGCTTTCATCCCTAACCCTAACCCTAACCCTTCCGAAAGTCGGAGAAGCTCAAAGATGCTACCGATCGATGCGCGCAACCCCATTTAGTGGGGGTAGAGCCTACTTGCAAGTCTCTCCGACCTTCACAAAAAAAGTTATTCAAGAATATCTCTTTCTCCTATGTGCTTTCATCCCTAACCCTAACCCTAACCCTTCCGAAAGTCGGAGAAGCTCAAGGATGGTACCGATCGATGCGCGCTACCCCATTTAGTGGGGGTAGAGCCTACTTGCAAGTCTCTCCGACCTTCACAAAAAAAGTTATTCAAGAATATCTCTTTCTCCTATGTGCTTTCATCCCTAACCCTAACCCTAACCCTTCCGAAAGTCGGAGAAGCTCAAGGATGGTACCGATCGATGCGCGCTACCCCATTTAGTGGGGGTAGAGCCTACTTGCAAGTCTCTCCGACCTTCACAAAAAAAGTTATTCAAGAATATCTCTTTCTCCTATGTGCTTTCATCCCTAACCCTAACCCTAACCCTTCCGAAAGTCGGAGAAGCTCAAGGATGGTACTGATCGATGCGCGCAACCCCATTTAGTGGGGGTAGAGCCTACTTGCAAGTCTCTCCGACCTTCACAAAAAAAGTTATTCAAGAATATCTCCTCAGATTTGGGGGAATTTCGTCAGTCGACCTCTTCCGAAGGTCGTACAAGCTCGGGGATGGTACCAATCGATCCGCAGGACCCAAATTAGTCCAGATGCAACCACTTTCCAAGTCTCTCCGACCTTCACAAAAAACGTTATTCAAGAATATCTCTTTCTCCTATGTGCTTTCATCCCTAACCCTAACCCTAACCCTTCCGAAAGTCGGAGAAGCTCAAGGATGGTACCGATCGATGCGCGCTACCCCATTTAGTGGGGGTAGAGCCTACTTGCAAGTCTCTCCGACCTTCACAAAAAAAGTTATTCAAGAATATCTCTTTCTCCTATGTGCTTTCATCCCTAACCCTAACCCTAACCCTTCCGAAAGTCGGAGAAGCTCAAGGATGGTACCGATCGATGCGCGCAACCCCATTTAGTGGGGGTAGAGCCTACTTGCAAGTCTCTCCGACCTTCACAAAAAAAGTTATTCAAGAATATCTCTTTCTCCTATGTGCTTTCATCCCTAACCCTAACCCTAACCCTTCCGAAAGTCGGAGAAGCTCAAGGATGGTACTGATCGATGCGCGCAACCCCATTTAGTGGGGGTAGAGCCTACTTGCAAGTCTCTCCGACCTTCACAAAAAAAGTTATTCAAGAATATCTCCTCAGATTTGGGGGAATTTCGTCGGTCGACCTCTTTCGAAGGTCGTACAAGCTCGGGGATGGTACCAATCGATCCGCAGGACCCAAATTAGTCCAGATGCAACCACTTTCCAAGTCTCTCCGACCTTCACAAAAAAAGTTATTCAAGAATATCTCTTTCTCCTATGTGCTTTCATCCCTAACCCTAACCCTAACCCTTCCGAAAGTCGGAGAAGCTCAAGGATGGTACCGATCGATGCGCGCTACCCCATTTAGTGGGGGTAGAGCCTACTTGCAAGTCTCTCCGACCTTCACAAAAAAAGTTATTCAAGAATATCTCTTTCTCCTATGTGCTTTCATCCCTAACCCTAACCCTAACCCTTACGAAAGTCGGAGAAGCTCAAGGATGGTACCGATCGATGCGCGCAACCCCATTTAGTGGGGGTAGAGCCTACTTGCAAGTCTCTCCGACCTTCACAAAAAAAGTTATTCAAGAATATCTCCTCAGATTTGGGGGAATTTCGTCGGTCGACCTCTTCCGAAGGTCGTACAAGCTCGGGGATGGTACCAATCGATCCGCAGGACCCAAATTAGTCCAGATGCAACCACTTTCCAAGTCTCTCCGACCTTCACAAAAAAAGTTATTCAAGAATATCTCTTTCTCCTATGTGCTTTCATCCCTAACCCTAACCCTAACCCTTCCGAAAGTCGGAGAAGCTCAAGGATGCTACCGATCGATGCGCGCAACCCCATTTAGTGGGGGTAGAGCCTACTTGCAAGTCTCTCCGACCTTCACAAAAAAAGTTATTCAAGAATATCTCTTTCTCCTATGTGCTTTCATCCCTAACCCTAACCCTAACCCTTCCGAAAGTCGGAGAAGCTCAAGGATGGTACCGATCGATGCGCGCTACCCCATTTAGTGGGGGTAGAGCCTACTTGCAAGTCTCTCCGACCTTCACAAAAAAAGTTATTCAAGAATATCTCTTTCTCCTATGTGCTTTCATCCCTAACCCTAACCCTAACCCTTCCGAAAGTCGGAGAAGCTCAAGGATGGTACCGATCGATGCGCGCTACCCCATTTAGTGGGGGTAGAGCCTACTTGCAAGTCTCTCCGACCTTCACAAAAAAAGTTATTCAAGAATATCTCTTTCTCCTATGTGCTTTCATCCCTAACCCTAACCCTAACCCTTCCGAAAGTCGGAGAAGCTCAAGGATGGTACTGATCGATGCGCGCAACCCCATTTAGTGGGGGTAGAGCCTACTTGCAAGTCTCTCCGACCTTCACAAAAAAAGTTATTCAAGAATATCTCCTCAGATTTGGGGGAATTTCGTCAGTCGACCTCTTCCGAAGGTCGTACAAGCTCGGGGATGGTACCAATCGATCCGCAGGACCCAAATTAGTCCAGATGCAACCACTTTCCAAGTCTCTCCGACCTTCACAAAAAACGTTATTCAAGAATATCTCTTTCTCCTATGTGCTTTCATCCCTAACCCTAACCCTAACCCTTCCGAAAGTCGGAGAAGCTCAAGGATGGTACCGATCGATGCGCGCTACCCCATTTAGTGGGGGTAGAGCCTACTTGCAAGTCTCTCCGACCTTCACAAAAAAAGTTATTCAAGAATATCTCTTTCTCCTATGTGCTTTCATCCCTAACCCTAACCCTAACCCTTCCGAAAGTCGGAGAAGCTCAAGGATGGTACTGATCGATGCGCGCAACCCCATTTAGTGGGGGTAGAGCCTACTTGCAAGTCTCTCCGACCTTCACAAAAAAAGTTATTCAAGAATATCTCCTCAGATTTGGGGGAATTTCGTCGGTCGACCTCTTCCGAAGGTCGTACAAGCTCGGGGATGGTACCAATCGATCCGCAGGACCCAAATTAGTCCAGATGCAACCACTTTCCAAGTCTCTCCGACCTTCACAAAAAAAGTTATTCAAGAATATCTCTTTCTCCTATGTGCTTTCATCCCTAACCCTAACCCTAACCCTTCCGAAAGTCGGAGAAGCTCAAGGATGGTACCGATCGATGCGCGCTACCCCATTTAGTGGGGGTAGAGCCTACTTGCAAGTCTCTCCGACCTTCACAAAAAAAGTTATTCAAGAATATCTCTTTCTCCTATGTGCTTTCATCCCTAACCCTAACCCTAACCCTTACGAAAGTCGGAGAAGCTCAAGGATGGTACCGATCGATGCGCGCAACCCCATTTAGTGGGGGTAGAGCCTACTTGCAAGTCTCTCCGACCTTCACAAAAAAAGTTATTCAAGAATATCTCCTCAGATTTGGGGGAATTTCGTCGGTCGACCTCTTCCGAAGGTCGTACAAGCTCGGGGATGGTACCAATCGATCCGCAGGACCCAAATTAGTCCAGATGCAACCACTTTCCAAGTCTCTCCGACCTTCACAAAAAAAGTTATTCAAGAATATCTCTTTCTCCTATGTGCTTTCATCCCTAACCCTAACCCTAACCCTTCCGAAAGTCGGAGAAGCTCAAGGATGCTACCGATCGATGCGCGCAACCCCATTTAGTGGGGGTAAAGCCTACTTGCAAGTCTCTCCGACCTTCACAAAAAAAGTTATTCAAGAATATCTCTTTCTCCTATGTGCTTTCATCCCTAACCCTAACCCTAACCCTTCCGAAAGTCGGAGAAGCTCAAGGATGGTACCGATCGATGCGCGCTACCCCATTTAGTGGGGGTAGAGCCTACTTGCAAGTCTCTCCGACCTTCACAAAAAAAGTTATTCAAGAATATCTCTTTCTCCTATGTGCTTTCATCCCTAACCCTAACCCTAACCCTTCCGAAAGTCGGAGAAGCTCAAGGATGGTACCGATCGATGCGCGTTACCCCATTTAGTGGGGGTAGAGCCTACTTGCAAGTCTCTCCGACCTTCACAAAAAAAGTTATTCAAGAATATCTCTTTCTCCTATGTGCTTTCATCCCTAACCCTAACCCTAACCCTTCCGAAAGTCGGAGAAGCTCAAGGATGGTACTGATCGATGCGCGCAACCCCATTTAGTGGGGGTAGAGCCTACTTGCAAGTCTCTCCGACCTTCACAAAAAAAGTTATTCAAGAATATCTCCTCAGATTTGGGGGAATTTCGTCAGTCGACCTCTTCCGAAGGTCGTACAAGCTCGGGGATGGTACCAATCGATCCGCAGGACCCAAATTAGTCCAGATGCAACCACTTTCCAAGTCTCTCCGACCTTCACAAAAAACGTTATTCAAGAATATCTCTTTCTCCTATGTGCTTTCATCCCTAACCCTAACCCTAACCCTTCCGAAAGTCGGAGAAGCTCAAGGATGGTACCGATCGATGCGCGCTAGCCCATTTAGTGGGGGTAGAGCCTACTTGCAAGTCTCTCCGACCTTCACAAAAAAAGTTATTCAAGAATATCTCTTTCTCCTATGTGCTTTCATCCCTAACCCTAACCCTAACCCTTCCGAAAGTCGGAGAAGCTCAAGGATGGTACTGATCGATGCGCGCAACCCCATTTAGTGGGGGTAGAGCCTACTTGCAAGTCTCTCCGACCTTCACAAAAAAAGTTATTCAAGAATATCTCCTCAGATTTGGGGGAATTTCGTCGGTCGACCTCTTCCGAAGGTCGTACAAGCTCGAGGATGGTACCAATCGATCCGCAGGACCCAAATTAGTCCAGATGCAACCACTTTCCAAGTCTCTCCGACCTTCACAAAAAAAGTTATTCAAGAATATCTCTTTCTCCTATGTGCTTTCATCCCTAACCCTAACCCTAACCCTTCCGAAAGTCGGAGAAGCTCAAGGATGGTACCGATCGATGCGCGCTACCCCATTTAGTGGGGGTAGAGCCTACTTGCAAGTCTCTCCGACCTTCACAAAAAAAGTTATTCAAGAATATCTCTTTCTCCTATGTGCTTTCATCCCTAACCCTAACCCTAACCCTTCCGAAAGTCGGAGAAGCTCAAGGATGGTACCGATCGATGCGCGCAACCCCATTTAGTGGGGGTAGAGCCTACTTGCAAGTCTCTCCGACCTTCACAAAAAAAGTTATTCAAGAATATCTCCTCAGATTTGGGGGAATTTCGTCGGTCGACCTCTTCCAAAGGTCGTACAAGCTCGGGGATGGTACCAATCGATCCGCAGGACCCAAATTAGTCCAGATGCAACCACTTTCCAAGTCTCTCCGACCTTCACAAAAAAAGTTATTCAAGAATATCTCTTTCTCCTATGTGCTTTCATCCCTAACCCTAACCCTAACCCTTCCGAAAGTCGGGGAAGCTCAAGGATGGTACCGATCGATGCGCGCTACCCCATTTAGTGGGGGTAGAGCCTACTTGCAAGTCTCTCCGACCTTCACAAAAAAAGTTATTCAAGAATATCTCCTCAGATTTGGGGGAATTTCGTCGGTCGACCTCTTCCGAAGGTCGTACAAGCTCGGGGATGGTACCAATCGATCCGCAGGACCCAAATTAGTCCAGATGCAACCACTTTCCAAGTCTCTCCGACCTTCACAAAAAAAGTTATTCAAGAATATCTCTTTCTCCTATGTGCTTTCATCCCTAACCCTAACCCTAACCCTTCCGAAAGTCGGAGAAGCTCAAGGATGGTACCGATCGATGCGCGCTACCCCATTTAGTGGGGGTAGAGCCTACTTGCAAGTCTCTCCGACCTTCACAAAAAAAGTTATTCAAGAATATCTCTTTCTCCTATGTGCTTTCATCCCTAACCCTAACCCTAACCCTTCCGAAAGTCGGAGAAGCTCAAGGATGGTACCGATCGATGCGCGCTACCCCATTTAGTGGGGGTAGAGCCTACTTGCAAGTCTCTCCGACCTTCACAAAAAAAGTTATTCAAGAATATCTCTTTCTCCTATGTGCTTTCATCCCTAACCCTAACCCTAACCCTTCCGAAAGTCGGAGAAGCTCAAGGATGGTACTGATCGATGCGCGCAACCCCATTTAGTGGGGGTAGAGCCTACTTGCAAGTCTCTCCGACCTTCACAAAAAAAGTTATTCAAGAATATCTCCTCAGATTTGGGGGAATTTCGTCGGTCGACCTCTTCCGAAGGTCGTACAAGCTCGGGGATGGTACCAATCGATCCGCAGGACCCAAATTAGTCCAGATGCAACCACTTTCCAAGTCTCTCCGACCTTCACAAAAAAAGTTATTCAAGAATATCTCTTTCTCCTATGTGCTTTCATCCCTAACCCTAACCCTAACCCTTCCGAAAGTCGGAGAAGCTCAAGGATGGTACCGATCGATGCGCGCTACCCCATTTAGTGGGGGTAGAGCCTACTTGCAAGTCTCTCCGACCTTCACAAAAAAAGTTATTCAAGAATATCTCTTTCTCCTATGTGCTTTCATCCCTAACCCTAACCCTTCCGAAAGTCGGAGAAGCTCAAGGATGGTACCGATCGATGCGCGCTACCCCATTTAGTGGGGGTAGAGCCTACTTGCAAGTCTCTCCAACCTTCACAAAAAAAGTTATTCAAGAATATCTCTTTCTCCTATGTGCTTTCATCCCTAACCCTAACCCTAACCCTTACGAAAGTCGGAGAAGCTCAAGGATGGTACCGATCGATGCGCGCAACCCCATTTAGTGGGGGTAGAGCCTACTTGCAAGTCTCTCCGACCTTCACAAAAAAAGTTATTCAAGAATATCTCCTCAGATTTGGGGGAATTTCGTCGGTCGACCTCTTCCGAAGGTCGTACAAGCTCGGTAATGGTACCAATCGATCTGCAGGACCCAAATTAGTCCAGATGCAACCACTTTCCAAGTCTCTCCGACCTTCACAAAAAAAGTTATTCAAGAATATCTCTTTCTCCTATGTGCTTTCATCCCTAACCCTAACCCTAACCCTTCCGAAAGTCGGAGAAGCTCAAGGATGGTACTGATCGATGCGCGCAACCCCATTTAGTGGGGGTAGAGCCTACTTGCAAGTCTCTCCGACCTTCACAAAAAAAGTTATTCAAGAATATCTCCTCAGATTTGGGGGAATTTCGTCGGTCGACCTCTTCCGAAGGTCGTACAAGCTCGGGGATGGTACCAATCGATCCGCAGGACCCAAATTAGTCCAGATGCAACCACTTTCCAAGTCTCTCCGACCTTCACAAAAAAAGTTATTCAAGAATATCTCTTTCTCCTATGTGCTTTCATCCCTAACCCTAACCCTAACCCTTCCGAAAGTCGGAGAAGCTCAAGGATGGTACCGATCGATGCGCGCTACCCCATTTAGTGGGGGTAGAGCCTACTTGCAAGTCTCTCCGACCTTCACAAAAAAAGTTATTCAAGAATATCTCTTTCTCCTATGTGCTTTCATCCCTAACCCTAACCCTAACCCTTACGAAAGTCGGAGAAGCTCAAGGATGGTACCGATCGATGCGCGCAACCCCATTTAGTGGGGGTAGAGCCTACTTGCAAGTCTCTCCGACCTTCACAAAAAAAGTTATTCAAGAATATCTCCTCAGATTTGGGGGAATTTCGTCGGTCGACCTCTTCCGAAGGTCGTACAAGCTCGGGGATGGTACCAATCGATCCGCAGGACCCAAATTAGTCCAGATGCAACCACTTTCCAAGTCTCTCCGACCTTCACAAAAAAAGTTATTCAAGAATATCTCTTTCTCCTATGTGCTTTCATCCCTAACCCTAACCCTAACCCTTCCGAAAGTCGGAGAAGCTCAAGGATGGTACCGATCGATGCGCGCTACCCCATTTAGTGGGGGTAGAGCCTACTTGCAAGTCTCTCCGACCTTCACAAAAAAAGTTATTCAAGAATATCTCTTTCTCCTATGTGCTTTCATCCCTAACCCTAACCCTAACCCTTCCGAAAGTCGGAGAAGCTCAAGGATGGTACCGATCGATGCGCGCTACCCCATTTAGTGGGGGTAGAGCCTACTTGCAAGTCTCTCCGACCTTCACAAAAAAAGTTATTCAAGAATATCTCTTTCTCCTATGTGCTTTCATCCCTAACCCTAACCCTAACCCTTCCGAAAGTCGGAGAAGCTCAAGGATGGTACTGATCGATGCGCGCAACCCCATTTAGTGGGGGTAGAGCCTACTTGCAAGTCTCTCCGACCTTCACAAAAAAAGTTATTCAAGAATATCTCCTCAGATTTGGGGGAATTTCGTCAGTCGACCTCTTCCGAAGGTCGTACAAGCTCGGGGATGGTACCAATCGATCCGCAGGACCCAAATTAGTCCAGATGCAACCACTTTCCAAGTCTCTCCGACCTTCACAAAAAACGTTATTCAAGAATATCTCTTTCTCCTATGTGCTTTCATCCCTAACCCTAACCCTAACCCTTCCGAAAGTCGGAGAAGCTCAAGGATGGTACCGATCGATGCGCGCTACCCCATTTAGTGGGGGTAGAGCCTACTTGCAAGTCTCTCCGACCTTCACAAAAAAAGTTATTCAAGAATATCTCTTTCTCCTATGTGCTTTCATCCCTAACCCTAACCCTAACCCTTCCGAAAGTCGGAGAAGCTCAAGGATGGTACTGATCGATGCGCGCAACCCCATTTAGTGGGGGTAGAGCCTACTTGCAAGTCTCTCCGACCTTCACAAAAAAAGTTATTCAAGAATATCTCCTCAGATTTGGGGGAATTTCGTCGGTCGACCTCTTCCAAAGGTCGTACAAGCTCGGGGATGGTACCAATCGATCCGCAGGACCCAAATTAGTCCAGATGCAACCACTTTCCAAGTCTCTCCGACCTTCACAAAAAAAGTTATTCAAGAATATCTCTTTCTCCTATGTGCTTTCATCCCTAACCCTAACCCTAACCCTTCCGAAAGTCGGAGAAGCTCAAGGATGGTACCGATCGATGCGCGCTACCCCATTTAGTGGGGGTAGAGCCTACTTGCAAGTCTCTCCGACCTTCACAAAAAAAGTTATTCAAGAATATCTCCTCAGATTTGGGGGAATTTCGTCGGTCGACCTCTTCCGAAGGTCGTACAAGCTCGGGGATGGTACCAATAGATCCGCAGGACCCAAATTAGTCCAGATGCAACCACTTTCCAAGTCTCTCCGACCTTCACAAAAAAAGTTATTCAAGAATATCTCTTTCTCCTATGTGCTTTCATCCCTAACCCTAACCCTAACCCTTCCGAAAGTCGGAGAAGCTCAAGGATGGTACCGATCGATGCGCGCTACCCCATTTAGTGGGGGTAGAGCCTACTTGCAAGTCTCTCCGACCTTCACAAAAAAAGTTATTCAAGAATATCTCTTTCTCCTATGTGCTTTCATCCCTAACCCTAACCCTTCCGAAAGTCGGAGAAGCTCAAGGATGGTACCGATCGATGCGCGCTACCCCATTTAGTGGGGGTAGAGCCTACTTGCAAGTCTCTCCGACCTTCACAAAAAAAGTTATTCAAGAATATCTCTTTCTCCTATGTGCTTTCATCCCTAACCCTAACCCTAACCCTTCCGAAAGTCGGAGAAGCTCAAGGATGGTACCGATCGATGCGCGCTACCCCATTTAGTGGGGGTAGAGCCTACTTGCAAGTCTCTCCGACCTTCACAAAAAAAGTTATTCAAGAATATCTCTTTCTCCTATGTGCTTTCATCCCTAACCCTAACCCTAACCCTTCCGAAAGTCGGAGAAGCTCAAGGATGGTACTGATCGATGCGCGCAACCCCATTTAGTGGGGGTAGAGCCTACTTGCAAGTCTCTCCGACCTTCACAAAAAAAGTTATTCAAGAATATCTCCTCAGATTTGGGGGAATTTCGTCGGTCGACCTCTTCCGAAGGTCGTACAAGCTCGGGGATGGTACCAATCGATCCGCAGGACCCAAATTAGTCCAGATGCAACCACTTTCCAAGTCTCTCCGACCTTCACAAAAAAAGTTATTCAAGAATATCTCTTTCTCCTATGTGCTTTCATCCCTAACCCTAACCCTAACCCTTCCGAAAGTCGGAGAAGCTCAAGGATGGTACCGATCGATGCGCGCTACCCCATTTAGTGGGGGTAGAGCCTACTTGCAAGTCTCTCCGACCTTCACAAAAAAAGTTATTCAAGAATATCTCTTTCTCCTATGTGCTTTCATCCCTAACCCTAACCCTTCCGAAAGTCGGAGAAGCTCAAGGATGGTACCGATCGATGCGCGCTACCCCATTTAGTGGGGGTAGAGCCTACTTGCAAGTCTCTCCAACCTTCACAAAAAAAGTTATTCAAGAATATCTCTTTCTCCTATGTGCTTTCATCCCTAACCCTAACCCTAACCCTTACGAAAGTCGGAGAAGCTCAAGGATGGTACCGATCGATGCGCGCAACCCCATTTAGTGGGGGTAGAGCCTACTTGCAAGTCTCTCCGACCTTCACAAAAAAAGTTATTCAAGAATATCTCCTCAGATTTGGGGGAATTTCGTCGGTCGACCTCTTCCGAAGGTCGTACAAGCTCGGTAATGGTACCAATCGATCTGCAGGACCCAAATTAGTCCAGATGCAACCACTTTCCAAGTCTCTCCGACCTTCACAAAAAAAGTTATTCAAGAATATCTCTTTCTCCTATGTGCTTTCATCCCTAACCCTAACCCTAACCCTTCCGAAAGTCGGAGAAGCTCAAGGATGGTACTGATCGATGCGCGCAACCCCATTTAGTGGGGGTAGAGCCTACTTGCAAGTCTCTCCGACCTTCACAAAAAAAGTTATTCAAGAATATCTCCTCAGATTTGGGGGAATTTCGTCGGTCGACCTCTTCCGAAGGTCGTACAAGCTCGGGGATGGTACCAATCGATCCGCAGGACCCAAATTAGTCCAGATGCAACCACTTTCCAAGTCTCTCCGACCTTCACAAAAAAAGTTATTCAAGAATATCTCTTTCTCCTATGTGCTTTCATCCCTAACCCTAACCCTAACCCTTCCGAAAGTCGGAGAAGCTCAAGGATGGTACCGATCGATGCGCGCTACCCCATTTAGTGGGGGTAGAGCCTACTTGCAAGTCTCTCCGACCTTCACAAAAAAAGTTATTCAAGAATATCTCTTTCTCCTATGTGCTTTCATCCCTAACCCTAACCCTAACCCTTACGAAAGTCGGAGAAGCTCAAGGATGGTACCGATCGATGCGCGCAACCCCATTTAGTGGGGGTAGAGCCTACTTGCAAGTCTCTCCGACCTTCACAAAAAAAGTTATTCAAGAATATCTCCTCAGATTTGGGGGAATTTCGTCGGTCGACCTCTTCCGAAGGTCGTACAAGCTCGGGGATGGTACCAATCGATCCGCAGGACCCAAATTAGTCCAGATGCAACCACTTTCCAAGTCTCTCCGACCTTCACAAAAAAAGTTATTCAAGAATATCTCTTTCTCCTATGTGCTTTCATCCCTAACCCTAACCCTAACCCTTCCGAAAGTCGGAGAAGCTCAAGGATGCTACCGATCGATGCGCGCAACCCCATTTAGTGGGGGTAAAGCCTACTTGCAAGTCTCTCCGACCTTCACAAAAAAAGTTATTCAAGAATATCTCTTTCTCCTATGTGCTTTCATCCCTAACCCTAACCCTAACCCTTCCGAAAGTCGGAGAAGCTCAAGGATGGTACCGATCGATGCGCGCTACCCCATTTAGTGGGGGTAGAGCCTACTTGCAAGTCTCTCCGACCTTCACAAAAAAAGTTATTCAAGAATATCTCTTTCTCCTATGTGCTTTCATCCCTAACCCTAACCCTAACCCTTCCGAAAGTCGGAGAAGCTCAAGGATGGTACCGATCGATGCGCGCTACCCCATTTAGTGGGGGTAGAGCCTACTTGCAAGTCTCTCTGACCTTCACAAAAAAAGTTATTCAAGAATATCTCTTTCTCCTATGTGCTTTCATCCCTAACCCTAACCCTAACCCTTCCGAAAGTCGGAGAAGCTCAAGGATGGTACTGATCGATGCGCGCAACCCCATTTAGTGGGGGTAGAGCCTACTTGCAAGTCTCTCCGACCTTCACAAAAAAAGTTATTCAAGAATATCTCCTCAGATTTGGGGGAATTTCGTCAGTCGACCTCTTCCGAAGGTCGTACAAGCTCGGGGATGGTACCAATCGATCCGCAGGACCCAAATTAGTCCAGATGCAACCACTTTCCAAGTCTCTCCGACCTTCACAAAAAACGTTATTCAAGAATATCTCTTTCTCCTATGTGCTTTCATCCCTAACCCTAACCCTAACCCTTCCGAAAGTCGGAGAAGCTCAAGGATGGTACCGATCGATGCGCGCTACCCCATTTAGTGGGGGTAGAGCCTACTTGCAAGTCTCTCCGACCTTCACAAAAAAAGTTATTCAAGAATATCTCTTTCTCCTATGTGCTTTCATCCCTAACCCTAACCCTAACCCTTCCGAAAGTCGGAGAAGCTCAAGGATGGTACTGATCGATGCGCGCAACCCCATTTAGTGGGGGTAGAGCCTACTTGCAAGTCTCTCCGACCTTCACAAAAAAAGTTATTCAAGAATATCTCCTCAGATTTGGGGGAATTTCGTCGGTCGACCTCTTCCGAAGGTCGTACAAGCTCGGGAATGGTACCAATCGATCCGCAGGACCCAAATTAGTCCAGATGCAACCACTTTCCAAGTCTCTCCGACCTTCACAAAAAAAGTTATTCAAGAATATCTCTTTCTCCTATGTGCTTTCATCCCTAACCCTAACCCTAACCCTTCCGAAAGTCGGAGAAGCTCAAGGATGGTACCGATCGATGCGCGCTACCCCATTTAGTGGGGGTAGAGCCTACTTGCAAGTCTCTCCGACCTTCACAAAAAAAGTTATTCAAGAATATCTCTTTCTCCTATGTGCTTTCATCCCTAACCCTAACCCTAACCCTTCCGAAAGTCGGAGAAGCTCAAGGATGGTACCGATCGATGTGCGCAACCCCATTTAGTGGGGGTAGAGCCTACTTGCAAGTCTCTCCGACCTTCACAAAAAAAGTTATTCAAGAATATCTCCTCAGATTTGGGGGAATTTCGTCGGTCGACCTCTTCCAAAGGTCGTACAAGCTCGGGGATGGTACCAATCGATCCGCAGGACCCAAATTAGTCCAGATGCAACCACTTTCCAAGTCTCTCCGACCTTCACAAAAAAAGTTATTCAAGAATATCTCTTTCTCCTATGTGCTTTCATCCCTAACCCTAACCCTAACCCTTCCGAAAGTCGGAGAAGCTCAAGGATGGTACCGATCGATGCGCGCTACCCCATTTAGTGGGGGTAGAGCCTACTTGCAAGTCTCTCCGACCTTCACAAAAAAAGTTATTCAAGAATATCTCCTCAGATTTGGGGGAATTTCGTCGGTCGACCTCTTCCGAAGGTCGTACAAGCTCGGGGATGGTACCAATCGATCCGCAGGACCCAAATTAGTCCAGATGCAACCACTTTCCAAGTCTCTCCGACCTTCACAAAAAAAGTTATTCAAGAATATCTCTTTCTCCTATGTGCTTTCATCCCTAACCCTAACCCTAACCCTTCCGAAAGTCGGAGAAGCTCAAGGATGGTACCGATCGATGCGCGCTACCCCATTTAGTGGGGGTAGAGCCTACTTGCCATTCTCTCCGACCTTCACAAAAAAAGTTATTCAAGAATATCTCTTTCTCCTATGTGCTTTCATCCCTAACCCTAACCCTAACCCTTCCGAAAGTCGGAGAAGCTCAAGGATGGTACCGATCGATGCGCGCTACCCCATTTAGTGGGGGTAGAGCCTACTTGCAAGTCTCTCCGACCTTCACAAAAAAAGTTATTCAAGAATATCTCTTTCTCCTATGTGCTTTCATCCCTAACCCTAACCCTAACCCTTCCGAAAGTCGGAGAAGCTCAAGGATGGTACCGATCGATGCGCGCTACCCCATTTAGTGGGGGTAGAGCCTACTTGCAAGTCTCTCCGACCTTCACAAAAAAAGTTATTCAAGAATATCTCTTTCTCCTATGTGCTTTCATCCCTAACCCTAACCCTAACCCTTCCGAAAGTCGGAGAAGCTCAAGGATGGTACTGATCGATGCGCGCAACCCCATTTAGTGGGGGTAGAGCCTACTTGCAAGTCTCTCCGACCTTCACAAAAAAAGTTATTCAAGAATATCTCCTCAGATTTGGGGGAATTTCGTCGGTCGACCTCTTCCGAAGGTCGTACAAGCTCGGGGATGGTACCAATCGATCCGCAGGACCCAAATTAGTCCAGATGCAACCACTTTCCAAGTCTCTCCGACCTTCACAAAAAAAGTTATTCAAGAATATCTCTTTCTCCTATGTGCTTTCATCCCTAACCCTAACCCTAACCCTTCCGAAAGTCGGAGAAGCTCAAGGATGGTACCGATCGATGCGCGCTACCCCATTTAGTGGGGGTAGAGCCTACTTGCAAGTCTCTCCGACCTTCACAAAAAAAGTTATTCAAGAATATCTCTTTCTCCTATGTGCTTTCATCCCTAACCCTAACCCTAACCCTTCCGAAAGTCGGAGAAGCTCAAGGATGGTACCGATCGATGCGCGCTACCCCATTTAGTGGGGGTAGAGCCTACTTGCAAGTCTCTCCGACCTTCACAAAAAAAGTTATTCAAGAATATCTCTTTCTCCTATGTGCTTTCATCCCTAACCCTAACCCTAACCCTTCCGAAAGTCGGAGAAGCTCAAGGATGGTACCGATCGATGCGCGCTACCCCATTTAGTGGGGGTAGAGCCTACTTGCAAGTCTCTCCGACCTTCACAAAAAAAGTTATTCAAGAATATCTCTTTCTCCTATGTGCTTTCATCCCTAACCCTAACCCTAACCCTTCCGAAAGTCGGAGAAGCTCAAGGATGGTACTGATCGATGCGCGCAACCCCATTTAGTGGGGGTAGAGCCTACTTGCAAGTCTCTCCGACCTTCACAAAAAAAGTTATTCAAGAATATCTCCTCAGATTTGGGGGAATTTCGTCGGTCGACCTCTTCCGAAGGTCGTACAAGCTCGGGGATGGTACCAATCGATCCGCAGGACCCAAATTAGTCCAGATGCAACCACTTTCCAAGTCTCTCCGACCTTCACAAAAAAAGTTATTCAAGAATATCTCTTTCTCCTATGTGCTTTCATCCCTAACCCTAACCCTAACCCTTCCGAAAGTCGGAGAAGCTCAAGGATGGTACCGATCGATGCGCGCTACCCCATTTAGTGGGGGTAGAGCCTACTTGCAAGTCTCTCCGACCTTCACAAAAAAAGTTATTCAAGAATATCTCTTTCTCCTATGTGCTTTCATCCCTAACCCTAACCCTTCCGAAAGTCGGAGAAGCTCAAGGATGGTACCGATCGATGCGCGCTACCCCATTTAGTGGGGGTAGAGCCTACTTGCAAGTCTCTCCAACCTTCACAAAAAAAGTTATTCAAGAATATCTCTTTCTCCTATGTGCTTTCATCCCTAACCCTAACCCTAACCCTTACGAAAGTCGGAGAAGCTCAAGGATGGTACCGATCGATGCGCGCAACCCCATTTAGTGGGGGTAGAGCCTACTTGCAAGTCTCTCCGACCTTCACAAAAAAAGTTATTCAAGAATATCTCCTCAGATTTGGGGGAATTTCGTCGGTCGACCTCTTCCGAAGGTCGTACAAGCTCGGGGATGGTACCAATCGATCTGCAGGACCCAAATTAGTCCAGATGCAACCACTTTCCAAGTCTCTCCGACCTTCACAAAAAAAGTTATTCAAGAATATCTCTTTCTCCTATGTGCTTTCATCCCTAACCCTAACCCTAACCCTTCCGAAAGTCGGAGAAGCTCAAGGATGGTACCGATCGATGTGCGCTACCCCATTTAGTGGGGGTAGAGCCTACTTGCAAGTCTCTCCGACCTTCACAAAAAAAGTTATTCAAGAATATCTCTTTCTCCTATGTGCTTTCATCCCTAACCCTAACCCTAACCCTTCCGAAAGTCGGAGAAGCTCAAGGATGGTACCGATCGATGCGCGCAACCCCATTTAGTGGGGGTAGAGCCTACTTGCAAGTCTCTCCGACCTTCACAAAAAAAGTTATTCAAGAATATCTCCTCAGATTTGGGGGAATTTCGTCGGTCGACCTCTTCCGAAGGTCGTACAAGCTCGGGGATGGTACCAATCGATCCGCAGGACCCAAATTAGTCCAGATGCAACCACTTTCCAAGTCTCTCCGACCTTCACAAAAAAAGTTATTCAAGAATATCTCTTTCTCCTATGTGCTTTCATCCCTAACCCTAACCCTAACCCTTCCGAAAGTCGGAGAAGCTCAAGGATGGTACCGATCGATGCGCGCTACCCCATTTAGTGGGGGTAGAGCCTACTTGCAAGTCTCTCCGACCTTCACAAAAAAAGTTATTCAAGAATATCTCTTTCTCCTATGTGCTTTCATCCCTAACCCTAACCCTAACCCTTCCGAAAGTCGGAGAAGCTCAAGGATGGTACTGATCGATGCGCGCAACCCCATTTAGTGGGGGTAGAGCCTACTTGCAAGTCTCTCCGACCTTCACAAAAAAAGTTATTCAAGAATATCTCCTCAGATTTGGGGGAATTTCGTCGGTCGACCTCTTCCGAAGGTCGTACAAGCTCGGGGATGGTACCAATCGATCCGCAGGACCCAAATTAGTCCAGATGCAACCACTTTCCAAGTCTCTCCGACCTTCACAAAAAAAGTTATTCAAGAATATCTCTTTCTCCTATGTGCTTTCATCCCTAACCCTAACCCTAACCCTTCCGAAAGTCGGAGAAGCTCAAGGATGGTACCGATCGATGCGCGCTACCCCATTTAGTGGGGGTAGAGCCTACTTGCAAGTCTCTCCGACCTTCACAAAAAAAGTTATTCAAGAATATCTCTTTCTCCTATGTGCTTTCATCCCTAACCCTAACCCTAACCCTTACGAAAGTCGGAGAAGCTCAAGGATGGTACCGATCGATGCGCGCAACCCCATTTAGTGGGGGTAGAGCCTACTTGCAAGTCTCTCCGACCTTCACAAAAAAAGTTATTCAAGAATATCTCCTCAGATTTGGGGGAATTTCGTCGGTCGACCTCTTCCAAAGGTCGTACAAGCTCGGGGATGGTACCAATCGATCCGCAGGACCCAAATTATTCCAGATGCAACCACTTTCCAAGTCTCTCCGACCTTCACAAAAAAAGTTATTCAAGAATATCTCTTTCTCCTATGTGCTTTCATCCCTAACCCTAACCCTAACCCTTCCGAAAGTCGGAGAAGCTCAAGGATGGTACCGATCGATGCGCGCTACCCCATTTAGTGGGGGTAGAGCCTACTTGCAAGTCTCTCCGACCTTCACAAAAAAAGTTATTCAAGAATATCTCTTTCTCCTATGTGCTTTCATCCCTAACCCTAACCCTTCCGAAAGTCGGAGAAGCTCAAGGATGGTACCGATCGATGCGCGCTACCCCATTTAGTGGGGGTAGAGCCTACTTGCAAGTCTCTCCAACCTTCACAAAAAAAGTTATTCAAGAATATCTCTTTCTCCTATGTGCTTTCATCCCTAACCCTAACCCTAACCCTTACGAAAGTCGGAGAAGCTCAAGGATGGTACCGATCGATGCGCGCAACCCCATTTAGTGGGGGTAGAGCCTACTTGCAAGTCTCTCCGACCTTCACAAAAAAAGTTATTCAAGAATATCTCCTCAGATTTGGGGGAATTTCGTCGGTCGACCTCTTCCGAAGGTCGTACAAGCTCGGGGATGGTACCAATCGATCTGCAGGACCCAAATTAGTCCAGATGCAACCACTTTCCAAGTCTCTCCGACCTTCACAAAAAAAGTTATTCAAGAATATCTCTTTCTCCTATGTGCTTTCATCCCTAACCCTAACCCTAACCCTTCCGAAAGTCGGAGAAGCTCAAGGATGGTACCGATCGATGTGCGCTACCCCATTTAGTGGGGGTAGAGCCTACTTGCAAGTCTCTCCGACCTTCACAAAAAAAGTTATTCAAGAATATCTCTTTCTCCTATGTGCTTTCATCCCTAACCCTAACCCTAACCCTTACGAAAGTCGGAGAAGCTCAAGGATGGTACCGATCGATGCGCGCAACCCCATTTAGTGGGGGTAGAGCCTACTTGCAAGTCTCTCCGACCTTCACAAAAAAAGTTATTCAAGAATATCTCCTCAGATTTGGGGGAATTTCGTCGGTCGACCTCTTCCGAAGGTCGTACAAGCTCGGGGATGGTACCAATCGATCTGCAGGACCCAAATTAGTCCAGATGCAACCACTTTCCAAGTCTCTCCGACCTTCACAAAAAAAGTTATTCAAGAATATCTCTTTCTCCTATGTGCTTTCATCCCTAACCCTAACCCTAACCCTTCCGAAAGTCGGAGAAGCTCAAGGATGGTACCGATCGATGTGCGCTACCCCATTTAGTGGGGGTAGAGCCTACTTGCAAGTCTCTCCGACCTTCACAAAAAAAGTTATTCAAGAATATCTCTTTCTCCTATGTGCTTTCATCCCTAACCCTAACCCTTCCGAAAGTCGGAGAAGCTCAAGGATGGTACCGATCGATGCGCGCTACCCCATTTAGTGGGGGTAGAGCCTACTTGCAAGTCTCTCCAACCTTCACAAAAAAAGTTATTCAAGAATATCTCTTTCTCCTATGTGCTTTCATCCCTAACCCTAACCCTAACCCTTACGAAAGTCGGAGAAGCTCAAGGATGGTACCGATCGATGCGCGCAACCCCATTTAGTGGGGGTAGAGCCTACTTGCAAGTCTCTCCGACCTTCACAAAAAAAGTTATTCAAGAATATCTCCTCAGATTTGGGGGAATTTCGTCGGTCGACCTCTTCCGAAGGTCGTACAAGCTCGGGGATGGTACCAATCGATCTGCAGGACCCAAATTAGTCCAGATGCAACCACTTTCCAAGTCTCTCCGACCTTCACAAAAAAAGTTATTCAAGAATATCTCTTTCTCCTATGTGCTTTCATCCCTAACCCTAACCCTAACCCTTCCGAAAGTCGGAGAAGCTCAAGGATTGTACCGATCGATGTGCGCTACCCCATTTAGTGGGGGTAGAGCCTACTTGCAAGTCTCTCCGACCTTCACAAAAAAAGTTATTCAAGAATATCTCTTTCTCCTATGTGCTTTCATCCCTAACCCTAACCCTAACCCTTCCGAAAGTCGGAGAAGCTCAAGGATGGTACCGATCGATGCGCGCAACCCCATTTAGTGGGGGTAGAGCCTACTTGCAAGTCTCTCCGACCTTCACAAAAAAAGTTATTCAAGAATATCTCCTCAGATTTGGGGGAATTTCGTCGGTCGACCTCTTCCGAAGGTCGTACAAGCTCGGGGATGGTACCAATCGATCCGCAGGACCCAAATTAGTCCAGATGCAACCACTTTCCAAGTCTCTCCGACCTTCACAAAAAAAGTTATTCAAGAATATCTCTTTCTCCTATGTGCTTTCATCCCTAACCCTAACCCTAACCCTTCCGAAAGTCGGAGAAGCTCAAGGATGGTACCGATCGATGCGCGCTACCCCATTTAGTGGGGGTAGAGCCTACTTGCAAGTCTCTCCGACCTTCACAAAAAAAGTTATTCAAGAATATCTCTTTCTCCTATGTGCTTTCATCCCTAACCCTAACCCTAACCCTTCCGAAAGTCGGAGAAGCTCAAGGATGGTACCGATCGATGCGCGCAACCCCATTTAGTGGGGGTAGAGCCTACTTGCAAGTCTCTCCGACCTTCACAAAAAAAGTTATTCAAGAATATCTCCTCAGATTTGGGGGAATTTCGTCGGTCGACCTCTTCCGAAGGTCGTACAAGCTCGGGGATGGTACCAATCGATCCGCAGGACCCAAATTAGTCCAGATGCAACCACTTTCCAAGTCTCTCCGACCTTCACAAAAAAAGTTATTCAAGAATATCTCTTTCTCCTATGTGCTTTCATCCCTAACCCTAACCCTAACCCTTCCGAAAGTCGGAGAAGCTCAAGGATGGTACCGATCGATGCGCGCTACCCCATTTAGTGGGGGTAGAGCCTACTTGCAAGTCTCTCCGACCTTCACAAAAAAAGTTATTCAAGAATATCTCCTCAGATTTGGGGGAATTTCGTCGGTCGACCTCTTCCGAAGGTCGTACAAGCTCGGGGATGGTACCAATCGATCCGCAGGACCCAAATTAGTGCAGATGCAACCACTTTCCAAGTCTCTCCGACCTTCACAAAAAAAGTTATTCAAGAATATCTCTTTCTCCTATGTGCTTTCATCCCTAACCCTAACCCTAACCCTTCCGAAAGTCGGAGAAGCTCAAGGATGGTACCGATCGATGCGCGCTACCCCATTTAGTGGGGGTAGAGCCTACTTGCAAGTCTCTCCGACCTTCACAAAAAAAGTTATTCAAGAATATCTCTTTCTCCTATGTGCTTTCATCCCTAACCCTAACCCTAACCCTTCCGAAAGTCGGAGAAGCTCAAGAATGGTACCGATCGATGTGCGCTACCCCATTTAGTGGGGGTAAAGCCTACTTGCAAGTCTCTCCGACCTTCACAAAAAAAGTTATTCAAGAATATCTCCTCAGATTTGGGGGAATTTCGTCGGTCGACCTCTTCCGAAGGTCGTACAAGCTCGGGGATGGTACCAATCGATCCGCAGGACCCAAATTAGTCCAGATGCAACCACTTTCCAAGTCTCTCCGACCTTCACAAAAAAAGTTATTCAAGAATATCTCTTTCTCCTATGTGCTTTCATCCCTAACCCTAACCCTAACCCTTCCGAAAGTCGGAGAAGCTCAAGGATGGTACCGATCGATGCGCGCTACCCCATTTAGTGGGGGTAGAGCCTACTTGCAAGTCTCTCCGACCTTCACAAAAAAAGTTATTCAAGAATATCTCCTCAGATTTGGGGGAATTTCGTCGGTCGACCTCTTCCGAAGGTCGTACAAGCTCGGGGATGGTACCAATCGATCCGCAGGACCCAAATTAGTCCAGATGCAACCACTTTCCAAGTCTCTCCGACCTTCACAAAAAAAGTTATTCAAGAATATCTCCTCAGATTTGGGGGAATTTCGTCGGTCGACCTCTTCCGAAGGTCGTACAAGCTCGAGGATGGTACCAATCGATCCGCAGGACCCAAATTAGTCCAGATGCAACCACTTTCCAAGTCTCTCCGACCTTCACAAAAAAAGTTATTCAAGAATATCTCTTTCTCCTATGTGCTTTCATCCCTAACCCTAACCCTAACCCTTCCAAAAGTCGGAGAAGCTCAAGGATGGTACCGATCGATGCGCGGTACCCCATTTAGTGGGGGTAGAGCCTACTTGCAAGTCTCTCCGACCTTCACAAAAAAAGTTATTCAAGAATATCTCTTTCTCCTATGTGCTTTCATCCCTAACCCTAACCCTAACCCTTCCGAAAGTCTGAGAAGCTCAAGGATGGTACCGATCGATGTGCGCTACCCCATTTAGTGGGGGTAGAGCCTACTTGCAAGTATCTCCGACCTTCACAAAAAAAGTTATTCAAGAATATCTCCTCAGATTTGGGGGAATTTCGTCGGTCGACCTCTTCCGAAGGTCGTACAAGCTCGGGGATGGTACCAATCGATCTGCAGGACCCAAATTAGTCCAGATGCAACCACTTTCCAAGTCTCTCCGACCTTCACAAAAAAAGTTATTCAAGAATATCTCTTTCTCCTATGTGCTTTCATCCCTAACCCTAACCCTAACCCTTCCGAAAGTCGGAGAAGCTCAAGGATGGTACCGATCGATGTGCGCTACCCCATTTAGTGGGGGTAGAGCCTACTTGCAAGTCTCTCCGACCTTCACAAAAAAAGTTATTCAAGAATATCTCTTTCTCCTATGTGCTTTCATCCCTAACCCTAACCCTAACCCTTCCGAAAGTCGGAGAAGCTCAAGGATGGTACCGATCGATGCGCGCTACCCCATTTAGTGGGGGTAGAGCCTACTTGCAAGTCTCTCCGACCTTCACAAAAAAAGTTATTCAAGAATATCTCTTTCTCCTATGTGCTTTCATCCCTAACCCTAACCCTTCCGAAAGTCGGAGAAGCTCAAGGATGGTACTGATCGATGCGCGCAACCCCATTTAGTGGGGGTAGAGCCTACTTGCAAGTCTCTCCGACCTTCACAAAAAAAGTTATTCAAGAATATCTCCTCAGATTTGGGGGAATTTCGTCGGTCGACCTCTTCCGAAGGTCGTACAAGCTCGGGGATGGTACCAATCGATCTGCAGGACCCAAATTAGTCCAGATGCAACCACTTTCCAAGTCTCTCCGACCTTCACAAAAAAAGTTATTCAAGAATATCTCTTTCTCCTATGTGCTTTCATCCCTAACCCTAACCCTAACCCTTCCGAAAGTCGGAGAAGCTCAAGGATGGTACCGATCGATGCGCACTACCCCATTTAGTGGGGGTAGAGCCTACTTGCAAGTCTCTCCGACCTTCACAAAAAAAGTTATTCAAGAATATCTCTTTCTCCTATGTGCTTTCATCCCTAACCCTAACCCTAACCCTTCCGAAAGTCGGAGAAGCTCAAGGATGGTACCGATCGATGCGCGCAACCCCATTTAGTGGGAGTAGAGCCTACTTGCAAGTCTCTCCGACCTTCACAAAAAAAGTTATTCAAGAATATCTCCTCAGATTTGGGGGAATTTCGTCGGTCGACCTCTTCCGAAGGTCGTACAAGCTCGGGGATGGTACCAATCGATCCGCAGGACCCAAATTAGTCCAGATGCAACCACTTTCAAAGTCTCTCCGACCTTCACAAAAAAAGTTATTCAAGAATATCTCTTTCTCCTATGTGCTTTCATCCCTAACCCTAACCCTTCCGAAAGTCGGAGAAGCTCAAGGATGGTACCGATCGATGCGCGCTACCCCATTTAGTGGGGGTAGAGCCTACTTGCAAGTCTCTCCGACCTTCACAAAAAAAGTTATTCAAGAATATCTCCTCAGATTTGGGGGAATTTCGTCGGTCGACCTCTTCCGAAGGTCGTACAAGCTCGGGGATGGTACCAATCGATCCGCAGGACCCAAATTAGTCCAGATGCAACCACTTTCCAAGTCTCTCCGACCTTCACAAAAAAAGTTATTCAAGAATATCTCTTTCTCCTATGTGCTTTCATCCCTAACCCTAACCCTAACCCTTCCGAAAGTCGGAGAAGCTCAAGGATGGTACCGATCGATGCGCGCTACCCCATTTAGTGGGGGTAGAGCCTACTTGCAAGTCTCTCCGACCTTCACAAAAAAAGTTATTCAAGAATATCTCTTTCTCCTATGTGCTTTCATCCCTAACCCTAACCCTAACCCTTCCGAAAGTCGGAGAAGCTCAAGGATGGTACCGATCGATGCGCGCTACCCCATTTAGTGGGGGTAGAGCCTACTTGCAAGTCTCTCCGACCTTCACAAAAAAAGTTATTCAAGAATATCTCTTTCTCCTATGTGCTTTCATCCCTAACCCTAACCCTAACCCTTCCGAAAGTCGGAGAAGCTCAAGGATGGTACTGATCGATGCGCGCAACCCCATTTAGTGGGAGTAGAGCCTACTTGCAAGTCTCTCCGACCTTCACAAAAAAAGTTATTCAAGAATATCTCCTCAGATTTGGGGGAATTTCGTCGGTCGACCTCTTCCGAAGGTCGTACAAGCTCGGGGATGGTACCAATCGATCCGCAGGACCCAAATTAGTCCAGATGCAACCACTTTCCAAGTCTCTCCGACCTTCACAAAAAAAGTTATTCAAGAATATCTCTTTCTCCTATGTGCTTTCATCCCTAACCCTAACCCTAACCCTTCCGAAAGTCGGAGAAGCTCAAAGATGGTACCGATCGATGCGCGCTACCCCATTTAGTGGGGGTAGAGCCTACTTGCAAGTCTCTCCGACCTTCACAAAAAAAGTTATTCAAGAATATCTCTTTCTCCTATGTGCTTTCATCCCTAACCCTAACCCTAACCCTTCCGAAAGTCGGAGAAGCTCAAGGATGGTACCGATCGATGCGCGCTACCCCATTTAGTGGGGGTAGAGCCTACTTGCAAGTCTCTCCGACCTTCACAAAAAAAGTTATTCAAGAATATCTCTTTCTCCTATGTGCTTTCATCCCTAACCCTAACCCTAACCCTTCCGAAAGTCGGAGAAGCTCAAGGATGGTACCGATCGATGCGCGCTACCCCATTTAGTGGGGGTAGAGCCTACTTGCAAGTCTCTCCGACCTTCACAAAAAAAGTTATTCAAGAATATCTCTTTCTCCTATGTGCTTTCATCCCTAACCCTAACCCTAACCCTTCCGAAAGTCGGAGAAGCTCAAGGATGGTACCGATCGATGCGCGCTACCCCATTTAGTGGGGGTAGAGCCTACTTGCAAGTCTCTCCGACCTTCACAAAAAAAGTTATTCAAGAATATCTCTTTCTCCTATGTGCTTTCATCCCTAACCCTAACCCTAACCCTTCCGAAAGTCGGAGAAGCTCAAGGATGGTACCGATCGATGCGCGCTACCCCATTTAGTGGGGGTAGAGCCTACTTGCAAGTCTCTCCGACCTTCACAAAAAAAGTTATTCAAGAATATCTCTTTCTCCTATGTGCTTTCATCCCTAACCCTAACCCTAACCCTTCCGAAAGTCGGAGAAGCTCAAGGATGGTACTGATCGATGCGCGCAACCCCATTTAGTGGGAGTAGAGCCTACTTGCAAGTCTCTCCGACCTTCACAAAAAAAGTTATTCAAGAATATCTCCTCAGATTTGGGGGAATTTCGTCGGTCGACCTCTTCCGAAGGTCGTACAAGCTCGGGGATGGTACCAATCGATCCGCAGGACCCAAATTAGTCCAGATGCAACCACTTTCCAAGTCTCTCCGACCTTCACAAAAAAAGTTATTCAAGAATATCTCTTTCTCCTATGTGCTTTCATCCCTAACCCTAACCCTAACCCTTCCAAAAGTCGGAGAAGCTCAAGGATGGTACCGATCGATGCGCGGTACCCCATTTAGTGGGGGTAGAGCCTACTTGCAAGTCTCTCCGACCTTCACAAAAAAAGTTATTCAAGAATATCTCTTTCTCCTATGTGCTTTCATCCCTAACCCTAACCCTAACCCTTCCGAAAGTCTGAGAAGCTCAAGGATGGTACCGATCGATGTGCGCTACCCCATTTAGTGGGGGTAGAGCCTACTTGCAAGTATCTCTGACCTTCACAAAAAAAGTTATTCAAGAATATCTCCTCAGATTTGGGGGAATTTCGTCGGTCGACCTCTTCCGAAGGTCGTACAAGCTCGGGGATGGTACCAATCGATCTGCAGGACCCAAATTAGTCCAGATGCAACCACTTTCCAAGTCTCTCCGACCTTCACAAAAAAAGTTATTCAAGAATATCTCTTTCTCCTATGTGCTTTCATCCCTAACCCTAACCCTAACCCTTCCGAAAGTCGGAGAAGCTCAAGGATGGTACCGATCGATGTGCGCTACCCCATTTAGTGGGGGTAGAGCCTACTTGCAAGTCTCTCCGACCTTCACAAAAAAAGTTATTCAAGAATATCTCTTTCTCCTATGTGCTTTCATCCCTAACCCTAACCCTAACCCTTCCGAAAGTCGGAGAAGCTCAAGGATGGTACCGATCGATGCGCGCTACCCCATTTAGTGGGGGTAGAGCCTACTTGCAAGTCTCTCCGACCTTCACAAAAAAAGTTATTCAAGAATATCTCTTTCTCCTATGTGCTTTCATCCCTAACCCTAACCCTTCCGAAAGTCGGAGAAGCTCAAGGATGGTACTGATCGATGCGCGCAACCCCATTTAGTGGGGGTAGAGCCTACTTGCAAGTCTCTCCGACCTTCACAAAAAAAGTTATTCAAGAATATCTCCTCAGATTTGGGGGAATTTCGTCGGTCGACCTCTTCCGAAGGTCGTACAAGCTCGGGGATGGTACCAATCGATCTGCAGGACCCAAATTAGTCCAGATGCAACCACTTTCCAAGTCTCTCCGACCTTCACAAAAAAAGTTATTCAAGAATATCTCTTTCTCCTATGTGCTTTCATCCCTAACCCTAACCCTAACCCTTCCGAAAGTCGGAGAAGCTCAAGGATGGTACCGATCGATGCGCACTACCCCATTTAGTGGGGGTAGAGCCTACTTGCAAGTCTCTCCGACCTTCACAAAAAAAGTTATTCAAGAATATCTCTTTCTCCTATGTGCTTTCATCCCTAACCCTAACCCTAACCCTTCCGAAAGTCGGAGAAGCTCAAGGATGGTACCGATCGATGCGCGCAACCCCATTTAGTGGGAGTAGAGCCTACTTGCAAGTCTCTCCGACCTTCACAAAAAAAGTTATTCAAGAATATCTCCTCAGATTTGGGGGAATTTCGTCGGTCGACCTCTTCCGAAGGTCGTACAAGCTCGGGGATGGTACCAATCGATCCGCAGGACCCAAATTAGTCCAGATGCAACCACTTTCAAAGTCTCTCCGACCTTCACAAAAAAAGTTATTCAAGAATATCTCTTTCTCCTATGTGCTTTCATCCCTAACCCTAACCCTTCCGAAA
Organism: Limanda limanda; assembly: GCF_963576545.1. NCBI lineage: Eukaryota > Metazoa > Chordata > Actinopteri > Pleuronectiformes > Pleuronectidae > Limanda > Limanda limanda. The sequence goes on along the minus strand of NW_026870603.1, from coordinate 406,303 downwards.
GTCGGAGAAGCTCAAGGATGGTACCGATCGATGCGCGCTACCCCATTTAGTGGGGGTAGAGCCTACTTGCAAGTCTCTCCGACCTTCACAAAAAAAGTTATTCAAGAATATCTCCTCAGATTTGGGGGAATTTCGTCGGTCGACCTCTTCCGAAGGTCGTACAAGCTCGGGGATGGTACCAATCGATCCGCAGGACCCAAATTAGTCCAGATGCAACCACTTTCCAAGTCTCTCCGACCTTCACAAAAAAAGTTATTCAAGAATATCTCTTTCTCCTATGTGCTTTCATCCCTAACCCTAACCCTAACCCTTCCGAAAGTCGGAGAAGCTCAAGGATGGTACCGATCGATGCGCGCTACCCCATTTAGTGGGGGTAGAGCCTACTTGCAAGTCTCTCCGACCTTCACAAAAAAAGTTATTCAAGAATATCTCTTTCTCCTATGTGCTTTCATCCCTAACCCTAACCCTAACCCTTCCGAAAGTCGGAGAAGCTCAAGGATGGTACCGATCGATGCGCGCTACCCCATTTAGTGGGGGTAGAGCCTACTTGCAAGTCTCTCCGACCTTCACAAAAAAAGTTATTCAAGAATATCTCTTTCTCCTATGTGCTTTCATCCCTAACCCTAACCCTAACCCTTCCGAAAGTCGGAGAAGCTCAAGGATGGTACTGATCGATGCGCGCAACCCCATTTAGTGGGAGTAGAGCCTACTTGCAAGTCTCTCCGACCTTCACAAAAAAAGTTATTCAAGAATATCTCCTCAGATTTGGGGGAATTTCGTCGGTCGACCTCTTCCGAAGGTCGTACAAGCTCGGGGATGGTACCAATCGATCCGCAGGACCCAAATTAGTCCAGATGCAACCACTTTCCAAGTCTCTCCGACCTTCACAAAAAAAGTTATTCAAGAATATCTCTTTCTCCTATGTGCTTTCATCCCTAACCCTAACCCTAACCCTTCCGAAAGTCGGAGAAGCTCAAAGATGGTACCGATCGATGCGCGCTACCCCATTTAGTGGGGGTAGAGCCTACTTGCAAGTCTCTCCGACCTTCACAAAAAAAGTTATTCAAGAATATCTCTTTCTCCTATGTGCTTTCATCCCTAACCCTAACCCTAACCCTTCCGAAAGTCGGAGAAGCTCAAGGATGGTACCGATCGATGCGCGCTACCCCATTTAGTGGGGGTAGAGCCTACTTGCAAGTCTCTCCGACCTTCACAAAAAAAGTTATTCAAGAATATCTCTTTCTCCTATGTGCTTTCATCCCTAACCCTAACCCTAACCCTTCCGAAAGTCGGAGAAGCTCAAGGATGGTACCGATCGATGCGCGCTACCCCATTTAGTGGGGGTAGAGCCTACTTGCAAGTCTCTCCGACCTTCACAAAAAAAGTTATTCAAGAATATCTCTTTCTCCTATGTGCTTTCATCCCTAACCCTAACCCTAACCCTTCCGAAAGTCGGAGAAGCTCAAGGATGGTACTGATCGATGCGCGCAACCCCATTTAGTGGGGGTAGAGCCTACTTGCAAGTCTCTCCGACCTTCACAAAAAAAGTTATTCAAGAATATCTCCTCAGATTTGGGGGAATTTCGTCGGTCGACCTCTTCCGAAGGTCGTACAAGCTCGGGGATGGTACCAATCGATCCGCAGGACCCAAATTAGTCCAGATGCAACCACTTTCCAAGTCTCTCCAACCTTCACAAAAAAAGTTATTCAAGAATATCTCTTTCTCCTATGTGCTTTCATCCCTAACCCTAACCCTTCCGAAAGTCGGAGAAGCTCAAGGATGGTACCGATCGATGCGCGCTACCCCATTTAGTGGGGGTAGAGCCTACTTGCAAGTCTCTCCGACCTTCACAAAAAAAGTTATTCAAGAATATCTCTTTCTCCTATGTGCTTTCATCCCTAACCCTAACCCTAACCCTTACGAAAGTCGGAGAAGCTCAAGGATGGTACCGATCGATGCGCGCAACCCCATTTAGTGGGGGTAGAGCCTACTTGCAAGTCTCTCCGACCTTCACAAAAAAAGTTATTCAAGAATATCTCCTCAGATTTGGGGGAATTTCGTCGGTCGACCTCTTCCGAAGGTCGTACAAGCTCGGGGATGGTACCAATCGATCCGCAGGACCCAAATTAGTCCAGATGCAACCACTTTCCAAGTCTCTCCGACCTTCACAAAAAAAGTTATTCAAGAATATCTCTTTCTCCTATGTGCTTTCATCCCTAACCCTAACCCTAACCCTTCCGAAAGTCGGAGAAGCTCAAGGATGGTACCGATCGATGCGCGCTACCCCATTTAGTGGGGGTAGAGCCTACTTGCAAGTCTCTCCGACCTTCACAAAAAAAGTTATTCAAGAATATCTCTTTCTCCTATGTGCTTTCATCCCTAACCCTAACCCTAACCCTTCCGAAAGTCGGAGAAGCTCAGGGATGGTACCGATCGATGCGCGCTACCCCATTTAGTGGGGGTAGAGCCTACTTGCAAGTCTCTCCGACCTTCACAAAAAAAGTTATTCAAGAATATCTCCTCAGATTTGGGGGAATTTCGTCGGTCGACCTCTTCCGAAGGTCGTACAAGCTCGGGGATGGTACCAATCGATCCGCAGGACCCAAATTAGTCCAGATGCAACCACTTTCCAAGTCTCTCCAACCTTCACAAAAAAAGTTATTCAAGAATATCTCTTTCTCCTATGTGCTTTCATCCCTAACCCTAACCCTAACCCTTCCGAAAGTCGGAGAAGCTCAAGGATGGTACCGATCGATGCGCGCTACCCCATTTAGTGGGGGTAGAGCCTACTTGCAAGTCTCTCCGACCTTCACAAAAAAAGTTATTCAAGAATATCTCTTTCTCCTATGTGCTTTCATCCCTAACCCTAACCCTAACCCTTCCGAAAGTCGGAGAAGCTCAAGGATGGTACTGATCGATGCGCGCAACCCCATTTAGTGGGGGTAGAGCCTACTTGCAAGTCTCTCCGACCTTCACAAAAAAAGTTATTCAAGAATATCTCCTCAGATTTGGGGGAATTTCGTCGGTCGACCTCTTCCGAAGGTCGTACAAGCTCGGGGATGGTACCAATCGATCCGCAGGACCCAAATTAGTCCAGATGCAACCACTTTCCAAGTCTCTCCAACCTTCACAAAAAAAGTTATTCAAGAATATCTCTTTCTCCTATGTGCTTTCATCCCTAACCCTAACCCTTCCGAAAGTCGGAGAAGCTCAAGGATGGTACCGATCGATGCGCGCTACCCCATTTAGTGGGGGTAGAGCCTACTTGCAAGTCTCTCCGACCTTCACAAAAAAAGTTATTCAAGAATATCTCTTTCTCCTATGTGCTTTCATCCCTAACCCTAACCCTAACCCTTACGAAAGTCGGAGAAGCTCAAGGATGGTACCGATCGATGCGCGCAACCCCATTTAGTGGGGGTAGAGCCTACTTGCAAGTCTCTCCGACCTTCACAAAAAAAGTTATTCAAGAATATCTCCTCAGATTTGGGGGAATTTCGTCGGTCGACCTCTTCCGAAGGTCGTACAAGCTCGGGGATGGTACCAATCGATCCGCAGGACCCAAATTAGTCCAGATGCAACCACTTTCCAAGTCTCTCCGACCTTCACAAAAAAAGTTATTCAAGAATATCTCTTTCTCCTATGTGCTTTCATCCCTAACCCTAACCCTAACCCTTCCGAAAGTCGGAGAAGCTCAAGGATGGTACCGATCGATGCGCGCTACCCCATTTAGTGGGGGTAGAGCCTACTTGCAAGTCTCTCCGACCTTCACAAAAAAAGTTATTCAAGAATATCTCTTTCTCCTATGTGCTTTCATCCCTAACCCTAACCCTAACCCTTCCGAAAGTCGGAGAAGCTCAGGGATGGTACCGATCGATGCGCGCTACCCCATTTAGTGGGGGTAGAGCCTACTTGCAAGTCTCTCCGACCTTCACAAAAAAAGTTATTCAAGAATATCTCCTCAGATTTGGGGGAATTTCGTCGGTCGACCTCTTCCGAAGGTCGTACAAGCTCGGGGATGGTACCAATCGATCCGCAGGACCCAAATTAGTCCAGATGCAACCACTTTCCAAGTCTCTCCAACCTTCACAAAAAAAGTTATTCAAGAATATCTCTTTCTCCTATGTGCTTTCATCCCTAACCCTAACCCTAACCCTTCCGAAAGTCGGAGAAGCTCAAGGATGGTACTGATCGATGCGCGCTACCCCATTTAGTGGGGGTAGAGCCTACTTGCAAGTCTCTCCGACCTTCACAAAAAAAGTTATTCAAGAATATCTCTTTCTCCTATGTGCTTTCATCCCTAACCCTAACCCTAACCCTTACGAAAGTCGGAGAAGCTCAAGGATGGTACCGATCGATGCGCGCAACCCCATTTAGTGGGGGTAGAGCCTACTTGCAAGTCTCTCCGACCTTCACAAAAAAAGTTATTCAAGAATATCTCCTCAGATTTGGGGGAATTTCGTCGGTCGACCTCTTCCGAAGGTCGTACAAGCTCGGGGATGGTACCAATCGATCCGCAGGACCCAAATTAGTCCAGATGCAACCACTTTCCAAGTCTCTCCGACCTTCACAAAAAAAGTTATTCAAGAATATCTCTTTCTCCTATGTGCTTTCATCCCTAACCCTAACCCTTCCGAAAGTCGGAGAAGCTCAAGGATGGTACCGATCGATGCGCGCTACCCCATTTAGTGGGGGTAGAGCCTACTTGCAAGTCTCTCCGACCTTCACAAAAAAAGTTATTCAAGAATATCTCTTTCTCCTATGTGCTTTCATCCCTAACCCTAACCCTAACCCTTCCGAAAGTCGGAGAAGCTCAAGGATGGTACCGATCGATGCGCGCAACCCCATTTAGTGGGGGTAGAGCCTACTTGCAAGTCTCTCCGACCTTCACAAAAAAAGTTATTCAAGAATATCTCCTCAGATTTGGGGGAATTTCGTCGGTCGACCTCTTCCGAAGGTCGTACAAGCTCGGGGATGGTACCAATCGATCCGCAGGACCCAAATTAGTCCAGATGCAACCACTATCAAGTCTCTCCGACCTTCACAAAAAAAGTTATTCAAGAATATCTCTTTCTCCTATGTGCTTTCATCCCTAACCCTAACCCTAACCCTTCCGAAAGTCGGAGAAGCTCAAGGATGGTACCGATCGATGCGCGCAACCCCATTTAGTGGGGGTAGAGCCTACTTGCAAGTCTCTCCGACCTTCACAAAAAAAGTTATTCAAGAATATCTCCTCAGATTTGGGGGAATTTCGTCGGTCGACCTCTTCCGAAGGTCGTACAAGCTCGGGGATGGTACCAATCGATCTGCAGGACCCAAATTAGTCCAGATGCAACCACTTTCCAAGTCTCTCCGACCTTCACAAAAAAAGTTATTCAAGAATATCTCTTTCTCCTATGTGCTTTCATCCCTAACCCTAACCCTAACCCTTCCGAAAGTCGGAAAAGCTCAAGGATGGTACCGATCGATGCGCGCTACCCCATTTAGTGGGGGTAGAGCCTACTTGCAAGTCTCTCCGACCTTCAAAAAAAAAGTTATTCAAGAATATCTCTTTCTCCTATGTGCTTTCATCCCTAACCCTAACCCTAACCCTTCCGAAAGTCGGAGAAGCTCAAAGATGGTACCGATCGATGTGCGCTACCCCATTTAGTGGGGGTAGAGCCTACTTGCAAGTCTCTCCGACCTTCACAAAAAAAGTTATTCAAGAATATCTCCTCAGATTTGGGGGAATTTCGTCGGTCGACCTCTTCCGAAGGTCGTACAAGCTCGGGGATGGTACCAATCGATCCGCAGGACCCAAATTAGTCCAGATGCAACCACTTTCCAAGTCTCTCCGACCTTCACAAAAAAAGTTATTCAAGAATATCTCTTTCTCCTATGTGCTTTCATCCCTAACCCTAACCCTAACCCTTCCGAAAGTCGGAGAAGCTCAAGGATGGTACCGATCGATGCGCGCTACCCCATTTAGTGGGGGTAGAGCCTACTTGCAAGTCTCTCCGACCTTCACAAAAAAAGTTATTCAAGAATATCTCTTTCTCCTATGTGCTTTCATCCCTAACCCTAACCCTAACCCTTCCGAAAGTCGGAGAAGCTCAAGGATGGTACCGATCGATGCGCGCTACCCCATTTAGTGGGGGTAGAGCCTACTTGCAAGTCTCTCCGACCTTCACAAAAAAAGTTATTCAAGAATATCTCTTTCTCCTATGTGCTTTCATCCCTAACCCTAACCCTAACCCTTCCGAAAGTCGGAGAAGCTCAAGGATGGTACCGATCGATGCGCGCTACCCCATTTAGTGGGGGTAGAGCCTACTTGCAAGTCTCTCCGACCTTCACAAAAAAAGTTATTCAAGAATATCTCTTTCTCCTATGTGCTTTCATCCCTAACCCTAACCCTAACCCTTCCAAAAGTCGGAGAAGCTCAAGGATGGTACCGATCGATGCGCGCTACCCCATTTAGTGGGGGTAGAGCCTACTTGCAAGTCTCTCCGACCTTCACAAAAAAAGTTATTCAAGAATATCTCTTTCTCCTATGTGCTTTCATCCCTAACCCTAACCCTAACCCTTCCGAAAGTCGGAGAAGCTCAAGGATGGTACCGATCGATGTGCGCTACCCCATTTAGTGGGGGTAGAGCCTACTTGCAAGTCTCTCCGACCTTCACAAAAAAAGTTATTCAAGAATATCTCCTCAGATTTGGGGGAATTTCGTCGGTCGACCTCTTCCGAAGATCTTACAAGCTCGGGGATGGTACCAATCGATCCGCAGGACCCAAATTAGTCCAGATGCAACCACTTTCCAAGTCTCTCCGACCTTCACAAAAAACGTTATTCAAGAATATCTCTTTCTCCTATGTGCTTTCATCCCTAACCCTAACCCTAACCCTTCCGAAAGTCGGAGAAGCTCAAGGATGGTACCGATCGATGCGCGCTACCCCATTTAGTGGGGGTAGAGCCTACTTGCAAGTCTCTCCGACCTTCACAAAAAAAGTTATTCAAGAATATCTCTTTCTCCTATGTGCTTTCATCCCTAACCCTAACCCTAACCCTTCCGAAAGTCGGAGAAGCTCAAGGATGGTACTGATCGATGCGCGCAACCCCATTTAGTGGGGGTAGAGCCTACTTGCAAGTCTCTCCGACCTTCACAAAAAAAGTTATTCAAGAATATCTCCTCAGATTTGGGGGAATTTCGTCGGTCGACCTCTTCCGAAGGTCGTACAAGCTCGGGAATGGTACCAATCGATCCGCAGGACCCAAATTAGTCCAGATGCAACCACTTTCCAAGTCTCTCCGACCTTCACAAAAAAAGTTATTCAAGAATATCTCTTTCTCCTATGTGCTTTCATCCCTAACCCTAACCCTAACCCTTCCGAAAGTCGGAGAAGCTCAAGGATGGTACCGATCGATGCGCGCTACCCCATTTAGTGGGGGTAGAGCCTACTTGCAAGTCTCTCCGACCTTCACAAAAAAAGTTATTCAAGAATATCTCCTCAGATTTGGGGGAATTTCGTCGGTCGACCTCTTCCAAAGGTCGTACAAGCTCGGGGATGGTACCAATCGATCCGCAGGACCCAAATTAGTCCAGATGCAACCACTTTCCAAGTCTCTCCGACCTTCACAAAAAAAGTTATTCAAGAATATCTCTTTCTCCTATGTGCTTTCATCCCTAACCCTAACCCTAACCCTTCCGAAAGTCGGAGAAGCTCAAGGATGGTACCGATCGATGCGCGCTACCCCATTTAGTGGGGGTAGAGCCTACTTGCAAGTCTCTCCGACCTTCACAAAAAAAGTTATTCAAGAATATCTCTTTCTCCTATGTGCTTTCATCCCTAACCCTAACCCTAACCCTTCCGAAAGTCGGAGAAGCTCAAGGATGGTACCGATCGATGCGCGCTACCCCATTTAGTGGGGGTAGAGCCTACTTGCAAGTCTCTCCGACCTTCACAAAAAAAGTTATTCAAGAATATCTCTTTCTCCTATGTGCTTTCATCCCTAACCCTAACCCTAACCCTTCCGAAAGTCGGAGAAGCTCAAGGATGGTACTGATCGATGCGCGCAACCCCATTTAGTGGGAGTAGAGCCTACTTGCAAGTCTCTCCGACCTTCACAAAAAAAGTTATTCAAGAATATCTCCTCAGATTTGGGGGAATTTCGTCGGTCGACCTCTTCCGAAGGTCGTACAAGCTCGGGGATGGTACCAATCGATCCGCAGGACCCAAATTAGTCCAGATGCAACCACTTTCCAAGTCTCTCCGACCTTCACAAAAAAAGTTATTCAAGAATATCTCTTTCTCCTATGTGCTTTCATCCCTAACCCTAACCCTAACCCTTCCGAAAGTCGGAGAAGCTCAAGGATGGTACCGATCGATGCGCGCTACCCCATTTAGTGGGGGTAGAGCCTACTTGCAAGTCTCTCCGACCTTCACAAAAAAAGTTATTCAAGAATATCTCTTTCTCCTATGTGCTTTCATCCCTAACCCTAACCCTAACCCTTCCGAAAGTCGGAGAAGCTCAAGGATGGTACCGATCGATGCGCGCTACCCCATTTAGTGGGGGTAGAGCCTACTTGCAAGTCTCTCCGACCTTCACAAAAAAAGTTATTCAAGAATATCTCTTTCTCCTATGTGCTTTCATCCCTAACCCTAACCCTAACCCTTCCGAAAGTCGGAGAAGCTCAAGGATGGTACCGATCGATGCGCGCTACCCCATTTAGTGGGGGTAGAGCCTACTTGCAAGTCTCTCCGACCTTCACAAAAAAAGTTATTCAAGAATATCTCTTTCTCCTATGTGCTTTCATCCCTAACCCTAACCCTAACCCTTCCGAAAGTCGGAGAAGCTCAAGGATGGTACTGATCGATGCGCGCAACCCCATTTAGTGGGGGTAGAGCCTACTTGCAAGTCTCTCCGACCTTCACAAAAAAAGTTATTCAAGAATATCTCCTCAGATTTGGGGGAATTTCGTCGGTCGACCTCTTCCGAAGGTCGTACAAGCTCGGGGATGGTACCAATCGATCCGCAGGACCCAAATTAGTCCAGATGCAACCACTTTCCAAGTCTCTCCAACCTTCACAAAAAAAGTTATTCAAGAATATCTCTTTCTCCTATGTGCTTTCATCCCTAACCCTAACCCTTCCGAAAGTCGGAGAAGCTCAAGGATGGTACCGATCGATGCGCGCTACCCCATTTAGTGGGGGTAGAGCCTACTTGCAAGTCTCTCCGACCTTCACAAAAAAAGTTATTCAAGAATATCTCTTTCTCCTATGTGCTTTCATCCCTAACCCTAACCCTAACCCTTACGAAAGTCGGAGAAGCTCAAGGATGGTACCGATCGATGCGCGCAACCCCATTTAGTGGGGGTAGAGCCTACTTGCAAGTCTCTCCGACCTTCACAAAAAAAGTTATTCAAGAATATCTCCTCAGATTTGGGGGAATTTCGTCGGTCGACCTCTTCCGAAGGTCGTACAAGCTCGGGGATGGTACCAATCGATCCGCAGGACCCAAATTAGTCCAGATGCAACCACTTTCCAAGTCTCTCCGACCTTCACAAAAAAAGTTATTCAAGAATATCTCTTTCTCCTATGTGCTTTCATCCCTAACCCTAACCCTAACCCTTCCGAAAGTCGGAGAAGCTCAAGGATGGTACCGATCGATGCGCGCTACCCCATTTAGTGGGGGTAGAGCCTACTTGCAAGTCTCTCCGACCTTCACAAAAAAAGTTATTCAAGAATATCTCTTTCTCCTATGTGCTTTCATCCCTAACCCTAACCCTAACCCTTCCGAAAGTCGGAGAAGCTCAGGGATGGTACCGATCGATGCGCGCTACCCCATTTAGTGGGGGTAGAGCCTACTTGCAAGTCTCTCCGACCTTCACAAAAAAAGTTATTCAAGAATATCTCTTTCTCCTATGTGCTTTAATCCCTAACCCTAACCCTAACCCTTCCGAAAGTCGGAGAAGCTCAAGGATGGTACCGATCGATGCGCGCTACCCCATTTAGTGGGGGTAGAGCCTACTTGCAAGTCTCTCCGACCTTCACAAAAAAAGTTATTCAAGAATATCTCTTTCTCCTATGTGCTTTCATCCCTAACCCTAACCCTAACCCTTCCAAAAGTCGGAGAAGCTCAAGGATGGTACCGATCGATGCGCGCTACCCCATTTAGTGGGGGTAGAGCCTACTTGCAAGTCTCTCCGACCTTCACAAAAAAAGTTATTCAAGAATATCTCTTTCTCCTATGTGCTTTCATCCCTAACCCTAACCCTTCCGAAAGTCGGAGAAGCTCAAGGATGGTACCGATCGATGTGCGCTACCCCATTTAGTGGGGGTAGAGCCTACTTGCAAGTCTCTCCGACCTTCACAAAAAAAGTTATTCAAGAATATCTCCTCAGATTTGGGGGAATTTCGTCGGTCGACCTCTTCCGAAGGTCTTACAAGCTCGGGGATGGTACCAATCGATCCGCAGGACCCAAATTAGTCCAGATGCAACCACTTTCCAAGTCTCTCCGACCTTCACAAAAAAAGTTATTCAAGAATATCTCTTTCTCCTATGTGCTTTCATCCCTAACCCTAACCCTAACCCTTCCAAAAGTCGGAGAAGCTCAAGGATGGTACCGATCGATGCGCGCTACCCCATTTAGTGGGGGTAAAGCCTACTTGCAAGTCTCTCCGACCTTCACAAAAAAAGTTATTCAAGAATATCTCTTTCTCCTATGTGCTTTCATCCCTAACCCTAACCCTAACCCTTCTGAAAGTCGGAGAAGCTCAAGGATGGTACCGATCGATGTGCGCTACCCCATTTAGTGGGGGTAGAGCCTACTTGCAAGTCTCTCCGACCTTCACAAAAAAAGTTATTCAAGAATATCTCCTCAGATTTGGGGGAATTTCGTCGGTCGACCTCTTCCGAAGGTCGTACAAGCTCGGGGATGGTACCAATCGATCCGCAGGACCCAAATTAGTCCAGATGCAACCACTTTCCAAGTCTCTCCAACCTTCACAAAAAAAGTTATTCAAGAATATCTCTTTCTCCTATGTGCTTTCATCCCTAACCCTAACCCTTCCGAAAGTCGGAGAAGCTCAAGGATGGTACCGATCGATGCGCGCTACCCCATTTAGTGGGGGTAGAGCCTACTTGCAAGTCTCTCCGACCTTCACAAAAAAAGTTATTCAAGAATATCTCTTTCTCCTATGTGCTTTCATCCCTAACCCTAACCCTAACCCTTACGAAAGTCGGAGAAGCTCAAGGATGGTACCGATCGATGCGCGCAACCCCATTTAGTGGGGGTAGAGCCTACTTGCAAGTCTCTCCGACCTTCACAAAAAAAGTTATTCAAGAATATCTCCTCAGATTTGGGGGAATTTCGTCGGTCGACCTCTTCCGAAGGTCGTACAAGCTCGGGGATGGTACCAATCGATCCGCAGGACCCAAATTAGTCCAGATGCAACCACTTTCCAAGTCTCTCCGACCTTCACAAAAAAAGTTATTCAAGAATATCTCTTTCTCCTATGTGCTTTCATCCCTAACCCTAACCCTAACCCTTCCGAAAGTCGGAGAAGCTCAAGGATGGTACCGATCGATGCGCGCTACCCCATTTAGTGGGGGTAGAGCCTACTTGCAAGTCTCTCCGACCTTCACAAAAAAAGTTATTCAAGAATATCTCTTTCTCCTATGTGCTTTCATCCCTAACCCTAACCCTAACCCTTCCGAAAGTCGGAGAAGCTCAGGGATGGTACCGATCGATGCGCGCTACCCCATTTAGTGGGGGTAGAGCCTACTTGCAAGTCTCTCCGACCTTCACAAAAAAAGTTATTCAAGAATATCTCTTTCTCCTATGTGCTTTAATCCCTAACCCTAACCCTAACCCTTCCGAAAGTCGGAGAAGCTCAAGGATGGTACCGATCGATGCGCGCTACCCCATTTAGTGGGGGTAGAGCCTACTTGCAAGTCTCTCCGACCTTCACAAAAAAAGTTATTCAAGAATATCTCTTTCTCCTATGTGCTTTCATCCCTAACCCTAACCCTAACCCTTCCAAAAGTCGGAGAAGCTCAAGGATGGTACCGATCGATGCGCGCTACCCCATTTAGTGGGGGTAGAGCCTACTTGCAAGTCTCTCCGACCTTCACAAAAAAAGTTATTCAAGAATATCTCTTTCTCCTATGTGCTTTCATCCCTAACCCTAACCCTTCCGAAAGTCGGAGAAGCTCAAGGATGGTACCGATCGATGTGCGCTACCCCATTTAGTGGGGGTAGAGCCTACTTGCAAGTCTCTCCGACCTTCACAAAAAAAGTTATTCAAGAATATCTCCTCAGATTTGGGGGAATTTCGTCGGTCGACCTCTTCCGAAGGTCTTACAAGCTCGGGGATGGTACCAATCGATCCGCAGGACCCAAATTAGTCCAGATGCAACCACTTTCCAAGTCTCTCCGACCTTCACAAAAAAAGTTATTCAAGAATATCTCTTTCTCCTATGTGCTTTCATCCCTAACCCTAACCCTAACCCTTCCAAAAGTCGGAGAAGCTCAAGGATGGTACCGATCGATGCGCGCTACCCCATTTAGTGGGGGTAAAGCCTACTTGCAAGTCTCTCCGACCTTCACAAAAAAAGTTATTCAAGAATATCTCTTTCTCCTATGTGCTTTCATCCCTAACCCTAACCCTAACCCTTCTGAAAGTCGGAGAAGCTCAAGGATGGTACCGATCGATGTGCGCTACCCCATTTAGTGGGGGTAGAGCCTACTTGCAAGTCTCTCCGACCTTCACAAAAAAAGTTATTCAAGAATATCTCCTCAGATTTGGGGGAATTTCGTCGGTCGACCTCTTCCGAAGGTCGTACAAGCTCGGGGATGGTACCAATCGATCCGCAGGACCCAAATTAGTCCAGATGCAACCACTTTCCAAGTCTCTCCAACCTTCACAAAAAAAGTTATTCAAGAATATCTCTTTCTCCTATGTGCTTTCATCCCTAACCCTAACCCTTCCGAAAGTCGGAGAAGCTCAAGGATGGTACCGATCGATGCGCGCTACCCCATTTAGTGGGGGTAGAGCCTACTTGCAAGTCTCTCCGACCTTCACAAAAAAAGTTATTCAAGAATATCTCCTCAGATTTGGGGGAATTTCGTCGGTCGACCTCTTCCGAAGGTCGTACAAGCTCGGGGATGGTACCAATCGATCCGCAGGACCCAAATTAGTCCAGATGCAACCACTTTCCAAGTCTCTCCGACCTTCACAAAAAAAGTTATTCAAGAATATCTCTTTCTCCTATGTGCTTTCATCCCTAACCCTAACCCTAACCCTTCCGAAAGTCGGAGAAGCTCAAGGATGGTACCGATCGATGCGCGCTACCCCATTTAGTGGGGGTAGAGCCTACTTGCAAGTCTCTCCGACCTTCACAAAAAAAGTTATTCAAGAATATCTCTTTCTCCTATGTGCTTTCATCCCTAACCCTAACCCTAACCCTTCCGAAAGTCGGAGAAGCTCAGGGATGGTACCGATCGATGCGCGCTACCCCATTTAGTGGGGGTAGAGCCTACTTGCAAGTCTCTCCGACCTTCACAAAAAAAGTTATTCAAGAATATCTCCTCAGATTTGGGGGAATTTCGTCGGTCGACCTCTTCCGAAGGTCGTACAAGCTCGGGGATGGTACCAATCGATCCGCAGGACCCAAATTAGTCCAGATGCAACCACTTTCCAAGTCTCTCCAACCTTCACAAAAAAAGTTATTCAAGAATATCTCTTTCTCCTATGTGCTTTCATCCCTAACCCTAACCCTTCCGAAAGTCGGAGAAGCTCAAGGATGGTACCGATCGATGCGCGCTACCCCATTTAGTGGGGGTAGAGCCTACTTGCAAGTCTCTCCGACCTTCACAAAAAAAGTTATTCAAGAATATCTCTTTCTCCTATGTGCTTTCATCCCTAACCCTAACCCTAACCCTTACGAAAGTCGGAGAAGCTCAAGGATGGTACCGATCGATGCGCGCAACCCCATTTAGTGGGGGTAGAGCCTACTTGCAAGTCTCTCCGACCTTCACAAAAAAAGTTATTCAAGAATATCTCCTCAGATTTGGGGGAATTTCGTCGGTCGACCTCTTCCGAAGGTCGTACAAGCTCGGGGATGGTACCAATCGATCCGCAGGACCCAAATTAGTCCAGATGCAACCACTTTCCAAGTCTCTCCGACCTTCACAAAAAAAGTTATTCAAGAATATCTCTTTCTCCTATGTGCTTTCATCCCTAACCCTAACCCTAACCCTTCCGAAAGTCGGAGAAGCTCAAGGATGGTACCGATCGATGCGCGCTACCCCATTTAGTGGGGGTAGAGCCTACTTGCAAGTCTCTCCGACCTTCACAAAAAAAGTTATTCAAGAATATCTCTTTCTCCTATGTGCTTTCATCCCTAACCCTAACCCTAACCCTTACGAAAGTCGGAGAAGCTCAAGGATGGTACCGATCGATGCGCGCAACCCCATTTAGTGGGGGTAGAGCCTACTTGCAAGTCTCTCCGACCTTCACAAAAAAAGTTATTCAAGAATATCTCCTCAGATTTGGGGGAATTTCGTCGGTCGACCTCTTCCGAAGGTCGTACAAGCTCGGGGATGGTACCAATCGATCCGCAGGACCCAAATTAGTCCAGATGCAACCACTTTCCAAGTCTCTCCGACCTTCACAAAAAAAGTTATTCAAGAATATCTCTTTCTCCTATGTGCTTTCATCCCTAACCCTAACCCTAACCCTTCCGAAAGTCGGAGAAGCTCAAGGATGGTACCGATCGATGCGCGCTACCCCATTTAGTGGGGGTAGAGCCTACTTGCAAGTCTCTCCGACCTTCACAAAAAAAGTTATTCAAGAATATCTCTTTCTCCTATGTGCTTTCATCCCTAACCCTAACCCTAACCCTTCCGAAAGTCGGAGAAGCTCAAGGATGGTACCGATCGATGCGCGCAACCCCATTTAGTGGGGGTAGAGCCTACTTGCAAGTCTCTCCGACCTTCACAAAAAAAGTTATTCAAGAATATCTCCTCAGATTTGGGGGAATTTCGTCGGTCGACCTCTTCCGAAGGTCGTACAAGCTCGGGGATGGTACCAATCGATCCGCAGGACCCAAATTAGTCCAGATGCAACCACTATCAAGTCTCTCCGACCTTCACAAAAAAAGTTATTCAAGAATATCTCTTTCTCCTATGTGCTTTCATCCCTAACCCTAACCCTAACCCTTCCGAAAGTCGGAGAAGCTCAAGGATGGTACCGATCGATGCGCGCAACCCCATTTAGTGGGGGTAGAGCCTACTTGCAAGTCTCTCCGACCTTCACAAAAAAAGTTATTCAAGAATATCTCCTCAGATTTGGGGGAATTTCGTCGGTCGACCTCTTCCGAAGGTCGTACAAGCTCGGGGATGGTACCAATCGATCTGCAGGACCCAAATTAGTCCAGATGCAACCACTTTCCAAGTCTCTCCGACCTTCACAAAAAAAGTTATTCAAGAATATCTCTTTCTCCTATGTGCTTTCATCCCTAACCCTAACCATAACCCTTCCGAAAGTCGGAAAAGCTCAAGGATGGTACCGATCGATGCGCGCTACCCCATTTAGTGGGGGTAGAGCCTACTTGCAAGTCTCTCCGACCTTCAAAAAAAAAGTTATTCAAGAATATCTCTTTCTCCTATGTGCTTTCATCCCTAACCCTAACCCTAACCCTTCCGAAAGTCGGAGAAGCTCAAAGATGGTACCGATCGATGTGCGCTACCCCATTTAGTGGGGGTAGAGCCTACTTGCAAGTCTCTCCGACCTTCACAAAAAAAGTTATTCAAGAATATCTCCTCAGATTTGGGGGAATTTCGTCGGTCGACCTCTTCCGAAGGTCGTACAAGCTCGGGGATGGTACCAATCGATCCGCAGGACCCAAATTAGTCCAGATGCAACCACTTTCCAAGTCTCTCCGACCTTCACAAAAAAAGTTATTCAAGAATATCTCTTTCTCCTATGTGCTTTCATCCCTAACCCTAACCCTAACCCTTCCGAAAGTCGGAGAAGCTCAAGGATGGTACCGATCGATGCGCGCTACCCCATTTAGTGGGGGTAGAGCCTACTTGCAAGTCTCTCCGACCTTCACAAAAAAAGTTATTCAAGAATATCTCTTTCTCCTATGTGCTTTCATCCCTAACCCTAACCCTAACCCTTCCGAAAGTCGGAGAAGCTCAAGGATGGTACCGATCGATGCGCGCTACCCCATTTAGTGGGGGTAGAGCCTACTTGCAAGTCTCTCCGACCTTCACAAAAAAAGTTATTCAAGAATATCTCTTTCTCCTATGTGCTTTCATCCCTAACCCTAACCCTAACCCTTCCGAAAGTCGGAGAAGCTCAAGGATGGTACCGATCGATGCGCGCTACCCCATTTAGTGGGGGTAGAGCCTACTTGCAAGTCTCTCCGACCTTCACAAAAAAAGTTATTCAAGAATATCTCTTTCTCCTATGTGCTTTCATCCCTAACCCTAACCCTAACCCTTCCAAAAGTCGGAGAAGCTCAAGGATGGTACCGATCGATGCGCGCTACCCCATTTAGTGGGGGTAGAGCCTACTTGCAAGTCTCTCCGACCTTCACAAAAAAAGTTATTCAAGAATATCTCTTTCTCCTATGTGCTTTCATCCCTAACCCTAACCCTTCCGAAAGTCGGAGAAGCTCAAGGATGGTACCGATCGATGTGCGCTACCCCATTTAGTGGGGGTAGAGCCTACTTGCAAGTCTCTCCGACCTTCACAAAAAAAGTTATTCAAGAATATCTCCTCAGATTTGGGGGAATTTCGTCGGTCGACCTCTTCCGAAGGTCTTACAAGCTCGGGGATGGTACCAATCGATCCGCAGGACCCAAATTAGTCCAGATGCAACCACTTTCCAAGTCTCTCCGACCTTCACAAAAAAAGTTATTCAAGAATATCTCTTTCTCCTATGTGCTTTCATCCCTAACCCTAACCCTAACCCTTCCAAAAGTCGGAGAAGCTCAAGGATGGTACCGATCGATGCGCGCTACCCCATTTAGTGGGGGTAAAGCCTACTTGCAAGTCTCTCCGACCTTCACAAAAAAAGTTATTCAAGAATATCTCTTTCTCCTATGTGCTTTCATCCCTAACCCTAACCCTAACCCTTCTGAAAGTCGGAGAAGCTCAAGGATGGTACCGATCGATGTGCGCTACCCCATTTAGTGGGGGTAGAGCCTACTTGCAAGTCTCTCCGACCTTCACAAAAAAAGTTATTCAAGAATATCTCCTCAGATTTGGGGGAATTTCGTCGGTCGACCTCTTCCGAAGGTCGTACAAGCTCGGGGATGGTACCAATCGATCCGCAAGACCCAAATTAGTCCAGATGCAACCACTTTCCAAGTCTCTCCGACCTTCACAAAAAAAGTTATTCAAGAATATCTCTTTCTCCTATGTGCTTTCATCCCTAACCCTAACCCTTCCGAAAGTCGGAGAAGCTCAAGGATGGTACCGATCGATGCGCGCTACCCCATTTAGTGGGGGTAGAGCCTACTTGCAAGTCTCTCCGACCTTCACAAAAAAAGTTATTCAAGAATATCTCTTTCTCCTATGTGCTTTCATCCCTAACCCTAACCCTAACCCTTCCGAAAGTCGGAGAAGCTCAAGGATGGTACCGATCGATGCGCGCTACCCCATTTAGTGGGGGTAGAGCCTACTTGCAAGTCTCTCCGACTTTCACAAAAAAAGTTATTCAAGAATATCTCTTTCTCCTATGTGCTTTCATCCCTAACCCTAACCCTAACCCTTCCGAAAGTCGGAGAAGCTCAAGGATGGTACCGATCGATGTGCGCTACCCCATTTAGTGGGGGTAGAGCCTACTTGCAAGTCTCTCCGACCTTCACAAAAAAAGTTATTCAAGAATATCTCCTCAGATTTGGGGGAATTTCGTCGGTCGACCTCTTCCGAAGGTCTTACAAGCTCGGGGATGGTACCAATCGATCCGCAGGACCCAAATTAGTCCAGATGCAACCACTTTCCAAGTCTCTCCGACCTTCACAAAAAAAGTTATTCAAGAATATCTCTTTCTCCTATGTGCTTTCATCCCTAACCCTAACCCTAACCCTTCCAAAAGTCGGAGAAGCTCAAGGATGGTACCGATCGATGCGCGCTACCCCATTTAGTGGGGGTAAAGCCTACTTGCAAGTCTCTCCGACCTTCACAAAAAAAGTTATTCAAGAATATCTCTTTCTCCTATGTGCTTTCATCCCTAACCCTAACCCTAACCCTTCTGAAAGTCGGAGAAGCTCAAGGATGGTACCGATCGATGTGCGCTACCCCATTTAGTGGGGGTAGAGCCTACTTGCAAGTCTCTCCGACCTTCACAAAAAAAGTTATTCAAGAATATCTCCTCAGATTTGGGGGAATTTCGTCGGTCGACCTCTTCCGAAGGTCGTACAAGCTCGGGGATGGTACCAATCGATCCGCAGGACCCAAATTAGTCCAGATGCAACCACTTTCCAAGTCTCTCCGACCTTCACAAAAAAAGTTATTCAAGAATATCTCTTTCTCCTATGTGCTTTCATCCCTAACCCTAACCCTTCCGAAAGTCGGAGAAGCTCAAGGATGGTACCGATCGATGCGCGCTACCCCATTTAGTGGGGGTAGAGCCTACTTGCAAGTCTCTCCGACCTTCACAAAAAAAGTTATTCAAGAATATCTCTTTCTCCTATGTGCTTTCATCCCTAACCCTAACCCTAACCCTTCCGAAAGTCGGAGAAGCTCAAGGATGGTACCGATCGATGCGCGCTACCCCATTTAGTGGGGGTAGAGCCTACTTGCAAGTCTCTCCGACCTTCACAAAAAAAGTTATTCAAGAATATCTCCTCAGATTTGGGGGAATTTCGTCGGTCGACCTCTTCCGAAGGTCGTACAAGCTCGGGGATGGTACCAATCGATCCGCAGGACCCAAATTAGTCCAGATGCAACCACTTTCCAAGTCTCTCCGACCTTCACAAAAAAACTTATTCAAGAATATCTCTTTCTCCTATGTGCTTTCATCCCTAACCCTAACCCTAACCCTTCCGAAAGTCGGAGAAGCTCAAGGATGGTACCGATCGATGCGCGCTACCCCATTTAGTGGGGGCAGAGCCTACTTGCAAGTCTCTCCGACCTTCACAAAAAAAGTTATTCAAGAATATCTCTTTCTCCTATGTGCTTTCATCCCTAACCCTAACCCTAACCCTTCCGAAAGTCGGAGAAGCTCAAGGATGGTACCGATCGATGCGCGCTACCCCATTTAGTGGGGGTAGAGCCTACTTGCAAGTCTCTCCGACCTTCACAAAAAAAGTTATTCAAGAATATCTCTTTCTCCTATGTGCTTTCATCCCTAACCCTAACCCTAACCCTTCCGAAAGTCGGAGAAGCTCAAGGATGGTACCGATCGATGCGCGCTACCCCATTTAGTGGGGGTAGAGCCTACTTGCAAGTCTCTCCGACCTTCACAAAAAAAGTTATTCAAGAATATCTCTTTCTCCTATGTGCTTTCATCCCTAACCCTAACCCTTCCGAAAGTCGGAGAAGCTCAAGGATGGTACCGATCGATGCGCGCAACCCCATTTAGTGGGGGTAGAGCCTACTTGCAAGTCTCTCCGACCTTCACAAAAAAAGTTATTCAAGAATATCTCCTCAGATTTGGGGGAATTTCGTCGGTCGACCTCTTCCGAAGGTCGTACAAGCTCGGGGATGGTACCAATCGATCTGCAGGACCCAAATTAGTCCAGATGCAACCACTTTCCAAGTCTCTCCGACCTTCACAAAAAAAGTTATTCAAGAATATCTCTTTCTCCTATGTGCTTTCATCCCTAACCCTAACCCTTCCGAAAGTCGGAGAAGCTCAAAGATGGTACCGATCGATGCGCGCTACCCCATTTAGTGGGGGTAGAGCCTACTTGCAAGTCTCTCCGACCTTCACAAAAAAAGTTATTCAAGAATATCTCCTCAGATTTGGGGGAATTTCGTCGGTCGACCTCTTCCGAAGGTCGTACAAGCTCGGGGATGGTACCAATCGATCCGCAGGACCCAAATTAGTCCAGATGCAACCACTTTCCAAGTCTCTCCGACCTTCACAAAAAAAGTTATTCAAGAATATCTCTTTCTCCTATGTGCTTTCATCCCTAACCCTAACCCTAACCCTTCCGAAAGTCAGAGAAGCTCAAGGATGGTACCGATCGATGCGCGCTACCCCATTTAGTGGGGGCAGAGCCTACTTGCAAGTCTCTCCGACCTTCACAAAAAAAGTTATTCAAGAATATCTCTTTCTCCTATGTGCTTTCATCCCTAACCCTAACCCTAACCCTTCCGAAAGTCGGAGAAGCTCAAGGATGGTACCGATCGATGCGCGCTACCCCATTTAGTGGGGGTATAGCCTACTTGCAAGTCTCTCCGACCTTCACAAAAAAAGTTATTCAAGAATATCTCTTTCTCCTATGTGCTTTCATCCCTAACCCTAACCCTAACCCTTCCGAAAGTCGGAGAAGCTCAAAGATGGTACCGATCGATGCGCGCTACCCCATTTAGTGGGGGTAGAGCCTACTTGCAAGTCTCTCCGACCTTCACAAAAAAAGTTATTCAAGAATATCTCTTTCTCCTATGTGCTTTCATCCCTAACCCTAACCCTAACCCTTCCGAAAGTCGGAGAAGCTCAAGGATGGTACCGATCGATGCGCGCAACCCCATTTAGTGGGGGTAGAGCCTACTTGCAAGTCTCTCCGACCTTCACAAAAAAAGTTATTCAAGAATATCTCCTCAGATTTGGGGGAATTTCGTCGGTCGACCTCTTCCGAAGGTCGTACAAGCTCGGGGATGGTACCAATCGATCCGCAGGACCCAAATTAGTCCAGATGCAACCACTTTCCAAGTCTCTCCGACCTTCACAAAAAAAGTTATTCAATAATATCTCTTTCTCCTATGTGCTTTCATCCCTAACCCTAACCCTAACCCTTCCGAAAGTCGGAGAAGCTCAAGGATGGTACCGATCGATGCGCGCTACCCCATTTAGTGGGGGTAGAGCCTACTTGCAAGTCTCTCCGACCTTCACAAAAAAAGTTATTCAAGAATATCTCTTTCTCCTATGTGCTTTCATCCCTAACCCTAACCCTAACCCTTCCGAAAGTCGGAGAAGCTCAAGGATGGTACCGATCGATGCGCGCAACCCCATTTAGTGGGGGTAGAGCCTACTTGCAAGTCTCTCCGACCTTCACAAAAAAAGTTATTCAAGAATATCTCCTCAGATTTGGGGGAATTTCGTCGGTCGACCTCTTCCGAAGGTCGTACAAGCTCGGGGATGGTACCAATCGATCCGCAGGACCCAAATTAGTCCAGATGCAACCACTTTCCAAGTCTCTCCGACCTTCACAAAAAAAGTTATTCAAGAATATCTCTTTCTCCTATGTGCTTTCATCCCTAACCCTAACCCTAACCCTTCCGAAAGTCAGAGAAGCTCAAGGATGGTACCGATCGATGCGCGCTACCCCATTTAGTGGGGGCAGAGCCTACTTGCAAGTCTCTCCGACCTTCACAAAAAAAGTTATTCAAGAATATCTCTTTCTCCTATGTGCTTTCATCCCTAACCCTAACCCTAACCCTTCCGAAAGTCGGAGAAGCTCAAGGATGGTACCGATCGATGCGCGCTACCCCATTTAGTGGGGGTAGAGCCTACTTGCAAGTCTCTCCGACCTTCACAAAAAAAGTTATTCAAGAATATCTCTTTCTCCTATGTGCTTTCATCCCTAACCCTAACCCTAACCCTTCCGAAAGTCGGAGAAGCTCAAAGATGGTACCGATCGATGCGCGCTACCCCATTTAGTGGGGGTAGAGCCTACTTGCAAGTCTCTCCGACCTTCACAAAAAAAGTTATTCAAGAATATCTCTTTCTCCTATGTGCTTTCATCCCTAACCCTAACCCTAACCCTTCCGAAAGTCGGAGAAGCTCAAGGATGGTACCGATCGATGCGCGCAACCCCATTTAGTGGGGGTAGAGCCTACTTGCAAGTCTCTCCGACCTTCACAAAAAAAGTTATTCAAGAATATCTCCTCAGATTTGGGGGAATTTCGTCGGTCGACCTCTTCCGAAGGTCGTACAAGCTCGGGGATGGTACCAATCGATCCGCAGGACCCAAATTAGTCCAGATGCAACCACTTTCCAAGTCTCTCCGACCTTCACAAAAAAAGTTATTCAATAATATCTCTTTCTCCTATGTGCTTTCATCCCTAACCCTAACCCTAACCCTTCCGAAAGTCGGAGAAGCTCAAGGATGGTACCGATCGATGCGCGCTACCCCATTTAGTGGGGGTAGAGCCTACTTGCAAGTCTCTCCGACCTTCACAAAAAAAGTTATTCAAGAATATCTCTTTCTCCTATGTGCTTTCATCCCTAACCCTAACCCTAACCCTTCCGAAAGTCGGAGAAGCTCAAGGATGGTACCGATCGATGCGCGCAACCCCATTTAGTGGGGGTAGAGCCTACTTGCAAGTCTCTCCGACCTTCACAAAAAAAGTTATTCAAGAATATCTCCTCAGATTTGGGGGAATTTCGTCGGTCGACCTCTTCCGAAGGTCGTACAAGCTCGGGGATGGTACCAATCGATCCGCAGGACCCAAATTAGTCCAGATGCAACCACTTTCCAAGTCTCTCCGACCTTCACAAAAAAAGTTATTCAAGAATATCTCTTTCTCCTATGTGCTTTCATCCCTAACCCTAACCCTAACCCTTCCGAAAGTCAGAGAAGCTCAAGGATGGTACCGATCGATGCGCGCTACCCCATTTAGTGGGGGCAGAGCCTACTTGCAAGTCTCTCCGACCTTCACAAAAAAAGTTATTCAAGAATATCTCTTTCTCCTATGTGCTTTCATCCCTAACCCTAACCCTAACCCTTCCGAAAGTCGGAGAAGCTCAAGGATGGTACCGATCGATGCGCGCTACCCCATTTAGTGGGGGTAGAGCCTACTTGCAAGTCTCTCCGACCTTCACAAAAAAAGTTATTCAAGAATATCTCTTTCTCCTATGTGCTTTCATCCCTAACCCTAACCCTAACCCTTCCGAAAGTCGGAGAAGCTCAAAGATGGTACCGATCGATGCGCGCTACCCCATTTAGTGGGGGTAGAGCCTACTTGCAAGTCTCTCCGACCTTCACAAAAAAAGTTATTCAAGAATATCTCTTTCTCCTATGTGCTTTCATCCCTAACCCTAACCCTAACCCTTCCGAAAGTCGGAGAAGCTCAAGGATGGTACCGATCGATGCGCGCAACCCCATTTAGTGGGGGTAGAGCCTACTTGCAAGTCTCTCCGACCTTCACAAAAAAAGTTATTCAAGAATATCTCCTCAGATTTGGGGGAATTTCGTCGGTCGACCTCTTCCGAAGGTCGTACAAGCTCGGGGATGGTACCAATCGATCTGCAGGACCCAAATTAGTCCAGATGCAACCACTTTTCAAGTCTCTCCGACCTTCACAAAAAAAGTTATTCAATAATATCTCTTTCTCCTATGTGCTTTCATCCCTAACCCTAACCCTAACCCTTCCGAAAGTCGGAGAAGCTCAAGGATGGTACCGATCGATGCGCGCTACCCCATTTAGTGGGGGTAGAGCCTACTTGCAAGTCTCTCCGACCTTCACAAAAAAAGTTATTCAAGAATATCTCTTTCTCCTATGTGCTTTCATCCCTAACCCTAACCCTAACCCTTCCGAAAGTCGGAGAAGCTCAAGGATGGTACCGATCGATGCGCGCAACCCCATTTAGTGGGGGTAGAGCCTACTTGCAAGTCTCTCCGACCTTCACAAAAAAAGTTATTCAAGAATATCTCCTCAGATTTGGGGGAATTTCGTCGGTCGACCTCTTCCGAAGGTCGTACAAGCTCGGGGATGGTACCAATCGATCCGCAGGACCCAAATTAGTCCAGATGCAACCACTTTTCAAGTCTCTCCGACCTTCACAAAAAAAGTTATTCAAGAATATCTCTTTCTCCTATGTGCTTTCATCCCTAACCCTAACCCTAACCCTTCCGAAAGTCGGAGAAGCTCAAGGATGGTACCGATCGATGCGCGCTACCCCATTTAGTGGGGGTAGAGCCTACTTGCAAGTCTCTCCGACCTTCACAAAAAAAGTTATTCAAGAATATCTCTTTCTCCTATGTGCTTTCATCCCTAACCCTAACCCTAACCCTTCCGAAAGTCGGAGAAGCTCAAGGATGGTACCGATCGATGCGTGCAACCCCATTTAGTGGGGGTAGAGCCTACTTGCAAGTCTCTCCGACCTTCACAAAAAAAGTTATTCAAGAATATCTCCTCAGATTTGGGGGAATTTCGTCGGTCAACCTCTTCCGAAGGTCGTACAAGCTCGGGGATGGTACCAATCGATCCGCAGGACCCAAATTAGTCCAGATGCAACCACTTTCCAAGTCTCTCCGACCTTCACAAAAAAAGTTATTCAAGAATATCTCTTTCTCCTATGTGCTTTCATCCCTAACCCTAACCCTAACCCTTCCGAAAGTCGGAGAAGCTCAAGGATGGTACCGATCGATGCGCGCTACCCCATTTAGTGGGGGTAGAGCCTACTTGCAAGTCTCTCCGACCTTCACAAAAAAAGTTATTCAAGAATATCTCTTTCTCCTATGTGCTTTCATCCCTAACCCTAACCCTTCCGAAAGTCGGAGAAGCTCAAGGATGGTACCGATCGATGCGCGCTACCCCATTTAGTGGGGGTAGAGCCTACTTGCAAGTCTCTCCGACCTTCACAAAAAAAGTTATTCAAGAATATCTCTTTCTCCTATGTGCTTTCATCCCTAACCCTAACCCTAACCCTTCCGAAAGTCGGAGAAGCTCAAGGATGGTACCGATCGATGCGCGCTACCCCATTTAGTGGGGGTAGAGCCTACTTGCAAGTCTCTCCGACCTTCACAAAAAAAGTTATTCAAGAATATCTCTTTCTCCTATGTGCTTTCATCCCTAACCCTAACCCTAACCCTTCCGAAAGTCGGAGAAGCTCAAAGATGGTACCGATCGATGCGCGCTACCCCATTTAGTGGGGGTAGAGCCTACTTGCAAGTCTCTCCGACCTTCACAAAAAAAGTTATTCAAGAATATCTCTTTCTCCTATGTGCTTTCATCCCTAACCCTAACCCTAACCCTTCCGAAAGTCGGAGAAGCTCAAGGATGGTACCGATCGATGCGCGCAACCCCATTTAGTGGGGGTAGAGCCTACTTGCAAGTCTCTCCGACCTTCACAAAAAAAGTTATTCAAGAATATCTCCTCAGATTTGGGGGAATTTCGTCGGTCGACCTCTTCCGAAGGTCGTACAAGCTCGGGGATGGTACCAATCGATCTGCAGGACCCAAATTAGTCCAGATGCAACCACTTTTCAAGTCTCTCCGACCTTCACAAAAAAAGTTATTCAATAATATCTCTTTCTCCTATGTGCTTTCATCCCTAACCCTAACCCTAACCCTTCCGAAAGTCGGAGAAGCTCAAGGATGGTACCGATCGATGCGCGCTACCCCATTTAGTGGGGGTAGAGCCTACTTGCAAGTCTCTCCGACCTTCACAAAAAAAGTTATTCAAGAATATCTCTTTCTCCTATGTGCTTTCATCCCTAACCCTAACCCTAACCCTTCCGAAAGTCGGAGAAGCTCAAGGATGGTACCGATCGATGCGCGCAACCCCATTTAGTGGGGGTAGAGCCTACTTGCAAGTCTCTCCGACCTTCACAAAAAAAGTTATTCAAGAATATCTCCTCAGATTTGGGGGAATTTCGTCGGTCGACCTCTTCCGAAGGTCGTACAAGCTCGGGGATGGTACCAATCGATCCGCAGGACCCAAATTAGTCCAGATGCAACCACTTTTCAAGTCTCTCCGACCTTCACAAAAAAAGTTATTCAAGAATATCTCTTTCTCCTATGTGCTTTCATCCCTAACCCTAACCCTAACCCTTCCGAAAGTCGGAGAAGCTCAAGGATGGTACCGATCGATGCGCGCTACCCCATTTAGTGGGGGTAGAGCCTACTTGCAAGTCTCTCCGACCTTCACAAAAAAAGTTATTCAAGAATATCTCTTTCTCCTATGTGCTTTCATCCCTAACCCTAACCCTAACCCTTCCGAAAGTCGGAGAAGCTCAAGGATGGTACCGATCGATGCGTGCAACCCCATTTAGTGGGGGTAGAGCCTACTTGCAAGTCTCTCCGACCTTCACAAAAAAAGTTATTCAAGAATATCTCCTCAGATTTGGGGGAATTTCGTCGGTCAACCTCTTCCGAAGGTCGTACAAGCTCGGGGATGGTACCAATCGATCCGCAGGACCCAAATTAGTCCAGATGCAACCACTTTCCAAGTCTCTCCGACCTTCACAAAAAAAGTTATTCAAGAATATCTCTTTCTCCTATGTGCTTTCATCCCTAACCCTAACCCTAACCCTTCCGAAAGTCGGAGAAGCTCAAGGATGGTACCGATCGATGCGCGCTACCCCATTTAGTGGGGGTAGAGCCTACTTGCAAGTCTCTCCGACCTTCACAAAAAAAGTTATTCAAGAATATCTCTTTCTCCTATGTGCTTTCATCCCTAACCCTAACCCTTCCGAAAGTCGGAGAAGCTCAAGGATGGTACCGATCGATGCGCGCTACCCCATTTAGTGGGGGTAGAGCCTACTTGCAAGTCTCTCCGACCTTCACAAAAAAAGTTATTCAAGAATATCTCCTCAGATTTGGGGGAATTTCGTCGGTCGACCTCTTCCGAAGGTCGTACAAGCTCGGGGATGGTACCAATCGATCCGCAGGACCCAAATTAGTCCAGATGCAACCACTTTCCAAGTCTCTCCGACCTTCACAAAAAAACTTATTCAAGAATATCTCTTTCTCCTATGTGCTTTCATCCCTAACCCTAACCCTAACCCTTCCAAAAGTCGGAGAAGCTCAAGGATGGTACCGATCGATGCGCGCTACCCCATTTAGTGGGGGTAGAGCCTACTTGCAAGTCTCTCCGACCTTCACAAAAAAAGTTATTCAAGAATATCTCTTTCTCCTATGTGCTTTCATCCCTAACCCTAACCCTAACCCTTCCGAAAGTCGGAGAAGCTCAAGGATGGTACCGATCGATGCGCGCAACCCCATTTAGTGGGGGTAGAGCCTACTTGCAAGTCTCTCCGACCTTCACAAAAAAAGTAATTCAAGAATATCTCCTCAGATTTGGGGGAATTTCGTCGGTCGACCTCTTCCGAAGGTCGTACAAGCTCGGGGATGGTACCAATCGATCCGCAGGACCCAAATTAGTCCAGATGCAACCACTTTCCAAGTCTCTCCGACCTTCACAAAAAAACTTATTCAAGAATATCTCTTTCTCCTATGTGCTTTCATCCCTAACCCTAACCCTAACCCTTCCGAAAGTCGGAGAAGCTCAAGGATGGTACTGATCGATGCGCGCTACCCCATTTAGTGGGGGTAGAGCCTACTTGCAAGTCTCTCCGACCTTCACAAAAAAAGTTATTCAAGAATATCTCCTCAGATTTGGGGGAATTTCGTCGGTCGACCTCTTCCGAAGGTCGTACAAGCTCGGGGATGGTACCAATCGATCCGCAGGACCCAAATTAGTCCAGATGCAACCACTTTCCAAGTCTCTCCGACCTTCACAAAAAAAGTTATTCAAGAATATCTCTTTCTCCTATGTGCTTTCATCCCTAACCCTAACCCTAACCCTTCCGAAAGTCGGAGAAGCTCAAGGATGGTACCGATCGATGCGCGCTACCCCATTTAGTGGGGGTAGAGCCTACTTGCAAGTCTCTCCGACCTTCACAAAAAAAGTTATTCAAGAATATCTCTTTCTCCTATGTGCTTTCATCCCTAACCCTAACCCTAACCCTTCCGAAAGTCGGAGAAGCTCAAGGATGGTACCGATCGATGCGTGCAACCCCATTTAGTGGGGGTAGAGCCTACTTGCAAGTCTCTCCGACCTTCACAAAAAAAGTTATTCAAGAATATCTCCTCAGATTTGGGGGAATTTCGTCGGTCAACCTCTTCCGAAGGTCGTACAAGCTCGGGGATGGTACCAATCGATCCGCAGGACCCAAATTAGTCCAGATGCAACCACTTTCCAAGTCTCTCCGACCTTCACAAAAAAAGTTATTCAAGAATATCTCTTTCTCCTATGTGCTTTCATCCCTAACCCTAACCCTAACCCTTCCGAAAGTCGGAGAAGCTCAAAGATGGTACCGATCGATGCGCGCTACCCCATTTAGTGGGGGTAGAGCCTACTTGCAAGTCTCTCCGACCTTCACAAAAAAAGTTATTCAAGAATATCTCTTTCTCCTATGTGCTTTCATCCCTAACCCTAACCCTAACCCTTCCGAAAGTCGGAGAAGCTCAAGGATGGTACCGATCGATGCGCGCAACCCCATTTAGTGGGGGTAGAGCCTACTTGCAAGTCTCTCCGACCTTCACAAAAAAAGTTATTCAAGAATATCTCCTCAGATTTGGGGGAATTTCGTCGGTCGACCTCTTCCGAAGGTCGTACAAGCTCGGGGATGGTACCAATCGATCCGCAGGACCCAAATTAGTCCAGATGCAACCACTTTCCAAGTCTCTCCGACCTTCACAAAAAAAGTTATTCAAGAATATCTCTTTCTCCTATGTGCTTTCATCCCTAACCCTAACCCTAACCCTTCCGAAAGTCGGAGAAGCTCAAGGATGGTACCGATCGATGCGCGCTACCCCATTTAGTGGGGGTAGAGCCTACTTGCAAGTCTCTCCGACCTTCACAAAAAAAGTTATTCAAGAATATCTCTTTCTCCTATGTGCTTTCATCCCTAACCCTAACCCTTCCGAAAGTCGGAGAAGCTCAAGGATGGTACCGATCGATGCGCGCTACCCCATTTAGTGGGGGTAGAGCCTACTTGCAAGTCTCTCCGACCTTCACAAAAAAAGTTATTCAAGAATATCTCCTCAGATTTGGGGGAATTTCGTCGGTCGACCTCTTCCGAAGGTCGTACAAGCTCGGGGATGGTACCAATCGATCCGCAGGACCCAAATTAGTCCAGATGCAACCACTTTCCAAGTCTCTCCGACCTTCACAAAAAAACTTATTCAAGAATATCTCTTTCTCCTATGTGCTTTCATCCCTAACCCTAACCCTAACCCTTCCAAAAGTCGGAGAAGCTCAAGGATGGTACCGATCGATGCGCGCTACCCCATTTAGTGGGGGTAGAGCCTACTTGCAAGTCTCTCCGACCTTCACAAAAAAAGTTATTCAAGAATATCTCTTTCTCCTATGTGCTTTCATCCCTAACCCTAACCCTAACCCTTCCGAAAGTCGGAGAAGCTCAAGGATGGTACCGATCGATGCGCGCAACCCCATTTAGTGGGGGTAGAGCCTACTTGCAAGTCTCTCCGACCTTCACAAAAAAAGTAATTCAAGAATATCTCCTCAGATTTGGGGGAATTTCGTCGGTCGACCTCTTCCGAAGGTCGTACAAGCTCGGGGATGGTACCAATCGATCCGCAGGACCCAAATTAGTCCAGATGCAACCACTTTCCAAGTCTCTCCGACCTTCACAAAAAAACTTATTCAAGAATATCTCTTTCTCCTATGTGCTTTCATCCCTAACCCTAACCCTAACCCTTCCGAAAGTCGGAGAAGCTCAAGGATGGTACTGATCGATGCGCGCTACCCCATTTAGTGGGGGTAGAGCCTACTTGCAAGTCTCTCCGACCTTCACAAAAAAAGTTATTCAAGAATATCTCCTCAGATTTGGGGGAATTTCGTCGGTCGACCTCTTCCGAAGGTCGTACAAGCTCGGGGATGGTACCAATCGATCCGCAGGACCCAAATTAGTCCAGATGCAACCACTTTCCAAGTCTCTCCGACCTTCACAAAAAAAGTTATTCAAGAATATCTCTTTCTCCTATGTGCTTTCATCCCTAACCCTAACCCTAACCCTTCCGAAAGTCGGAGAAGCTCAAGGATGGTACCGATCGATGCGCGCTACCCCATTTAGTGGGGGCAGAGCCTACTTGCAAGTCTCTCCGACCTTCACAAAAAAAGTTATTCAAGAATATCTCTTTCTCCTATGTGCTTTCATCCCTAACCCTAACCCTAACCCTTCCGAAAGTCGGAGAAGCTCAAGGATGGTACCGATCGATGCGCGCTACCCCATTTAGTGGGGGTAGAGCCTACTTGCAAGTCTCTCCGACCTTCACAAAAAAAGTTATTCAAGAATATCTCTTTCTCCTATGTGCTTTCATCCCTAACCCTAACCCTAACCCTTCCGAAAGTCGGAGAAGCTCAAGGATGGTACCGATCGATGCGCGCTACCCCATTTAGTGGGGGTAGAGCCTACTTGCAAGTCTCTCCGACCTTCACAAAAAAA
Source organism: Limanda limanda (assembly GCF_963576545.1). NCBI lineage: Eukaryota > Metazoa > Chordata > Actinopteri > Pleuronectiformes > Pleuronectidae > Limanda > Limanda limanda. The sequence continues at coordinate 375,944 of NW_026870603.1, read as the reverse complement.
GTTATTCAAGAATATCTCTTTCTCCTATGTGCTTTCATCCCTAACCCTAACCCTAACCCTTCCGAAAGTCGGAGAAGCTCAAGGATGGTACCGATCGATGCGCGCAACCCCATTTAGTGGGGGTAGAGCCTACTTGCAAGTCTCTCCGACCTTCACAAAAAAAGTTATTCAAGAATATCTCCTCAGATTTGGGGGAATTTCGTCGGTCGACCTCTTCCGAAGGTCGTACAAGCTCGGGGATGGTACCAATCGATCCGCAGGACCCAAATTAGTCCAGATGCAACCACTTTCCAAGTCTCTCCGACCTTCACAAAAAAAGTTATTCAAGAATATCTCTTTCTCCTATGTGCTTTCATCCCTAACCCTAACCCTAACCCTTCCGAAAGTCGGAGAAGCTCAAGGATGGTACCGATCGATGCGCGCTACCCCATTTAGTGGGGGTAGAGCCTACTTGCAAGTCTCTCCGACCTTCACAAAAAAAGTTATTCAAGAATATCTCTTTCTCCTATGTGCTTTCATCCCTAACCCTAACCCTAACCCTTCCGAAAGTCGGAGAAGCTCAAGGATGGTACCGATCGATGCGCGCTACCCCATTTAGTGGGGGTAGAGCCTACTTGCAAGTCTCTCCGACCTTCACAAAAAAAGTTATTCAAGAATATCTCTTTCTCCTATGTGCTTTCATCCCTAACCCTAACCCTAACCCTTCCGAAAGTCGGAGAAGCTCAAGGATGGTACCGATCGATGCGCGCAACCCCATTTAGTGGGGGTAGAGCCTACTTGCAAGTCTCTCCGACCTTCACAAAAAAAGTTATTCAAGAATATCTCCTCAGATTTGGGGGAATTTCGTCGGTCGACCTCTTCCGAAGGTCGTACAAGCTCGGGGATGGTACCAATCGATCCGCAGGACCCAAATTAGTCCAGATGCAACCACTTTCCAAGTCTCTCCGACCTTCACAAAAAAAGTTATTCAAGAATATCTCTTTCTCCTATGTGCTTTCATCCCTAACCCTAACCCTAACCCTTCCGAAAGTCGGAGAAGCTCAAGGATGGTACCGATCGATGCGCGCTACCCCATTTAGTGGGGGTAGAGCCTACTTGCAAGTCTCTCCGACCTTCACAAAAAAAGTTATTCAAGAATATCTCCTCAGATTTGGGGGAATTTCGTCGGTCGACCTCTTCCGAAGGTCGTACAAGCTCGGGGATGGTACCAATCGATCTGCAGGACCCAAATTAGTCCAGATGCAACCACTTTCCAAGTCTCTCCGACCTTCACAAAAAAACTTATTCAAGAATATCTCTTTCTCCTATGTGCTTTCATCCCTAACCCTAACCCTAACCCTTCCGAAAGTCGGAGAAGCTCAAGGATGGTACCGATCGATGCGCGCTACCCCATTTAGTGGGGGTAGAGCCTACTTGCAAGTCTCTCCGACCTTCACAAAAAAAGTTATTCAAGAATATCTCTTTCTCCTATGTGCTTTCATCCCTAACCCTAACCCTAACCCTTCCGAAAGTCGGAGAAGCTCAAGGATGGTACCGATCGATGCGCGCAAACCCATTTAGTGGGGGTAGAGCCTACTTGCAAGTCTCTCCGACCTTCACAAAAAAAGTTATTCAAGAATATCTCCTCAGATTTGGGGGAATTTCGTCGGTCGACCTCTTCCGAAGGTCGTACAAGCTCGGGGATGGTACCAATCGATCCGCAGGACCCAAATTAGTCCAGATGCAACCACTTTCCAAGTCTCTCCGACCTTCACAAAAAAAGTTATTCAAGAATATCTCTTTCTCCTATGTGCTTTCATCCCTAACCCTAACCCTTCCGAAAGTCGGAGAAGCTCAAGGATGGTACTGATCGATGCGCGCTACCCCATTTAGTGGGGGTAGAGCCTACTTGCAAGTCTCTCCGACCTTCACAAAAAAAGTTATTCAAGAATATCTCCTCAGATTTGGGGGAATTTCGTCGGTCGACCTCTTCCGAAGGTCGTACAAGCTCGGGGATGGTACCAATCGATCCGCAGGACCCAAATTAGTCCAGATGCAACCACTTTCCAAGTCTCTCCGACCTTCACAAAAAAAGTTATTCAAGAATATCTCTTTCTCCTATGTGCTTTCATCCCTAACCCTAACCCTAACCCTTCCGAAAGTCAGAGAAGCTCAAGGATGGTACCGATCGATGCGCGCTACCCCATTTAGTGGGGGCAGAGCCTACTTGCAAGTCTCTCCGACCTTCACAAAAAAAGTTATTCAAGAATATCTCTTTCTCCTATGTGCTTTCATCCCTAACCCTAACCCTAACCCTTCCGAAAGTCGGAGAAGCTCAAGGATGGTACCGATCGATGCGCGCTACCCCATTTAGTGGGGGTAGAGCCTACTTGCAAGTCTCTCCGACCTTCACAAAAAAAGTTATTCAAGAATATCTCTTTCTCCTATGTGCTTTCATCCCTAACCCTAACCCTAACCCTTCCGAAAGTCGGAGAAGCTCAAAGATGGTACCGATCGATGCGCGCTACCCCATTTAGTGGGGGTAGAGCCTACTTGCAAGTCTCTCCGACCTTCACAAAAAAAGTTATTCAAGAATATCTCTTTCTCCTATGTGCTTTCATCCCTAACCCTAACCCTAACCCTTCCGAAAGTCGGAGAAGCTCAAGGATGGTACCGATCGATGCGCGCAACCCCATTTAGTGGGGGTAGAGCCTACTTGCAAGTCTCTCCGACCTTCACAAAAAAAGTTATTCAAGAATATCTCCTCAGATTTGGGGGAATTTCGTCGGTCGACCTCTTCCGAAGGTCGTACAAGCTCGGGGATGGTACCAATCGATCCGCAGGACCCAAATTAGTCCAGATGCAACCACTTTCCAAGTCTCTCCGACCTTCACAAAAAAAGTTATTCAAGAATATCTCTTTCTCCTATGTGCTTTCATCCCTAACCCTAACCCTAACCCTTCCGAAAGTCGGAGAAGCTCAAGGATGGTACCGATCGATGCGCGCTACCCCATTTAGTGGGGGTAGAGCCTACTTGCAAGTCTCTCCGACCTTCACAAAAAAAGTTATTCAAGAATATCTCTTTCTCCTATGTGCTTTCATCCCTAACCCTAACCCTAACCCTTCCGAAAGTCGGAGAAGCTCAAGGATGGTACCGATCGATGCGCGCAACCCCATTTAGTGGGGGTAGAGCCTACTTGCAAGTCTCTCCGACCTTCACAAAAAAAGTTATTCAAGAATATCTCCTCAGATTTGGGGGAATTTCGTCGGTCGACCTCTTCCGAAAGTCGTACAAGCTCGGGGATGGTACCAATCGATCCGCAGGACCCAAATTAGTCCAGATGCAACCACTTTCCAAGTCTCTCCGACCTTCACAAAAAAAGTTATTCAAGAATATCTCTTTCTCCTATGTGCTTTCATCCCTAACCCTAACCCTAACCCTTCCGAAAGTCGGAGAAGCTCAAGGATGGTACCGATCGATGCGCGCAACCCCATTTAGTGGGGGTAGAGCCTACTTGCAAGTCTCTCCGACCTTCACAAAAAAAGTTATTCAAGAATATCTCCTCAGATTTGGGGGAATTTCGTCGGTCGACCTCTTTCGAAGGTCGTACAAGCTCGGGGATGGTACCAATCGATCCGCAGGACCCAAATTAGTCCAGATGCAACCACTTTCCAAGTCTCTCCGACCTTCACAAAAAAAGTTATTCAAGAATATCTCTTTCTCCTATGTGCTTTCATCCCTAACCCTAACCCTAACCCTTCCGAAAGTCGGAGAAGCTCAAGGATGGTACCGATCGATGCGCGCTACCCCATTTAGTGGGGGTAGAGCCTACTTGCAAGTCTCTCCGACCTTCACAAAAAAAGTTATTCAAGAATATCTCCTCAGATTTGGGGGAATTTCGTCGGTCGACCTCTTCCGAAGGTCGTACAAGCTCGGGGATGGTACCAATCGATCCGCAGGACCCAAATTAGTCCAGATGCAACCACTTTCCAAGTCTCTCCGACCTTCACAAAAAAACTTATTCAAGAATATCTCTTTCTCCTATGTGCTTTCATCCCTAACCCTAACCCTAACCCTTCCGAAAGTCGGAGAAGCTCAAGGATGGTACCGATCGATGCGCGCTACCCCATTTAGTGGGGGTAGAGCCTACTTGCAAGTCTCTCCGACCTTCACAAAAAAAGTTATTCAAGAATATCTCTTTCTCCTATGTGCTTTCATCCCTAACCCTAACCCTAACCCTTCCGAAAGTCGGAGAAGCTCAAGGATGGTACCGATCGATGCGCGCAACCCCATTTAGTGGGGGTAGAGCCTACTTGCAAGTCTCTCCGACCTTCACAAAAAAAGTTATTCAAGAATATCTCCTCAGATTTGGGGGAATTTCGTCGGTCGACCTCTTCCGAAGGTCGTACAAGCTCGGGGATGGTACCAATCGATCCGCAGGACCCAAATTAGTCCAGATGCAACCACTTTCCAAGTCTCTCCGACCTTCACAAAAAAAGTTATTCAAGAATATCTCTTTCTCCTATGTGCTTTCATCCCTAACCCTAACCCTTCCGAAAGTCGGAGAAGCTCAAGGATGGTACCGATCGATGCGCGCTACCCCATTTAGTGGGGGTAGAGCCTACTTGCAAGTCTCTCCGACCTTCACAAAAAAAGTTATTCAAGAATATCTCCTCAGATTTGGGGGAATTTCGTCGGTCAACCTCTTCCGAAGGTCGTACAAGCTCGGGGATGGTACCAATCGATCCGCAGGACCCAAATTAGTCCAGATGCAACCACTTTCCAAGTCTCTCCGACCTTCACAAAAAAAGTTATTCAAGAATATCTCTTTCTCCTATGTGCTTTCATCCCTAACCCTAACCCTAACCCTTCCGAAAGTCAGAGAAGCTCAAGGATGGTACCGATCGATGTGCGCTACCCCATTTAGTGGGTGCAGAGCCTACTTGCAAGTCTCTCCGACCTTCACAAAAAAAGTTATTCAAGAATATCTCTTTCTCCTATGTGCTTTCATCCCTAACCCTAACCCTAACCCTTCCGAAAGTCGGAGAAGCTCAAGGATGGTACCGATCGATGCGCGCTACCCCATTTAGTGGGGGTAGAGCCTACTTGCAAGTCTCTCCGACCTTCACAAAAAAAGTTATTCAAGAATATCTCTTTCTCCTATGTGCTTTCATCCCTAACCCTAACCCTAACCCTTCCGAAAGTCGGAGAAGCTCAAAGATGGTACCGATCGATGCGCGCTACCCCATTTAGTGGGGGTAGAGCCTACTTGCAAGTCTCTCCGACCTTCACAAAAAAAGTTATTCAAGAATATCTCTTTCTCCTATGTGCTTTCATCCCTAACCCTAACCCTAACCCTTCCGAAAGTCGGAGAAGCTCAAGGATGGTACCGATCGATGCGCGCAAGCCCATTTAGTGGGGGTAGAGCCTACTTGCAAGTCTCTCCGACCTTCACAAAAAAAGTTATTCAAGAATATCTCCTCAGATTTGGGGGAATTTCGTCGGTCGACCTCTTCCGAAGGTCGTACAAGCTCGGGGATGGTACCAATCGATCCGCAGGACCCAAATTAGTCCAGATGCAACCACTTTCCAAGTCTCTCCGACCTTCACAAAAAAAGTTATTCAAGAATATCTCTTTCTCCTATGTGCTTTCATCCCTAACCCTAACCCTAACCCTTCCGAAAGTCAGAGAAGCTCAAGGATGGTACCGATCGATGCGCGCTACCCCATTTAGTGGGGGCAGAGCCTACTTGCAAGTCTCTCCGACCTTCACAAAAAAAGTTATTCAAGAATATCTCTTTCTCCTATGTGCTTTCATCCCTAACCCTAACCCTAACCCTTCCGAAAGTCGGAGAAGCTCAAGGATGGTACCGATCGATGCGCGCTACCCCATTTAGTGGGGGTAGAGCCTACTTGCAAGTCTCTCCGACCTTCACAAAAAAAGTTATTCAAGAATATCTCTTTCTCCTATGTGCTTTCATCCCTAACCCTAACCCTAACCCTTCCGAAAGTCGGAGAAGCTCAAAGATGGTACCGATCGATGCGCGCTACCCCATTTAGTGGGGGTAGAGCCTACTTGCAAGTCTCTCCGACCTTCACAAAAAAAGTTATTCAAGAATATCTCTTTCTCCTATGTGCTTTCATCCCTAACCCTAACCCTAACCCTTCCGAAAGTCGGAGAAGCTCAAGGATGGTACCGATCGATGCGCGCAACCCCATTTAGTGGGGGTAGAGCCTACTTGCAAGTCTCTCCGACCTTCACAAAAAAAGTTATTCAAGAATATCTCCTCAGATTTGGGGGAATTTCGTCGGTCGACCTCTTCCGAAGGTCGTACAAGCTCGGGGATGGTACCAATCGATCCGCAGGACCCAAATTAGTCCAGATGCAACCACTTTCCAAGTCTCTCCGACCTTCACAAAAAAAGTTATTCAAGAATATCTCTTTCTCCTATGTGCTTTCATCCCTAACCCTAACCCTAACCCTTCCGAAAGTCGGAGAAGCTCAAGGATGGTACCGATCGATGCGCGCTACCCCATTTAGTGGGGGTAGAGCCTACTTGCAAGTCTCTCCGACCTTCACAAAAAAAGTTATTCAAGAATATCTCTTTCTCCTATGTGCTTTCATCCCTAACCCTAACCCTAACCCTTCCGAAAGTCGGAGAAGCTCAAGGATGGTACCGATCGATGCGCGCAACCCCATTTAGTGGGGGTAGAGCCTACTTGCAAGTCTCTCCGACCTTCACAAAAAAAGTTATTCAAGAATATCTCCTCAGATTTGGGGGAATTTCGTCGGTCGACCTCTTCCGAAAGTCGTACAAGCTCGGGGATGGTACCAATCGATCCGCAGGACCCAAATTAGTCCAGATGCAACCACTTTCCAAGTCTCTCCGACCTTCACAAAAAAAGTTATTCAAGAATATCTCTTTCTCCTATGTGCTTTCATCCCTAACCCTAACCCTAACCCTTCCGAAAGTCGGAGAAGCTCAAGGATGGTACCGATCGATGCGCGCAACCCCATTTAGTGGGGGTAGAGCCTACTTGCAAGTCTCTCCGACCTTCACAAAAAAAGTTATTCAAGAATATCTCCTCAGATTTGGGGGAATTTCGTCGGTCGACCTCTTTCGAAGGTCGTACAAGCTCGGGGATGGTACCAATCGATCCGCAGGACCCAAATTAGTCCAGATGCAACCACTTTCCAAGTCTCTCCGACCTTCACAAAAAAAGTTATTCAAGAATATCTCTTTCTCCTATGTGCTTTCATCCCTAACCCTAACCCTAACCCTTCCGAAAGTCGGAGAAGCTCAAGGATGGTACCGATCGATGCGCGCTACCCCATTTAGTGGGGGTAGAGCCTACTTGCAAGTCTCTCCGACCTTCACAAAAAAAGTTATTCAAGAATATCTCCTCAGATTTGGGGGAATTTCGTCGGTCGACCTCTTCCGAAGGTCGTACAAGCTCGGGGATGGTACCAATCGATCCGCAGGACCCAAATTAGTCCAGATGCAACCACTTTCCAAGTCTCTCCGACCTTCACAAAAAAACTTATTCAAGAATATCTCTTTCTCCTATGTGCTTTCATCCCTAACCCTAACCCTAACCCTTCCGAAAGTCGGAGAAGCTCAAGGATGGTACCGATCGATGCGCGCTACCCCATTTAGTGGGGGTAGAGCCTACTTGCAAGTCTCTCCGACCTTCACAAAAAAAGTTATTCAAGAATATCTCTTTCTCCTATGTGCTTTCATCCCTAACCCTAACCCTAACCCTTCCGAAAGTCGGAGAAGCTCAAGGATGGTACCGATCGATGCGCGCAACCCCATTTAGTGGGGGTAGAGCCTACTTGCAAGTCTCTCCGACCTTCACAAAAAAAGTTATTCAAGAATATCTCCTCAGATTTGGGGGAATTTCGTCGGTCGACCTCTTCCGAAGGTCGTACAAGCTCGGGGATGGTACCAATCGATCCGCAGGACCCAAATTAGTCCAGATGCAACCACTTTCCAAGTCTCTCCGACCTTCACAAAAAAAGTTATTCAAGAATATCTCTTTCTCCTATGTGCTTTCATCCCTAACCCTAACCCTTCCGAAAGTCGGAGAAGCTCAAGGATGGTACCGATCGATGCGCGCTACCCCATTTAGTGGGGGTAGAGCCTACTTGCAAGTCTCTCCGACCTTCACAAAAAAAGTTATTCAAGAATATCTCCTCAGATTTGGGGGAATTTCGTCGGTCAACCTCTTCCGAAGGTCGTACAAGCTCGGGGATGGTACCAATCGATCCGCAGGACCCAAATTAGTCCAGATGCAACCACTTTCCAAGTCTCTCCGACCTTCACAAAAAAAGTTATTCAAGAATATCTCTTTCTCCTATGTGCTTTCATCCCTAACCCTAACCCTAACCCTTCCGAAAGTCAGAGAAGCTCAAGGATGGTACCGATCGATGTGCGCTACCCCATTTAGTGGGTGCAGAGCCTACTTGCAAGTCTCTCCGACCTTCACAAAAAAAGTTATTCAAGAATATCTCTTTCTCCTATGTGCTTTCATCCCTAACCCTAACCCTAACCCTTCCGAAAGTCGGAGAAGCTCAAGGATGGTACCGATCGATGCGCGCTACCCCATTTAGTGGGGGTAGAGCCTACTTGCAAGTCTCTCCGACCTTCACAAAAAAAGTTATTCAAGAATATCTCTTTCTCCTATGTGCTTTCATCCCTAACCCTAACCCTAACCCTTCCGAAAGTCGGAGAAGCTCAAAGATGGTACCGATCGATGCGCGCTACCCCATTTAGTGGGGGTAGAGCCTACTTGCAAGTCTCTCCGACCTTCACAAAAAAAGTTATTCAAGAATATCTCTTTCTCCTATGTGCTTTCATCCCTAACCCTAACCCTAACCCTTCCGAAAGTCGGAGAAGCTCAAGGATGGTACCGATCGATGCGCGCAAGCCCATTTAGTGGGGGTAGAGCCTACTTGCAAGTCTCTCCGACCTTCACAAAAAAAGTTATTCAAGAATATCTCCTCAGATTTGGGGGAATTTCGTCGGTCGACCTCTTCCGAAGGTCGTACAAGCTCGGGGATGGTACCAATCGATCCGCAGGACCCAAATTAGTCCAGATGCAACCACTTTCCAAGTCTCTCCGACCTTCACAAAAAAAGTTATTCAAGAATATCTCTTTCTCCTATGTGCTTTCATCCCTAACCCTAACCCTAACCCTTCCGAAAGTCGGAGAAGCTCAAGGATGGTACCGATCGATGCGCGCTACCCCATTTAGTGGGGGTAGAGCCTACTTGCAAGTCTCTCCGACCTTCACAAAAAAAGTTATTCAAGAATATCTCTTTCTCCTATGTGCTTTCATCCCTAACCCTAACCCTAACCCTTCCGAAAGTCGGAGAAGCTCAAGGATGGTACCGATCGATGCGCGCAACCCCATTTAGTGGGGGTAGAGCCTACTTGCAAGTCTCTCCGACCTTCACAAAAGAAGTTATTCAAGAATATCTCCTCAGATTTGGGGGAATTTCGTCGGTCGACCTCTTCCGAAGGTCGTACAAGCTCGGGGATGGTACCAATCGATCCGCAGGACCCAAATTAGTCCAGATGCAACCACTTTCCAAGTCTCTCCGACCTTCACAAAAAAAGTTATTCAAGAATATCTCTTTCTCCTATGTGCTTTCATCCCTAACCCTAACCCTTCCGAAAGTCGGAGAAGCTCAAGGATGGTACCGATCGATGCGCGCTACCCCATTTAGTGGGGGTAGAGCCTACTTGCAAGTCTCTCCGACCTTCACAAAAAAAGTTATTCAAGAATATCTCCTCAGATTTGGGGGAATTTCGTCGGTCGACCTCTTCCGAAGGTCGTACAAGCTCGGGGATGGTACCAATCGATCCGCAGGACCCAAATTAGTCCAGATGCAACCACTTTCCAAGTCTCTCCGACCTTCACAAAAAAAGTTATTCAAGAATATCTCTTTCTCCTATGTGCTTTCATCCCTAACCCTAACCCTAACCCTTCCGAAAGTCAGAGAAGCTCAAGGATGGTACCGATCGATGCGCGCTACCCCATTTAGTGGGTGCAGAGCCTACTTGCATGTCTCTCCGACCTTCACAAAAAAAGTTATTCAAGAATATCTCTTTCTCCTATGTGCTTTCATCCCTAACCCTAACCCTAACCCTTCCGAAAGTCGGAGAAGCTCAAGGATGGTACCGATCGATGCGCGCTACCCCATTTAGTGGGGGTAGAGCCTACTTGCAAGTCTCTCCGACCTTCAAAAAAAAAGTTATTCAAGAATATCTCTTTCTCCTATGTGCTTTCATCCCTAACCCTAACCCTAACCCTTCCGAAAGTCGGAGAAGCTCAAAGATGGTACCGATCGATGCGCGCTACCCCTTTTAGTGGGGGTAGAGCCTACTTGCAAGTCTCTCCGACCTTCACAAAAAAAGTTATTCAAGAATATCTCTTTCTCCTATGTGCTTTCATCCCTAACCCTAACCCTAACCCTTCCGAAAGTCGGAGAAGCTCAAGGATGGTACCGATCGATGCGCGCAAGCCCATTTAGTGGGGGTAGAGCCTACTTGCAAGTCTCTCCGACCTTCACAAAAAAAGTTATTCAAGAATATCTCCTCAGATTTGGGGGAATTTCGTCGGTCGACCTCTTCCGAAGGTCGTACAAGCTCGAGGATGGTACCAATCGATCCGCAGGACCCAAATTAGTCCAGATGCAACCACTTTCCAAGTCTCTCCGACCTTCACAAAAAAAGTTATTCAAGAATATCTCTTTCTCCTATGTGCTTTCATCCCTAACTCTAACCCTAACCCTTCCGAAAGTCGGAGAAGCTCAAGGATGGTACCGATCGATGCGCGCTACCCCATTTAGTGGGGGTAGAGCCTACTTGCAAGTCTCTCCGACCTTCACAAAAAAAGTTATTCAAGAATATCTCTTTCTCCTATGTGCTTTCATCCCTAACCCTAACCCTAACCCTTCCGAAAGTCGGAGAAGCTCAAGGATGGTACCGATCGATGCGCGCAACCCCATTTAGTGGGGGTAGAGCCTACTTGCAAGTCTCTCCGACCTTCACAAAAAAAGTTATTCAAGAATATCTCCTCAGATTTGGGGGAATTTCGTCGGTCGACCTCTTCCGAAGGTCGTACAAGCTCGGGGATGGTACCAATCGATCCGCAGGACCCAAATTAGTCCAGATGCAACCACTTTCCAAGTCTCTCCGACCTTCACAAAAAAAGTTATTCAAGAATATCTCTTTCTCCTATGTGCTTTCATCCCTAACCCTAACCCTAACCCTTCCGAAAGTCGGAGAAGCTCAAGGATGGTACCGATCGATGCGCGTTACCCCATTTAGTGGGGGTAGAGCCTACTTGCAAGTCTCTCCGACCTTCACAAAAAAAGTTATTCAAGAATATCTCTTTCTCCTATGTGCTTTCATCCCTAACCCTAACCCTAACCCTTCCGAAAGTCGGAGAAGCTCAAGGATGGTACCGATCGATGCGCGCAACCCCATTTAGTGGGGGTAGAGCCTACTTGCAAGTCTCTCCGACCTTCACAAAAAAAGTTATTCAAGAATATCTCCTCAGATTTGGGGGAATTTCGTCGGTCGACCTCTTCCGAAGGTCGTACAAGCTCGGGGATGGTACCAATCGATCCGCAGGACCCAAATTAGTCCAGATGCAACCACTTTCCAAGTCTCTCCGACCTTCACAAAAAAAGTTATTCAAGAATATCTCTTTCTCCTATGTGCTTTCATCCCTAACCCTAACCCTAACCCTTCCGAAAGTCGGAGAAGCTCAAGGATGGTACCGATCGATGCGCGCTACCCCATTTAGTGGGGGTAGAGCCTACTTGCAAGTCTCTCCGACCTTCACAAAAAAAGTTATTCAAGAATATCTCTTTCTCCTATGTGCTTTCATCCCTAACCCTAACCCTAACCCTTCCGAAAGTCGGAGAAGCTCAAGGATGGTACTGATCGATGCGCGCAACCCCATTTAGTGGGGGTAGAGCCTACTTGCAAGTCTCTCCGACCTTCACAAAAAAAGTTATTCAAGAATATCTCCTCAGATTTGGGGGAATTTCGTCGGTCGACCTCTTCCGAAGGTCGTACAAGCTCGGGGATGGTACCAATCGATCCGCAGGACCCAAATTAGTCCAGATGCAACCACTTTTCAAGTCTCTCCGACCTTCACAAAAAAAGTTATTCAAGAATATCTCTTTCTCCTATGTGCTTTCATCCCTAACCCTAACCCTAACCCTTCCGAAAGTCGGAGAAGCTCAAGGATGGTACCGATCGATGCGCGTTACCCCATTTAGTGGGGGTAGAGCCTACTTGCAAGTCTCTCCGACCTTCACAAAAAAAGTTATTCAAGAATATCTCTTTCTCCTATGTGCTTTCATCCCTAACCCTAACCCTAACCCTTCCGAAAGTCGGAGAAGCTCAAGGATGGTACCGATCGATGCGCGCAACCCCATTTAGTGGGGGTAGAGCCTACTTGCAAGTCTCTCCGACCTTCACAAAAAAAGTTATTCAAGAATATCTCCTCAGATTTGGGGGAATTTCGTCGGTCGACCTCTTCCGAAGGTCGTACAAGCTCGGGGATGGTACCAATCGATCCGCAGGACCCAAATTAGTCCAGATGCAACCACTTTCCAAGTCTCTCCGACCTTCACAAAAAAAGTTATTCAAGAATATCTCTTTCTCCTATGTGCTTTCATCCCTAACCCTAACCCTAACCCTTCCGAAAGTCGGAGAAGCTCAAGGATGGTACCGATCGATGCGCGCTACCCCATTTAGTGGGAGTAGAGCCTACTTGCAAGTCTCTCCGACCTTCACAAAAAAAGTTATTCAAGAATATCTCTTTCTCCTATGTGCTTTCATCCCTAACCCTAACCCTAACCCTTCCGAAAGTCGGAGAAGCTCAAGGATGGTACCGATCGATGCGCGCTACCCCATTTAGTGGGGGTAGAGCCTACTTGCAAGTCTCTCCGACCTTCACAAAAAAAGTTATTCAAGAATATCTCCTCAGATTTGGGGGAATTTCGTCGGTCGACCTCTTCCGAAGGTCGTACAAGCTCGGGGATGGTACCAATCGATCCGCAGGACCCAAATTAGTCCAGATGCAACCACTTTCCAAGTCTCTCCGACCTTCACAAAAAAACTTATTCAAGAATATCTCTTTCTCCTATGTGCTTTCATCCCTAACCCTAACCCTAACCCTTCCGAAAGTCGGAGAAGCTCAAGGATGGTACCGATCGATGCGCGCTACCCCATTTAGTGGGGGTAGAGCCTACTTGCAAGTCTCTCCGACCTTCACAAAAAAAGTTATTCAAGAATATCTCTTTCTCCTATGTGCTTTCATCCCTAACCCTAACCCTAACCCTTCCGAAAGTCGGAGAAGCTCAAGGATGGTACCGATCGATGCGCGCAACCCCATTTAGTGGGGGTAGAGCCTACTTGCAAGTCTCTCCGACCTTCACAAAAAAAGTAATTCAAGAATATCTCCTCAGATTTGGGGGAATTTCGTCGGTTGACCTCTTCCGAAGGTCGTACAAGCTCGGGGATGGTACCAATCGATCCGCAGGACCCAAATTAGTCCAGATGCAACCACTTTCCAAGTCTCTCCGACCTTCACAAAAAAACTTATTCAAGAATATCTCTTTCTCCTATGTGCTTTCATCCCTAACCCTAACCCTAACCCTTCCGATAGTCGGAGAAGCTCAAGGATGGTACCGATCGATGCGCGCTACCCCATTTAGTGGGGGTAGAGCCTACTTGCAAGTCTCTCCGACCTTCACAAAAAAAGTTATTCAAGAATATCTCCTCAGATTTGGGGGAATTTCGTCGGTCGACCTCTTCCGAAGGTCGTACAAGCTCGGGGATGGTACCAATCGATCCGCAGGACCCAAATTAGTCCAGATGCAACCACTTTCCAAGTCTCTCCGACCTTCACAAAAAAAGTTATTCAAGAATATCTCTTTCTCCTATGTGCTTTCATCCCTAACCCTAACCCTAACCCTTCCGAAAGTCGGAGAAGCTCAAGGATGGTACCGATCGATGCGCGCTACCCCATTTAGTGGGGGCAGAGCCTACTTGCAAGTCTCTCCGACCTTCACAAAAAAAGTTATTCAAGAATATCTCTTTCTCCTATGTGCTTTCATCCCTAACCCTAACCCTAACCCTTCCGAAAGTCGGAGAAGCTCAAGGATGGTACCGATCGATGCGCGCTACCCCATTTAGTGGGTGTAGAGCCTACTTGCAAGTCTCTCCGACCTTCACAAAAAAAGTTATTCAAGAATATCTCTTTCTCCTATGTGCTTTCATCCCTAACCCTAACCCTAACCCTTCCGAAAGTCGGAGAAGCTCAAGGATGGTACCGATCGATGCGCGCTACCCCATTTAGTGGGGGTAGAGCCTACTTGCAAGTCTCTCCGACCTTCACAAAAAAAGTTATTCAAGAATATCTCTTTCTCCTATGTGCTTTCATCCCTAACCCTAACCCTTCCGAAAGTCGGAGAAGCTCAAGGATGGTACCGATCGATGCGCGCAACCCCATTTAGTGGGGGTAGAGCCTACTTGCAAGTCTCTCCGACCTTCACAAAAAAAGTTATTCAAGAATATCTCCTCAGATTTGGGGGAATTTCGTCGGTCGACCTCTTCCGAAGGTCGTACAAGCTCGGGGATGGTACCAATCGATCCGCAGGACCCAAATTAGTCCAGATGCAACCACTTTCCAAGTCTCTCCGACCTTCACAAAAAAAGTTATTCAAGAATATCTCTTTCTCCTATGTGCTTTCATCCCTAACCCTAACCCTAACCCTTCCGAAAGTCGGAGAAGCTCAAGGATGGTACCGATCGATGCGCGCTACCCCATTTAGTGGGGGTAGAGCCTACTTGCAAGTCTCTCCGACCTTCACAAAAAAAGTTATTCAAGAATATCTCTTTCTCCTATGTGCTTTCATCCCTAACCCTAACCCTAACCCTTCCGAAAGTCGGAGAAGCTCAAGGATGGTACCGATCGATGCGCGCAACCCCATTTAGTGGGGGTAGAGCCTACTTGCAAGTCTCTCCGACCTTCACAAAAAAAGTTATTCAAGAATATCTCTTTCTCCTATGTGCTTTCATCCCTAACCCTAACCCTAACCCTTCCGAAAGTCGGAGAAGCTCAAGGATGGTACCGATCGATGCGCGCAAGCCCATTTAGTGGGGGTAGAGCCTACTTGCAAGTCTCTCCGACCTTCACAAAAAAAGTTATTCAAGAATATCTCCTCAGATTTGGGGGAATTTCGTCGGTCGACCTCTTCCGAAGGTCGTACAAGCTCGGGGATGGTACCAATCGATCCGCAGGACCCAAATTAGTCCAGATGCAACCACTTTCCAAGTCTCTCCGACCTTCACAAAAAAAGTTATTCAAGAATATCTCTTTCTCCTATGTGCTTTCATCCCTAACCCTAACCCTAACCCTTCCGAAAGTCAGAGAAGCTCAAGGATGGTACCGATCGATGCGCGCTACCCCATTTAGTGGGGGCAGAGCCTACTTGCAAGTCTCTCCGACCTTCACAAAAAAAGTTATTCAAGAATATCTCTTTCTCCTATGTGCTTTCATCCCTAACCCTAACCCTAACCCTTCCGAAAGTCGGAGAAGCTCAAGGATGGTACCGATCGATGCGCGCTACCCCATTTAGTGGGGGTAGAGCCTACTTGCAAGTCTCTCCGACCTTCACAAAAAAAGTTATTCAAGAATATCTCTTTCTCCTATGTGCTTTCATCCCTAACCCTAACCCTAACCCTTCCGAAAGTCGGAGAAGCTCAAAGATGGTACCGATCGATGCGCGCTACCCCATTTAGTGGGGGTAGAGCCTACTTGCAAGTCTCTCCGACCTTCACAAAAAAAGTTATTCAAGAATATCTCTTTCTCCTATGTGCTTTCATCCCTAACCCTAACCCTAACCCTTCCGAAAGTCGGAGAAGCTCAAGGATGGTACCGATCGATGCGCGCAACCCCATTTAGTGGGGGTAGAGCCTACTTGCAAGTCTCTCCGACCTTCACAAAAAAAGTTATTCAAGAATATCTCCTCAGATTTGGGGGAATTTCGTCGGTCGACCTCTTCCGAAGGTCGTACAAGCTCGGGGATGGTACCAATCGATCCGCAGGACCCAAATTAGTCCAGATGCAACCACTTTCCAAGTCTCTCCGACCTTCACAAAAAAAGTTATTCAAGAATATCTCTTTCTCCTATGTGCTTTCATCCCTAACCCTAACCCTAACCCTTCCGAAAGTCGGAGAAGCTCAAGGATGGTACCGATCGATGCGCGCTACCCCATTTAGTGGGGGTAGAGCCTACTTGCAAGTCTCTCCGACCTTCACAAAAAAAGTTATTCAAGAATATCTCTTTCTCCTATGTGCTTTCATCCCTAACCCTAACCCTAACCCTTCCGAAAGTCGGAGAAGCTCAAGGATGGTACCGATCGATGCGCGCAACCCCATTTAGTGGGGGTAGAGCCTACTTGCAAGTCTCTCCGACCTTCACAAAAAAAGTTATTCAAGAATATCTCCTCAGATTTGGGGGAATTTCGTCGGTCGACCTCTTCCGAAAGTCGTACAAGCTCGGGGATGGTACCAATCGATCCGCAGGACCCAAATTAGTCCAGATGCAACCACTTTCCAAGTCTCTCCGACCTTCACAAAAAAAGTTATTCAAGAATATCTCTTTCTCCTATGTGCTTTCATCCCTAACCCTAACCCTAACCCTTCCGAAAGTCGGAGAAGCTCAAGGATGGTACCGATCGATGCGCGCAACCCCATTTAGTGGGGGTAGAGCCTACTTGCAAGTCTCTCCGACCTTCACAAAAAAAGTTATTCAAGAATATCTCCTCAGATTTGGGGGAATTTCGTCGGTCGACCTCTTTCGAAGGTCGTACAAGCTCGGGGATGGTACCAATCGATCCGCAGGACCCAAATTAGTCCAGATGCAACCACTTTCCAAGTCTCTCCGACCTTCACAAAAAAAGTTATTCAAGAATATCTCTTTCTCCTATGTGCTTTCATCCCTAACCCTAACCCTAACCCTTCCGAAAGTCGGAGAAGCTCAAGGATGGTACCGATCGATGCGCGCTACCCCATTTAGTGGGGGTAGAGCCTACTTGCAAGTCTCTCCGACCTTCACAAAAAAAGTTATTCAAGAATATCTCCTCAGATTTGGGGGAATTTCGTCGGTCGACCTCTTCCGAAGGTCGTACAAGCTCGGGGATGGTACCAATCGATCCGCAGGACCCAAATTAGTCCAGATGCAACCACTTTCCAAGTCTCTCCGACCTTCACAAAAAAACTTATTCAAGAATATCTCTTTCTCCTATGTGCTTTCATCCCTAACCCTAACCCTAACCCTTCCGAAAGTCGGAGAAGCTCAAGGATGGTACCGATCGATGCGCGCTACCCCATTTAGTGGGGGTAGAGCCTACTTGCAAGTCTCTCCGACCTTCACAAAAAAAGTTATTCAAGAATATCTCTTTCTCCTATGTGCTTTCATCCCTAACCCTAACCCTAACCCTTCCGAAAGTCGGAGAAGCTCAAGGATGGTACCGATCGATGCGCGCAACCCCATTTAGTGGGGGTAGAGCCTACTTGCAAGTCTCTCCGACCTTCACAAAAAAAGTTATTCAAGAATATCTCCTCAGATTTGGGGGAATTTCGTCGGTCGACCTCTTCCGAAGGTCGTACAAGCTCGGGGATGGTACCAATCGATCCGCAGGACCCAAATTAGTCCAGATGCAACCACTTTCCAAGTCTCTCCGACCTTCACAAAAAAAGTTATTCAAGAATATCTCTTTCTCCTATGTGCTTTCATCCCTAACCCTAACCCTTCCGAAAGTCGGAGAAGCTCAAGGATGGTACCGATCGATGCGCGCTACCCCATTTAGTGGGGGTAGAGCCTACTTGCAAGTCTCTCCGACCTTCACAAAAAAAGTTATTCAAGAATATCTCCTCAGATTTGGGGGAATTTCGTCGGTCAACCTCTTCCGAAGGTCGTACAAGCTCGGGGATGGTACCAATCGATCCGCAGGACCCAAATTAGTCCAGATGCAACCACTTTCCAAGTCTCTCCGACCTTCACAAAAAAAGTTATTCAAGAATATCTCTTTCTCCTATGTGCTTTCATCCCTAACCCTAACCCTAACCCTTCCGAAAGTCAGAGAAGCTCAAGGATGGTACCGATCGATGTGCGCTACCCCATTTAGTGGGTGCAGAGCCTACTTGCAAGTCTCTCCGACCTTCACAAAAAAAGTTATTCAAGAATATCTCTTTCTCCTATGTGCTTTCATCCCTAACCCTAACCCTAACCCTTCCGAAAGTCGGAGAAGCTCAAGGATGGTACCGATCGATGCGCGCTACCCCATTTAGTGGGGGTAGAGCCTACTTGCAAGTCTCTCCGACCTTCACAAAAAAAGTTATTCAAGAATATCTCTTTCTCCTATGTG